>NC_140939.1:165480544-165888044 GCF_014529385.1 Adiantum capillus-veneris | reverse complement strand
GCTTAGAATTGGATGATGCTTCATGTAGAGATCTTTTGGAAGATGATTCATAAAAATTTTATAGTTTTTTGATCGTGTAATCCATTCACCTCTCTCTCCATCCTCTTTCTCTCTTTAGATTTGAGAATATGCTCAATTATGTTAATCAATTGACAATGATTATTTTAGTTGTAAACAAGGGTAATCTTAGGCTGGGTTCAGACAAGGCCGGAGGAAGAAAGGCTTTCTGCAGGTCTACTGCCACCTCATCTAAACGGTGTTGGAGGAAGAAGAGCGAAAAACAGAGAGAGGTGGAGAGAGGCCAGCAACTCTTCCGAGGGGGGGGGGGGGGGGGATGTGTGCCGGAAGAAAAATAGCGGGCCCGGAGGAAGGTGATATCATATCTACTGCAGCAAATAGGATTTTGCCACGGAACTTAAATGCCCCTGTGGAAAGCATTTTCGACGTAGCGTCTGGACCGGGCCTTATATCCCCCGCCTCCTTCTCCCCCCTCTTTCTCTTTCTCTCTCTCTCTCTCTCTCTCTCTCTCTCTCTCTCTTTCTTTCTCTTCATTTTTATATTTGAAAATTATATACAATACTCTTTAATTTTTAATGAGAGGAGGGAAACACCAAAATTTAAGGAGGGGGGGGGGGGGGGGGGGGGGGGGGGGGGGGGTTAATCCAGAATTTGAAAGTTTAGGCGCTAAATTTAGAGGATATAACGACGGTAATGGATGTGGTAATAACCGCGGTAATAACTGCGGATACAGTCGCGGTAATACTTTAAACACAAAAAAAACCCCCCCGGCCTCCTCTCTTTTGTTTCTCTCATTGAATTTACACCTTCTCTCTACCGCGATTTAACAGCGCGGTAAACACTTGGATATTTTCATAGTGGTGGACCTTCCGGTCTAAAAATATCTCAATTGAGTCATCAGATGACTTCAACGTAGAGTAATAAAGTGTTCCCCTTGTCATTCTGGACACAATGATGCGAACACATCCCTATATTTTTGGAGATGCTTCCATTACATTTCCACTCGTCATCTGACCATCTTTGTCAACTGTAACTACACCCAGAAATGTAATGTAGCCCAAATATCAAGTGCTTTTTTTACTGATGACTCCACATTGGCTAGCCTCAAGCAAACTTTGCCATCTACAGTGCCAACTGGCCTAACGTGACCCTGAGTGTCCGCCTTGACTTGACTCTCAAACCGGACATTCCCGTCTGTTTCGCACTGGCCATGCAACTCCCGGGCGTTTAGATTTCCAGGGCTCGTGACAGGAAGGCTCCACGTGCCAAGCCCCGGGCAACAGTGCCTTTATGGCACTGGCTAATTGCCCCCCACCGGGGAGAGGGTGCCTCCATTCTTTCGCCAATAAGTACGCCAACCGCCCCCCTCTTCTTCGGATGTCTGTGTGTGTGTGGTGTGGGTATGTGTGTGTGTGGAGTGTGAGTGTGGGGTGTGTGTGGTGTGTGTTGTGTGTGTGTGTTTTTATGTTTCTCATTTTTTTGTGTTTTTGGGGATTAGGGTTTTTTGGGTATGTGTGTTGTGTATTTTGTGTGTGTGTTTTTTTGTTATGCTTGTATGTTTGGTGGTGTGTTGGTTTACCCCTTGGCTATTGGATGGGGCGGTGGCTCTCTCCCCTGACACCTTCCTTGTCTCGTTGGTTGTTGTTGCTTTTGTTAGCGGTGGTGTTGTTCTACTCAATGCTTCTTGTCATTTTTGCTGGGGGGGGGGGGGGGGGGGGGGCTATTTCCTCCACAGCCCGGATGTCTGAAAGAGAGAGAGAGAGAGAGAGAGAGAGAGAGAGAGAGAGAGAGAGAGAGAGAGAGAGAGAGAGAGAGAGAGAGAGCACAAGCAAGGATGGAGGCACAAGGGAGAAGGAGAAGTGTGAGAAAGAAGGAGGAAGAGACACACAGACAATGGTGGACTCCTTATCACAATAGTGATAGGGTTTGTGAGTCCTTATTACTTAACCTAGAAAGAATATTCTTCGAGTGCCCAACCTCATATGGGAAACCACGTTGGGCTTCACATCCCAACAACCTCCCACTTGAAGGCCAATGTGCCTTCGAGCATGTGTATACAAATAGGGTGCATCAAATATGTACAATGAAGATAGAGTGAAACTCTATCTACCTAATGCCCATAAGCACTCTATAGTGTGCAAACCACTCAGAGGAGAGACCTTTGCAGGTAAGGAGATCGGTAGGGTTATCATCCTTATGAACCCTAACAAGTTGTAGATGTTTGTCTTCAAGCACATCTTGAATGAAATGATACTTGATGTCCACATGCTTGGTCTTGCATGAAATACTGGATTCTTGGCGCAAATGGATAGTACTCTGACTATCACACTGCAAAACTAGCATATCAACTACAATACCCAAATCTCCCACTAGGACGAGCAAGCCATATTGCTTCTTTGGAAGCCTCAAATGGTGCAGCATACTCGACTTATGTGGTGGATAGCACTATGTTGTCTTGAAGTCTTGATCTCCAAGACACTGCACCTCAAGTGAATGTAAAGACATAGCCTGAAGTGGACCTTCTCTTGTCTAGCATAATGATCTACATCCGTGTAGCCCACTACACTTGCATCTTCTTAGAGCCATGTAAATACCACATGACACCTTTCACTGCGTCCCAATGTTTCCGGCCAGGATTTGACATGTAGCGACTAACTACTCCCACTGCAAAAGCAATAATTGGGTGAGTAGTTATCATTGCATACATCAAAGAACCAACTGCACATGAGTATGGAACCTTAGCCATTTTTTCCTTGTCATCATCAGATTTGGGAAAATCTTGCAAGTTGAGTTTCACATATGAGGTAATGGGGTACTCAATGCCTTCCCCCCTGTCATATTGAAACGCTCAAGTACCTTGTTGATGTACTTGGTCTAAGACAAGAAAAGAGACTTCTTATCTCGATCTCTGACAATATGCATGCCAAGAATATGACTAGCATTTCCTAAATCTTTCATGCCAAAGTTACCATTTAACTTTTTCTTTAAGGCATATATCTTATCCTTGTTCTTACTGGCAATAAGCATGGCATCCACATAAACGATCAAAATCAGCAAATTGCCATCCTTGGCCCATTTAGTATAAAGGTAGTGATCTATTTCACTCCTACGATACCCTTGGGACACCATAAAGGCATGGAACTTGACCACTCCCTGGGTGCTTGTTTAAGACCATAAAGGCTCTTTGCCAACTTGCACACCATAAGTTCTTTGCTTTTCTCCTCAAACCCTTCAGGTTGCTGCATATAAATCTCCTCATGAAGATCACCATGGAGAAACGTTGTTCAAACATTCATTTGAACAAGCTCGATGACTTATTTGGAAGCCAAAGGCTAGTACACACTGCAAGAAAGTCATCTCTACTACAGGGGAGAAGATTTCCTCAAAGTCAATACCGTGTTGTCACTTAAATCCTTTAGCAACTAGCCTTGCCTGTCACTTGGGCTATCCCTCACTACGCGTGATATTCATGTTGTAGACCCATTTGCATACTAATGCATGTTTCTCTTTAGGTCTGATTTTTATGCAATGAGTCCATTTTTTATTTTTTTGCCTTTTCCCACTTGCACTTGTCATCTGACAGTATAGCTTCTTTATAGTAGGAGGACTCCCCATAATTCGTCAACATGACATAGTCTAGAGATGAAACATATCTATCTAGAACTCGAGGTATCCTGGTAGATCTTCTCATCACGACTGGCCGAGCCTCAACAGCCTGTTGTTCCACTCTATTGCTACCGTCAACTATGGATTGATCTTGCATTGGAGCAATAGGTGCTTGTTGTCCATTCTGTGCATAACGTGCCTCACGCACATGTCCATCTTCTTGAAAGATAACTCGTCTGATCTCTATAACATGCATAGGCTTTTTATGCCTTCTCTTCATTGAAGTAGGCGTCATTGCTACACATAATCCGTTTGCCCTCTAGCTCCCATAATCGGTTTTCTATCTCACCAGAATCACCTTAGCCAAGAAATATGCATTTCTTTGACTTGGGAGACAACTTATCCCTACCTAAACTCCTTGGGAATATGGCAGTATGCTTCACAACCAAAGACCCTTAGATGCTTGGATGAAGGTTGCTTTTTGACCACATCATTTTAGGCACCTTCTTATCTATTGCCTTATTTGGAGATTGATTGATTAAATGGACAGTTGTAGCCACTGCTTCTGCCCAAATCCATTTGGTAAGCTACCATTAGACAACATGCTTCGTACTCTCTCCTAAATAGTACGATTCATTCTCTCAGCAATTCCATTTTGTGGAGGGTTATATGGAGCAGTCAATTCTTGTTTTATGCCTTTAGAATCACAAAATTCTTGGAAGGCTCTAGAGACATATTCTCCACCATTGTCTGAACGCAAGCACTTCTCACCTTATTTCCAATCTGATTCTCCAATAGTGTCACAAAATTTTGAAAGGACATACTCTCCACCATTGTCTGAATGCAAGCACTTCACCTTCTTGCCAGACTGATTCTCCACTAGTATCGCAAAATTCTTGGATGGCTCTAGGGACATACTCTCCACCATTGTCTAAACGCAAGCACTTCACCTTCTTGCCAAACTGATTCTCCACTAATGTCACAAACTTTTGAAACATAGAAAAGGCGTCATCCTTTCTCCTAAGAGGATATACCCACACCTTTTGTGAGTAGTCATCTATGAAAGTGACAAAGTAGCTAGCACCACCCAAAGACACTGTAGGCATAGGTCCATACACATCACTATGTACAAGTGAAAGAGGCTCACTTTTATGAGTACCACCTCTTTTGTGTAGTGATTGTGTTTGTTTACCATATAAACAATGTTCACACACATCAAAATTTGAAAAACTGAAAGCAGGAACATAACCAAGATGAGATAGTTTTTCCATTCCCTTTCTGGACATATGTCCTGACCGACGATGCTAGAAAGAAACGTTTGGCTGCTCGGTTACACAAATTACATTGTCTTTGACATTGGACACATACAACATGTAAAGAGTACTACTCTTCACACCACGCGTTATCACCAAGGAGCCTTTGGAGATCTTCCAAGAGCGGTCTCCAAACATGCTAGTATAGCTAGCATCATCCAACTGTCCAGTACTGATGAAGCTCTTGATCAATGTAGGAATATGTATCACATTCTTGAGAAGAAACAAAGAACCATTCTAGAATCGCAAGTGCACATATCAAATGCCCACAATCTCACAAGACTGATATTGCCTAGTTTCACAGAACCCTTGCATGAATCGTCATAAGCTGAAAACGACTCCCAATGGGGAGTCACATGGAAAGATGCACCTGAGTCAATGATCCAATCACTGAGATCATTCCCATATGAAGCAATCAGAAGTGTTGGGTCCAGCACTGAAGTAAAGAAGATATCCCCATCCTCATCAATGCATGTTGCATTAATCTCTTTGAAAACTTAAAGTTCTAAAGGCTCTATACATTAGAGCCTTTAGAACTTTGGCCCTCTTCCTTGTATTTGCCTTTTTCAACTTTCCACTTGGGACAATCTTTCTTCATATGTCCCTTTTTATGACACCAATAGCACCAAATGTCCTTTTTGCCAAGACCATGCGATTTGATGTGAGACTTGGATCTGTCACCAGATTTTCCTTTAGCATTAGATATACCTCTAGCAACTAAAGCAGTGCTACCTTTTGTTGGCTGTGAATTCTTTCTATTCACTTCGTTAGTTAACAAGCTGCCCTCTACATTGACACTTGTGAGACCAGCAACAAGTGCAGAATTACTGAGAGCTATACGAAAAGGTTTCCAGCTCTCTGGCAATGTAACCAACAAAAACATGGCCTTGACAGAGTCCTGAAACTTGATACCCTACGCTGACAATTGGCTGAAAATTGTGTTGAAATTATTGAGATGATTAGACATTGGCATGCCCTCTTTCATCTTCAAATCAACTAGCTTCTTCAACCAATAGACTTGTGAAGCTACACTGTAGTTCTCATAAAGGCCACATAACTTTTGCCATACACCATAGCTTGTAGCCTTCTCACCAACATTGAAGTTAACACTTTCAGCAAGAGTTAGCATAATGGTCGAACAAGCTAACTCATCTAGTTCCACCCACGCTTCTTGTGTCATGTCCTCTAGTTTGACTCCTTTTAACTTGATGGGCTTTTCCTGGTTCTTTTGCACCAAAACATTCCAGATCTATTGCTTCCAAGACGGGAAGTTAGAACCATCCATCTTTTGAATGTTGTACAAAGTTGTCTCAGAACTAGACGGCATGATTCATCACAACTTGCAGAAGATAGAGAACTAGCTATTACTGATCTTTGACCATTTGGTATAAAATGTTACTGGCAAGCATAATCAAGTAGCCGATGCACTCTCAAGACGGCCGAGAGTTAATGCGGTTTCCATAGCAACTCATAATGATCTATCCTCTATGATAGATGAGTATGCTATTGATCGTGATTTTAGAGATGTGATTTCATCCTTGCACTAGGGAATAAAGAGGAACCATTTACTTTACAAGATGGTTATATTCTTTATGGCAATAGACTATGCGTTACTAACTCACTAAGTGAGAAAATAATGTATGAATCTCATGCTCCTCCTTATGTGCGGCATAGAGGGATTCAGTCTACCCTAAGAGGGATTGAGACATATTTCTATTGGCCTAACATGAAATCAAACATACAAGAGTATGTTTCTAAATGTTTGGTATGCCAAGAGACAAAGTTTGATTGAGGGAAGCAGCCTCGATTGCTTCAACCTTTGCCAATCCCTAATTCACCATGGGAGAGCATATCCATGGATTTTATCTTTGGATTGCCTAAGTCTATCCATGGGAATACGGGAACATGGATGATAGTAGAGAGGTTCAATAAACAAGCTCATTTTATAATGATCAAAAAGACTATCAAAACCCATCAAATGGCAACCCTCTTAATATCACAAATCTTCAAGTACCATGGCTTCCGATAGAGATCCTAGAATGACCAGTAATTTATAGAAGGGTCTCTTTGAGACTTTAGGGACAAGGCTAAACTTCTCTTCGGCCTATCATCCGCAAACGGATGGCCAAAGTGAAATAGATAACCTAAAAATTCTTGATCTATCAAAAGCCTATGTAATGGAAGTAGATCAAAGGTCCCAATGGTAGGAGTACTTACCTTTAGTGGAGTATGCCTACAATAACATTGTACATACTTCCACGGAAAAAGCACCTTTCGAGGTAATTGAGGGAAGATCTAAAAGTCCCTTGCTACTTAAGGTACATGGGAAGATCTTCGCTGCAGATGAGTATAGCCGAGACCTACAAGAATCTTTCCAAAAGATTAAGGATGCTATCTCTATCTCATAGCAAAGGCAAAAGGTTGTTGCTGATAAGCACAGAAGCGCCCAAGCCTTTAAAGAAAATGATTGGGTCTTGCTTAAATTTCCCAAGGCTCCATTAAGGCACACGAAGGGCAAGAATCCTACGGGACACCAAAAGTACTATGCTAAGTTAGCAAAAAGGTACTATGGTCCCTTCCAGATTCTTAGAACAATCAATGAGATGGCCTATCAACTCAAGTTGCCTAGTCATTGGCTCATATATTTGCTTTTCATGTGAGCCTACTAAAGCCTTACAAAGGAGATCCACCTCAAGAACCAACTATTGAAGACCCACCGGAGATTGAGGACGAAGAAGAGGTGCTACAGCCCGAGTCCATTCTCCGACATGAAGACAAGGTATTACGAGGCGGTAAGACTATCCGGTGATATCTTATTAAGTTTAAGAATTATCCTTTTGACGATGCTAGATGGATGCAAGGCATACAATTAAGGATAACCTAAACCTTGTCAATGCTTCCCTAGAGTAATCAAATTTACAAATGTTTAAAACGAACAAAGTTTTTGTCTTATAAGACTCTCTTTTTCTTTATTGTGCACAAATGTTAAGTAGTATGCATGCTTAGAATCAAGTTTGTGGAGACAACGTCTTCCAGACACCAAGTAGTGTTTGTCACTCTACTATGGAACATTGATAGGACTAATATGCAGACATGCTTGCGGCAGCCTTAGGCTCTCAAGAGCCAAATGGATTAGTCATTCATTCTACAATGATGTCGTAGGGTAAGATAGGGAACCTCTACCCGCTAGAAAATGGACTAATGAATAGGCTTTATCTTCTCTATCCCATAGTCGAGGACGACTATGATTTCAAGAGAGAGGTAATGCCATAATAACTAATATCTAATTCTCCTAAATGGTTTTCTCATGTTAATCTAATCATTTAATATGGGGAAGTACCAGGGGAGAAAACGCTAGAATATTGGTTAAGCTAGCAAACCGGCCACAATAGGGATCCACAAGAGGGAAAATAGGGATTCAAAGGGGGGGGACCATTTGCAAAGAGCAATGTGCAACAATGGGCTTTAAAGGCCCTAAGGTTCAGCCCAATAAGACTTTCAAAATGCTAAGGTTCCAAAATTCAAAGGTTGGTGTCCAAAGGTCAAACACTAGGGAAATTGGATGCTTTGTGTGTGTACCAAAAAGTCTTCAAAACTCCTACAAAGGAGGGGGGGAGCCTTGCAAGTAGGGTATGAGAGAGAAACACACACACACACACACACACACAGCACACACTCAGAAGCTTCCATTACACAAAGGGAATGAGGAACAATGTCAGCTCCCTAGCCCAGATGCCCACAAGGTGCACTCAAATCCTATTGGATGGCCATGGAGGTGGACCAATGAGAATCAGGCTAGAGTAAATCTAGTTTGATTCATTTAAAAAAACTTAATAAAAGCACCAATAAGAATTAAGCTCTCTAGAAGACTATTGGATAGTCTCCTAAGGGGTCCAATGAGCATTCAGTAGCCCAATGGCTTGCCTGATTCCTATTGGAAGACAAAGGGGTCCAATGAGAGTTTAGTTGTATTATTTAATTTCTTAAATCTCTCACAAAAGGGGAAAGGGGGACACATTTCAGAAGGCTATCACTTATGCTTCTT
The DNA here is from genome assembly GCF_014529385.1 of Adiantum capillus-veneris. NCBI lineage: Eukaryota > Viridiplantae > Streptophyta > Polypodiopsida > Polypodiales > Pteridaceae > Adiantum > Adiantum capillus-veneris. The sequence goes on along the minus strand of NC_140939.1, from coordinate 165,879,062 downwards.
AAATCCTATTGGCCTGGAGAGGTCCAACGAGGTGCCAACAAGAGGATTTAGCAAGGGGGGCGACCAAGAGAGAGAGGGGGACTGATTTTCCAAAGGCATTATTTCACACACACTCACACTAGCTCATGTGTGAAGCAAGAAGACTCTCTCTCTCCTACTTAAGCTTTAGTGGAGAGCTTATCACCTACTCCAAGCTTATGGAGAAGAGGGGGCCTACACCAACAACTCTTGGATTTGTGATGCAAATCCAACCAAGAGCCAAGCTTCAATGCATGCTCTTCTCCTCTACCATGCTAATTACTAAGATATGCTATGCTAATATGAGTGATTGTGTGAGGAGATATACATCTTTCTCGTAAGACTACTCCTTCTTCCTCTCAATCTACTCTCATACCCCGCTAGCTCTCACCATCTTCGAAGGTGTGTGAGGTCTTGGGTCTGAGATTGTGAGGGAATTGATGTTGTGTTTTATAGATATTTGCTAAGTGCTTGAAGTTTCCATCTTCATTGCACTAGCTAGTGATTGAAGGAACACAAAGGATTGTATTGTAAAATGTCTCCCTTGATGGGGGAAACCTATAATACAAATCCTTTTGTAGTGGGGGACCAGCTCCATATAAATCTAGTCCTCAACTATTGTCAATAGCTTAATTTCTCTCTCTTTTGAAGTATTGTTCATGCCTATCTAACTAGGTGTTATGCTTTTTGTTGCTCTCTCCACCCAAGCACTCTTGCTATGCTCATTAGGAATCTATTCTAATGAAATACTCACTATGTCTATGCTATTTTTTTCTACACACAAGTTGCTAGGCCATTAAATGTTACATTGGTATCAGAGCACAAAGTTTCTCTTTTCTTGCTCAAGAAGGGAGGTCCTCAAGCTAGCTATAAATGGTTGGTATTATTAATTGCAATTGAGTAAGTAGAATAGGGATTTTCTAGCCTTGCAGTGCACCTGCCTTTGTGTAGATAATGACACATTACTATTGAGAGCTATGGTCTTAGTAGTAGATTCCTACGGGGCTTGCCTACGGCTTAACCACTATTGAGCTATTAGAAGTTTGACAGGAGCCGGTGTTGTTTTGGTGTTGAAAGATCCTCTCTTCTATTCCTTGCAATTAATGGTATTCAAGCCACGGGTACAATAGCTTGAGTGCTTTTGTAAAGGGGTAAAGAGGAGTAGCAACTAGGGCTTGAAGTGCCAAAGTACATCCCAAAAAAAGTTTACACCTAAAAGTTGTCAGAATGGTTGACAATAGTAAAGAGAGTGAAATTAATGTTGATAGCTTTGATTTTGCTAATGAGCAGGCTACTAATGATGACCCTATGCTTTTTAACTACCTTGTTGCTGGGCTTCAACAAGCCATGGGCAATCCATCCCTCCAAAGTGAAGTGCAATGGCATCTTCGTGCTCATGGGATTCTCCAAACTGCCCACCATGACAAGAGAGTACCTAGGAAGCCTCCTTGTGAGACTTCCAAAAGAGGCCTCTCTTCGATTCTGGAAGAAGAAGAGGATCCATATGAAGGGCTCAAAAATTTTCTTCTTGATGACGCATCTCCTTCCCAAAAGGAGAATTCAAGAGCCCCACCAAAGGAACGAGAAAGAAGTGAGTCTCCTACCACCTGGGCAGTGATGGCTCCACGAAGATGGTGGGGGAAACACTCTCCATCACCTCCTAAATGGAGAAGACCATCACACACTTCTCCACACCAACTGGTCCTCTGAATAGGCCCCAAAAAAATAGCACCAAGTGTCAAGTCTACGTGGGAAAATTTCGACAGAGTTTTGGCAGTATAGGAGTACTGAAAAACCACCAAAAACACATCAAAATTGCATTGTAATCTCATAGCAATTACTGAGAGGATACTCTGCACAATGCATATACATCAACAAACAAATGTATGCAATCCACTCACTCCACAAGTCCATACATGGATCAAGCTTTAGAAAAGGGGTTTTTGGGGGATCGCTCCAGTACCTAATCCACTGCACTAATGCGCTTCTACTTCAACAACCAAACAGCTTCACAAAACCTCACCATGACTCTCAGCATTTGAATCTCAAACTGTTTGTTTATACATCCCATAATTTCCATACATAGGGCAATCCATAAGCTAGTATGCGTACTAGCAATGCCCAAAACCTGCAATGCAAAACTGTACTATCACAAAGATTGCAATAACCTGTAACTATCTATAAATTGTATCTACGACTAGATACCTCCCCTACAACCTGTTTTTGCCTAAGGAAAACACATGTTGTAGAAAAACGAAGAAAAAAGGGGTGCGATCGAAGATGACGAAAATGCAAGTATAAACCTTGTGGGACCCAAACGGAGGCCGAAAAAGTCAAAAATGCCAATTCCGAGAATACGAAAGCTCTACAGGAAAATTTACAACACTTGATGCCTTCTCTGCGCTCACCAAAGCTCTCCTTGATTTGTAATAGTGACCCGACGCACTGTCGGCTGCCTCGCACCGGCTCTGATACCAATTGAAGAGCACACAAGCAAGGATGGAGACACAAGGGAGAAGGAGAAGTGTGCGCAAGGAGGGAGAGACACATAAACAGTGGTGAACTCCTTATCACAATAGGGATAGGGTTTGTGAGTCCTTATTACTTAACCTAGAAAGAATAGTGTTTGGTCCGCCCAACCTCATATGGGTAGGCACATTGGGCTTCACACCCAGACAAGAGAGAGAGATTAGTAGTACCCCTTGTATAACATAATTTTGTGACATTAGTAATCGATGGTAACCCTCATATAATTTTAGAGAGACAGAGAGATTAGAAGTACCCCTTTTATAACATAATTTTATGACATTAGCGGTCGATGGTAACCCTTATATAATTTTAGAGAGAGAGAGAGAGAGAGAGAGAGAGAGAGAGAGAGAGAGAGAGAGAGAGAGAGAGAGAGAGAGAGAGAGAGAGAGAGAGAGAGAGAGAGAGAGAGAGAGAGAGAGAGAGAGAGAGAGAGAGAGAGAGAGAGCAAAATGAAAGAAGATAGAAGTGAAGTACCATATTAAATACAAGTATTCCATAGAGAGAAGGGGCGGGGAGGATAGACGGAGAGATGTATATAGTGATAGAGATGGAGATGGAGATGGAGATCGAGACTAAGATAGAGATGGAGCTGGAGATGGAGATCAAGACTAAGATAGACATGGAAATGGAAATTGAGATGGTGATAGAAAACAATATGGAGAAAGAGAAAGAGAAACTTATGGAGATAGAGAATTTAAGAGAGAGGGAGGGGGAGGAGATGTCACGAAGTTGACCAATTATTAAGCCCTAAAGAACCACCAAAGAAATACATCTGTACATACATTCATACATACACATACATGTGTGTGTGTGTGTGTAGAGAGAGAGAGAGAGAGAGAGAGAGAGAGAGAGAGAGAGAGAGAAGAAGAAGAAGAAGAAGAAAGAATTGTGATTAACAATTCAACATTAATATTTTTTGTAGTTATAATAGTGGGTGAGTGACACAATTTTGAGCTTTTTTATGAGTTCTAACAAATTGTATTTTGAAGGAGTACGAGCAGAAGTGCGACGCGAGAGAGAGTGCGAGAAGAAGAGCACGACGATATGGTGAACTCGCTCTACTGTAATGTGTAGAGCATAGTGAGTTCTTATTAGGTTTTTACAAAAGAACATGTGTACATACCTGGCGGCCCGCCCACTTACCTGGGCGACCACATTGGGCTTTATACCCCAACAACCTCCCACTTAAAGTCCAATGTGGTACTTTAAGTGTGAGAGAAGCTACTATACAAGCTAATATACAAGAGATGTAGAGAAGTGATGTACTACCCTACACCTAACTGCTTGCGAAAATGCGCAAAGCTCTCTGAGGGAAGTCCTTTTGTAAGTAGATCAGCAGGATTTTCTGTGGTGTGAACTTTGATAAGCTGAAGTTGCTTATCCTCGAGCATTTCCCTGATGAAATGATACTTCACATCCACATGCTTTGTCTTTGAGTGATAAACTGGATTGCGAGCCAATTGTATAGCACTTTGACTATCACAATATAACACAGGCATCTCTTCTTTGATTCCCAAATCTGTTACTAGTCGATTAAGCCAAATTGATTCTTTGCATGCCTCCGATGCTGCAACATATTCAGCCTCTGTAGTAGACTGAGTAACAAAATCTTGTAATCTAGAACGCCATGATACTGCTCCACCAGCCAATGTAAAGACATACCCTAACGTAGAACTTCGGTTGTCTAAGTCACCTGCATAATCTGAGTCTGTAAAACCCTTTACACTTAGCTCCTGACTCCCATAGCATATACGCATACTCTTTGTAGCTTTCAGGTATCTCAATATTCCTTTCACTGCCTCCCAATGTTTCTTGCCTGGGTTTGACATGTATCGACTTACTACTCCCACTGCAAATGCAATGTCTGGGCGAGTAGCAATCATTGCATACATCAAACTACCCACTGCAGACGCATATGGAATCTTATCCATTTCAGCATGTTCTTCCTCAGACACAGGACAATCTTGTTTGCTAAGTTTCACATATGGTGGCAATGGAACACTCAATGACTTTCCCTTCTCCATATTGAAACGTTGCAAAACCTTGTCAATATACTCTGTTTGAGATAACCAAATCAACTTCTTTGATATGTCTCTCTCAATGCGCATACCAAGTATATGACTTGCCTCACCCATGTCTTTCATGTCAAACGATTATGCCATCTTTGACTTCAAAGCTGAAATTTCTTCCAAGTGCTTGCCAACAATCAACATGTCATCCACATACAAAATAAGGATCAGCCAACTGCCATCCTTAGCCTTCTTTGTATATAGACAGTGATCGAACTCACTACGTTTGTAGCCTTGAGAAAGCATAAACTTGTGGAATTTATGGTACCATGCCCTCGGTGATTGTTTTAAGCCATAAAGACTCTTTAACAACTGGCATACCCAATCTTCCTTGCCTTTCTCAACAAACCCTTCTGGCTGCTGCATGTAAATTTCCACATCTAAATCACCATGCAAGAACGCTGTCTTGACATCCATTTGGTGCAACACCAAATCTAATATGGCAACCAATGCAAGAAAGCATCTCAATGTAGTCATCTTGACCACCGGAGAGAAGACTTCATCAAAGTCAATGCCTTGTTCTTGCTTAAAGCCCTTGGCAACAAGCCTTGCTTTGTACTTTGGCTGACTATCATGAGCGGTGATCTTATACCTGTAAGCCCATTTACAAGGTAGAGCCTTTTTGCCCTGTGGTAATTTAACTAGCTTCCATGTCTTGTTTTTATGCAGAGCTGTCATCTCTGACTGCATGGCCAATTGCCAATTCCCGGAGTCCTTCATTTGCACTACTTCCTTGTAACATGAAGGCTCATTGCAATCAGTCAACATGACATAGTTCATAGATGGAACAAACCTATCAGGAGGTCGCGTGACACGTCCAGATCTACGCACAATAGGTGGCTCAGGCTCAACCACAACCTGTGGTTCCAATCTATCCTATCCTTGCTCCTCTTGAGCCCTGACATTTTGTCTTGCACGTGCAGGTCCATCTTCTTGGAAGACAACTCTTCTAATCTCCTCAACCCTCTCTGGTTTAGTATGATATTTGGATTCATTAAAGTGAACATCATTGCTGCGGACAACCTTTCTGGATTCGGGATCCCAAAGTCTGTACCCCATCTCACCAGAATTACCATAGCCTAGAAAGATGCACTTTCTACTCTTTGGCTCAAGTTTGTTCCTAAATTCCTTTGGAACGTGAGTATATGCCTCACAGCCAAAGACTCTGAGATGCTTGTATGAGGGCACCTTGCCTGACCATACCATCTCTGGCACTGAATCCTTCTACAAAACCTTGCTAGGAGATCTATTTACAAGATGAATAGCTGTTGATATAGCTTCAGCCCAAAACCCATTTGGCAGCTGTGCATTAGACAACATACTTCTGACCTTCTCTTGTATGGTCCTATTCATCCTCTCAGCAACACCATTTTGAGGAGGATTGTAAGGAGCAGTAAGTTCACGTTTTATACCTTTTGACTCACAAAAGTCCTGAAACGCCTTTGAAACGTACTCTCCACCATTGTCAGTGCGTAAGCATTTAAGCTTCTTGCCACTCTAATTCTCCACAAGTGTCAGAAACGTTTTGAAAACACTAAACGCTTCATCCTTGTGCTTGAGAAAGTAAACCCATACTTTCCTCGAGTAATCATCTATAAATGTCATAAAGTAAGAAGCTCCCCCTAGAGATAGGTTAGGCATAGGTCCACACAAATCACTATGAACAAGTGCCAACTGTGTATCTCTTCTACTGCTTCTATGCTTATGTGGCTGCTGTGTTTTCTTACCATACAGACAATGTTCATAGAATTCAAAATCATTAAATGAAAAGCCAGGCAAATAACCAGAACGAGACAAGATTTCCATTCCCTTCTTGGACATATGTTCTAACCGGCTATGCCACAAAGAAACGTTAGGGTGCTCGGTTACATTGATTACATTTTTAGAGACATTTGATACATAAATCATGTAAAGTCCTCCAGAATTTACTCCATGTGCTACTGTCATAGAACCCTTGGATATCTTCCACATGTTCTGTCCAAAAGTGGTGACGTAGCCAGCATCATCAAGTAAACCTGTGCTGATCAAGCTCTTTGTAATTGCGGGAACATGTCTCACATTCTTCAGCATGAAAGAAGAGCCATTCTGAAACTTCAATTGAACATCTCCAACACCTAAGATCTCACATGTCTGCCCATTGCCTAGCCAAACATGATCTTTAGTGGTCACATAAGAGGTAAACCACTCCTTGTTTGGAGACACATGAAGTGATGCCCCTGAGTCTATAATCCAGTCACTCAGTGCATTTCCATCAGATGCTGTAAGAAGAGTTGAGTCCATTGTATTCTTCAAGAAGTAGATGTCTCCTGACACTAGACTGTCATCCTCTGCAACAGTGTTTGTCACATTTATTTCTTGAATCTTCACTGAGGACTTGTTCTTCTCACCATGGTCTTCAGCTTTCTCTTTGCCTTTTTCTACTTTCCATTCTCTGCAGTCTCTTTTCATGTGACCCTTCTTGCCACAATGGTAGCATTCTATGTCACTCTTGCCTTTAGCACTGCAGGACTTGCTACGAGACTGATTCCTCTTTCCACCTTTGTACTTTTCTTTGGTCCTTCTCCTGACAACTAAGGCTGTTCCTTTGCCTTTGTCCATTGTCTTTCTATTGGTTTCTTCAGTAAGTAGACTTCCTTCTACACCTGCTATGTTCAAACCATCTGGAGGTGCAGAATTACTCAAAGCTGTGCGAAAAGTGTCCCAACTTTCCGGCAATGTGATCAACAGGAACATAGCTCTAACAGGTTCATCAAACTTGACACCTTGAGCTGACAACTGACTATAGATTGTGTTGAATTCATTCAGATGATTGGACATAGGTGTCCCTTCTTTCATCTTCAAGTCAACAACCTTCTTAAGCCAGTATACCTGTGAGGCTGCACTCTGCTTCTCATAAAGATCACTCAGCTTTAACCATGCTTGATAAGCCGACATCTTGTCTGCTACATTGAAGTAAACGCTTTCTGCCAAAGTCAGCATAATGGTAGAAAGTGCCAATTCATCCATTTCGCTCCATTCATCTTCGTCCATATCTTCTGGTTTTATCCCCTTGAGCTTTATAGGTTTTATCTGCTTCTTTTGTACCAACACGTGCCAAATCTGCTTCTTCCACAATGGGAGATTGGTTCCATCCAGCTTCTTGATATTGTAAAGAGCAGTGTCCTGTGATCCAGCCATAGCTACGCTTCACAGTGGTTTACTTTCCTGGGAAAAATTCGGCAGAGTTTCCCCTGTAAACTGACCTCTGAACCAATATCAACCTGTCAAATGAACCAAGAAAGCTTCAGATTCTGCATAAATTTCGGCAGAGTCTCCTTTGTAAAATGGCTATGGAGTACTCAAAAACAGACCAAAAACAGCTCAAAAAACACTGTCTCTCTGACACTGTAAGATGCGGGTAAACCTGTCTTGCACCTGTACTGTCTCTCACTATCCTGTCACTGTCCTATAAGCATAGACCGCGACAATGCCTCAACGGCAGTAAAGCAAAGATGCAATCCCAACTGTCTAACTCACAGCCAATACATCCTAGCTGCCTATCTAAGGGTGCTCGAGGGATCGCTCCAAGACCTGTATCACCGAAAGGATCTCAACATTCGAGAATCCCCCAGCTCAATAAAACCTCACTCGACCCTCAACAAAGGCTGCTGTAAATCTGACAGTACATAGACTTCCCACAAAGTCATACATCCACAAATTTCCCACTGTATGTTGTAACCGCTGCGGCGGTTGTTTGCTACGTGACTCACAGCCAGCAAACCCTCAACAGACATACATCATCTCTGACAATACATCCCATGTGGAAGTACCTGCAATGTCAGGATGAAATCTGGAATATCAAGCAGCAAACACAAGCTACCTGATGAACTAGTGGATGTCGCCTACAGTCTGTGTGTAGATGCGCCCGTGTCGTATGTGACACGCCTCCAAGAAGTGTGAGCCGTCCTTCGATGTGTAGACAACCACAAATCAACACTCTGGGAGTGTCGATATCCTCAGCACCTACAGTCGTAGGCCGAAAAACCCCAAATTTGCAGAGTCGGATCTGCACCCGCCGAGACCACGTAGTCGAAAATGGCCTGCACAGACCTTTGTCGAAGCCGAACGGTGGCCGAGATGACCTCAGAATGAAATTCTGAGAACACTAAGCCCTTTGGGCTTACCCACAGGATTTGGGGCCGTGTCTTCGCCTGTCGAATTTCACTCCAATCTGAGCTGGTGACTCTAGCCTCCTGCAGTGCTGCCCCGAGCCTCGATCTGAGCTCTGATACCAGTTGAAGGAGTACGAGTGGAAGTGCGACGCGAGAGAGAGTGCGAGAAGAAGAGCATGACGATATGGTGAACTCGCTCTACTGTAATGTGTAGAGCATAGTGAGTTCTTATTAGGTTTTTACAAAAGAACATGTGTACATACATGGCAGCCCGCCCACTTACCTGGGCGACCACATTGGGCTTTATACCCCAACATATTTAATATACTACATGATCTAAGTATGTGAGGCTATTTTGGTTAAGCAAATCACCACGAAAGAGTTGGGTGTTCAGTCACCCAAGGTGCACATAGTGATATCTATGAAAATACATAAATATTTAAATAAATATGTATACATATATATAAAAACATAGATAGATAGATTGATAAACAAATAAAAAGAAATATGGCTAAGAATAGATCAAAATATATAGGTACACAAAACAAAGTTCAATAGATAGATAAATACATCTTTTCTTGGCCTACCAAAATCACAGATCAAAGAGTCCATATGACCCACGCGTAGTAGGTGGGTCATGCAAACTCTTATGGGGTGAATGTGACTACCGCTAATAAGTCATGCTATATGCATACCAACATGAGATAATAATGCCCATAATTGGGCATGAGAGAAGATCCATAAAGTCAAAAATTTTGAATTTGGCAGATGCTTCTTATATATGTTGTTGGCATTAAAGAGACTAGTATGTGACCCGCGTGTTGTTGTGGTCAAGGAAACATGGCATGTATTCTCATAGGGCTATCTTATGTTCCAATTAGAACACTATCAATACTCTTTTTCACATGTATAGACTATTGTATTTCTAAAAATGATACATGACACAACCTCTTGATAGATTTTAACAAACATGAATAAATGTAAGATGCTACAAATTAAGCATTCTTTAAAACCAAGCTTAGGAGATTCTCATAAACACTTAGGAGTGCTCTCCTTCTATTGGGGTGGATAGAGAGAGAGAGAGAGAGAGAGAGAGAGAGAGAGAGAGAGAGTTCTCCTTTTGGTCTATATGTAAGATGATGCAAAGCATACTTTAAAACCAAGCTTGGGAGTTTCTCATAAACATTATCTTTCATGAGGTGCTATCCTTTGTTCAACATACTTAAGAGTGCTCTCCTTCTATTGGGGTGGGTATAGAGAGAGAGAGAGACACACACAGAGAGAGAGAGCTCCTTTTTGGTCTATCTTGATCTAGCAATGCTACCAAACTTGATGATAGAGATTAGATAAGTTAGCATGGTGTGAAGAGATGAATGCTAAGAGAAGTCAATGTGAATAAAACATTTTTTGACAACGGAGTGGGTTCTAGAATTGGTTTCAATGATAGGAACACAATTGGATTCAATGCCTCTACTCCACTCTCTTACTTGCTTCTATCCTTGCGTCGTTTTTATGAGCAAGACATGGTAGTAGTGCATATCATAACAGCCTATATAATAAGAAGGATGTCTTTTCCATGGTCTACCTAGGGTTGACAAAAGTGGTACCACATGAAGAAGTACAAACTGGCTAAGCTAGCAAGTTGTTAAAGATGAGGACCAACGACTACTACATTGTGTAAGAAAAGATTAGGGCTCATAGTTTCCAATGTACCAAGAAGGTTTCAAGTTTCAAAGAGATTTTTTGGCTTTCTATTAATATTAAGAATGTGATTGACCCTTCCATCTATGTTTCTCTCTAGATGACTCGCTTACATCTCTTTCTATGTTTTTTGCACAAGCATATTAATGGTTTAAATCATCGCCTAATCACAATAATGCATAAGAAGCTTAATACAATAAGGTTCACACTATTTTTTCATTTACACTTTCACGTCATTTGCATCTTTAAATGTGATAGATTTGAAAGTAGAATAAGGTTGCTTAATTGTTTATTTTTGTAAAAGTTTTGGTCATTATGTCAAATTGAAGCATGTGGTGCAAAACAAAGTCGATGAATCGAAATCATGCATGCCATTGATCTTTCTCTCCCTCTCTCCCGGACACAAAAGCATGTTCCTCTTTATGAGAGCATATTGTATTCAACAATTTAAATGCTTGAGACTATTCCCTTATGCACAATCTATATCATACCAACCATTTGGCCTAGCTCCTTAGCTCCTGCTCCCTTACATGTGAGACCGAACATTGAGGCAATGTAGGAGAGCATCTTTTTTTATGCACAATATCCTCTGAAAATTTAAGAGTACAAATATCATACCCTACTTTAGTGTTCATCTTTTGATCAAGTCAAATTTACTTGCATTTTAGCATGTATCACGACCTACATTTTCTTTCTCTCCTAGAAACTTCATTGACTCAATTTGTTAGTTGCCACCATTATATCCATAGTAGGGGAGTATCTTCTTTATGGAAACTTTAAAGATGCCACCAATAGAGAAGATACCACCATTGACATCAATAAAGAAGTTATAGAATATTCTAATTTCATTAAAAAAACCTCAAATTTTTTCAAAGATTTGAAGCATTTAATAAAATTGGATTGATATAGAAATGATACACATTAGCCTCTCTCTCTCTCTCTCTCTCTCTCTCTCTCTCACACACACACACACACACACACACAGTGTGTTTGAGTTCAAGACTCTATGAATAGATATTTCATTGATCAAATTATGGTTGTTTTTAAGCACGCGCGTGCACACATACACACACACACACATACATATATACATATGCATGTCTCTATGTATATAACTTATATACAAATAAAATTGGAATGATAAAGAAATGATACACATAAGTCTCTCTCTCTCTCTCTCTCTCTCTCTCTCTCACACACACACACACACACACACACAATGTGTGCTTGAGTTCAAGACTCTATAAATAGATATTTCATTGAAATTATGGTTGTTTTTACGAAGTAAAGCTCTCTCTCTCTATATATATGTGTGTGTGTACATACATACATACGTATGTATACCTATGAATATTATGTTTAAAAATAATGAAGCAATTTATCTCCAAAACCTACATAACCAACTCAAATTCTAGTTTTAGCTTCTTGTATTCAAAGATAATCATTCTCTTATGAAAAGCTACAAAGTTTTTTATCGATGGAGAAATTTAATCTCACAACCAAGGGTATTTTTGAAATTTTGAACAATTTAAAGGGAATTTTAGAAATTTATGACAAAATATTTGGGGTATTTTTAGGCTTTTTGAAAATTGAGAGATCTTTTGGAAATTTCACAAATTTATAGAGAGGTATTTTGGTAGTTTTTCCTATATATATATATATATATATATATATATATATATATATATATATATATATATATATATATATATATATATACATATATATGTGTGTGTGTATATATATATATATATATGTATATGCATGTGTGTGTGTACATATGCATGTATGTATCAGTGTGTATAAATAAATAAATAAATATATGTATGTGTGTGTGTGTGTGTATAGATAGATAGATACATAAATATATATATTATATACATAAATAAATATATATACATATATCATGCTTGAATCAAAGATTTTCCACATAGGTCATGAGGCCTCATGCTATTGTTCTAGTATAGTAATTATGACAATCAAAATCTCTATGCTCCCCCCCTCCCCCTCGCAGCAAAACCTCTCTCTCTCTCTCTCTCTCTCTCTCTCTCTCACACACACACACACACACACACACACACACACACACACACATACACAAGCTGGATGGATAGTAGTTTGCATGGACTATGATTGGTCGGTCTCTCTCTCTCTCTCTCTCTCTCTCTCTCTCTCTCACCCTCCCCCCATAGATATTCGCTTTTGTTGAAGACTTGGGCAACTTTTAGTGTCTTTTTTAATTGTTCCTACACCCTTGAACATTGTTCTATGTCTTTCTCTCTCCCTACTTCTCCTTGACGCATCATTCATTGGGAGCTCAAAAATTATTCTCTATGTGTGTGTGTGTGTGGGGGGGGGGGGGGGGGGGGGGGGGGAGGGGTTATTTTTAATAGCCAATAGGTTTTTAAGCATGGCCCACATTTTAACTGTTAAAATTAAAAAGGACAAAATATCCGAGAACTGGTAAAAGGTCCGTCAACTGGGTAATTTCTCTCCTCATTTGGAATGTGGGTTGGTTTTTTTAGGCATTTCATTCATTTTCTATTGATAAAAACCGTTAGCTATCTCTTTTAAAATTACACTGCAATGCAAAAATAACCATAATATCTTGGAAATTGGAAGGGCTTGAAGGATGCCTCGATGAGATATAGTGCATATGAGCTCAACGATAAAATATATTCTCTCTCTCTCTCTCTCTCTCAGCCAATAATGTGGATCGACCTCTTTACTTGCATGCATGTCCTCGAAGCAAGACATTACCAAGTCTACGTAAGGCGAGTTTTTTTTTCTCGATCTTTTCAAAAAAGACAAATTTTTAGAAATCTTTGAAAAATATCAATATTGGTCTTGAAAAAAATATCTTGAAAAGATAAAGCCAAATATATATATTCAAAAATTAATCTCTTTTAAAATTTTAAAATCTTCACTAAAATTATCTTATTTTTGTTATGTGCATTTAAGCTGAAACATTTATTCTATTCAAAGTAGAAAATAAAAAGTCTATTGACTTTACATTGTGAAAAGCCTGTCACTTCTTACAATGTTACCCTTTACTTTTGCATTTTAAACTTAACCCTTCACTTTTGTTTTGCAAGATTTTTCCTCAAGTGAAGCAGGGAGTGACACCTGGAGGACCTCTCTTTCCTTAAAAAATTTAAGCTGCTTCATATATAGTAAGTATAGAAGTATAGATATTCTATGCAAAGTAGAAAGTAAAAAGTCTATTGACTTTACATTGTGAAAAACCTGTCACTCCTTACAATGTTACCTTTTACTTCGCATTTTAAACTTAACCCTTCACTTTTGTTTTGCAAGGTTTTCCCTCAAGTGAAGCAGTGAGTGACACATGGAGGACCTCTCCTTCCTTGAAAAATTTAAGCTGCTTCATATATAGTATAGATCTTCACTAAAATTATCTTAATTTTGTTATGTGCATTTAAGCTGAAACATTTATTCTATGCAAAGTAAAAAATAAAAAGTCTATTGACTTTACATTGTGAAAAGCCTGTCACTTCTTACAATGTTACCCTTTACTTTTGCATTTTAAACTTAACCCTTCACTTTTGTTTTGCAAGATTTTTCCTCAAGTGAAGCAGGGAGTGACACCTGGAGGACCGCTCTTTCCTTAAAAAATTTAAGCTGCTTCATATATAGTAAGTATAGATATTCTATGCAAAGTAGAAAGTAAAAAGTCTATTGACTTTACATTGTGAAAAACCTGTCACTCCTTACAATGTTACCCTTTACTTTGCATTTTAAACTTAACCCTTCACTTTTGTTTTGCAAGGTTTTCCCTCAAGTGAAGCAGTGAGTGACGCATGGAGGACCTCTCCTTCCTTGAAAAATTTAAGCTGCTTCATATACAGTATAGATCTTCACTAAAATTATCTTATTTTTGTTATGTGCATTTAAGCTGAAACATTTATTCTATGCAAAGTAGAAAATAAAAAGTCTATTGACTTTACATTGTGAAAATCCAATCACTTCTTACAATTTAAGCTGCTTCATATACAGTATAGATCTTCACTAAAATTATCTTATTTTTGTTATGTGCATTTAAGCTAATTATCTTATTTTTGTTATGTGCATTTAAGCTGAAACATTTATTCTATGGAAAGTAGAAAATAAAAAGTCTATTGACTTTACATTGTGAAAAGCCAATCACTTCTTACAATGTTACCCATTACTTTTGCATTTTAAACTTAACCCTTCACTTTTGTTTTGCAAGATTTTTCCTCAAGTGAAGCAGTAAGTGACACCTGGAGGACCTCTCTTTCCTTGAAAAATTTAAGCTGCTTCATATATAGTAAGTATAGATATTCTATGCAAAGTAGAAAGTAAAAAGTCTATTGACTTTACATTGTGAAAAACCTGTCACTCCTTACAATGTTACCCTTTACTTTGCATTTTAAACTTAACCCTTCGCTTTTGTTTTTCAAGGTTTTCCCTCAAGTGAAGCAGTGAGTGACACATGGAGGACCTCTCCTTCCTTGAAAAATTTAAGCTGCTTCATATATAGTATAGAAGGCTCACAACTTGCGTGGACTCATGGTACACCATCGGTGGATGCAGAGGCCACAATGCATGTGGGAAGATCTACTAGGGAAAAAAAAAGGACTCCACCCTCTGTTACTCCCCAAACTCCCAAGTCCCCACACTCGAACTCCCTTATATTTTTAATTCCCCTCTTCTCTTCAAGCATTTGTGCACACTGAGTAGACATGACATACTAGGTCTAACACCATTTTATTAATTAATTTGTTTCTCAGATTCGCGTAGACCTTAACTATTGAATCCAAAGTCTGTGCTGGATGCGATGCACACGCCAAGTCCCTCTCTACATGGGCCTCCTGCGACCTTGGCCCCCTGGGCGATCTCCATCTCACCCTGCTGGACCCGCTACCAGTCTCTTCGCGACCTCCCCCAATGCCCCCACAACGTCCTGTGTTGCCCTGCGCTGCATCAGCATGCAGTCCATGCCTGCGCACATTCCCTGAGCACCTGCGCAGCTCCTGCCACCCTCATGCTCCGCACTGTGCCCGCCTGCCTCTCAGCGTGCTCATGCAGCAGACACGAGCCCTCGGACCATCTCCGTGCCTACGGGCCCTGCACGAAATAATGGCCTGTAGGAAACTCGCAGGGAGCCGACACAGGAAACACGCACGTTCTCCGCTCTCCTCTTCATCTCCTCGTGACGCTCACGTAGAGAGAGAGAGAGAGGCTCATCTCCATTGCCTGCGAGACAGGGAAACAGACCTGTGCCTCCCCAACCTAATCCTCTCGCTCAAGTGATTCGCACGCTACCGACACGCAAAAAAATCAATCTCTCATTTTCTCTCTCGTCCACGTGGTAGGTCCCCGGCTTTTCACTTCGAAATTGTCGAAGGGATCTCCAAAGATCCCGCTTAATGTGTCCTGTTGCGAAGATTAGAGACACTGGATAATACTTTGTGCACATTGAATCCACCTATCTACTATGGTCTTGTTCTTCAACTCAATAAGCACATATTCTTTGGTTATTGTTTTGAAATATTTTTTGTGGTTCTTAAAGACAAACTAATTTATGTTTCATCAACCTTTACACGTTTGTGCACACTAGGGAAAACAAGTTCCACATAATGGGTGCATGGTGACAGGTGAGGACACGATTATTTAGATGTGACGTTGGTGTTTTCACCCTCATTGGTGAAGATCTGTCCTTCAAGTCAACAAACTAATTTTGTTGTTTCAAGCACAACAATGTTTCATTAGCCTTCACACGTTTGTGCACACTAGGGAAGACAAGTTCCATGTTATGGGTGATAGCATGGTGATAGGTGAGGACATGATTATTTCGATGACATTGGTGTTTTCACCCTCATTGGTGACGATCTATCTCCATTCTTTGTATTCATGAGGGCTCCTTGGACATTGCTTTGTAAAGGTCATATGGCAGACGAACGCATTAGGAAAGTGCCCTCGCAAGGCCATGTTACAATGCAACTTAGGAAGACATGACCTCAACAAGTGTAAAGACCATGGCTAGCAAAGGCAAAAACCTATCAGAGGCACATAACGAAAGAGGCAAACAAGAGGAGAAGACTTGCTCAATAATTAGAGGTATAGAGTTTTGTTCAAGTTTATAGATAGAAAACCCTATCAGAGACTCCCTCTACTTCTATCTGTTTCCTTGAGCTTGGATCCTATGTAGGAGCAAGTCAACACTAGTAGACCTAGAGGTAGTTCCTCTTATTATGAGTCATTTTAGAATCTTGTAAAGTGCCTCCTAATAAGGAGCCAAGAAGATCTACAAGAAGTAAATGTAAAACCTAAGTTTCTAATAAGGCAGTCCCTTAAGAGCTTCGAGTCCAGGACTACTTATTATGAGTCGTTTTCTACTATGTTAGAATCTTGTAAAGTGCCTCTTAATAAGGGGCCGAGAAGATCTACAAGAAGTAAATGTAAAATCTAAGTTTGTAATAAGACAGTCCCTTGAGCTTTGAGCCTCAGACTGCTTAAGCCTCTTTTATGTTCTTTTGATACCTCTGTACTTGTGACCTTGGGTCCTGTCGCTAAGGTGTTTTCAATAGTAATCTTGGGTCTTGTCCCTTTCGATATATATAAAGCCTTCCCTTTTGCTTTTTAGAGTAACCTTTTTTTTCCCTTTTTCGGGGATTGTATCGGTCAGAAGGTCTTGATTTTAGGCATGTCGGATGGGTCCCTTAGAAAAGCTATGAAATAAATGGGAAAACAATGGGTCATACTCTTCCTCCGAGGCGGCCGTCGGTGGGCAAACTGGATCCATAAAGATTTAGAGCATCGAAAATAAAAAATATTGGCGGTGGTAGAAATGAAAAAAAAACCACGGACTTCTGCGAAATTTAGGAATTAATTAGTTAAAGAAGAGCCATAAAGATGTATATACTTATATATAAAGAGTAGTGATTAGGAAAATTAAATAATTAAATAAAAAATTACATGTATTAGTCACTAAGATTCTATTTTGCTTTGGAATGAAAAGTTGAATGCTTTTATTAAAGAAGATTTTAAAAAAAGGGGGAGGGGGGGTTGGTACATGTCCCCGCCTCCCCCCTTTTTTTTATTTTCTTTTAAACCCCTTTTCCACATTCTCTCTCTCTCTCTCACACACACACACACACACACACACACATCTTCCCTCTGCTGTCGATGTGCTTGCCCTCCTCCCATTCCCTCTGCTGTGTCAATGTGCTTGCACTCTATATAGAGGGAGTCCTCCCATTCGCAAGGTTCACTCTCCTCTCTCTCTCTCTCTCTCTCTCTCTCTATACACACACACTTCACTCTCCCTGTCTCTCTCTCTACTGGATTTAACCCACAGAGAGAGAGAGAGAGAGAGAGAGAGAGAGAGAGAGAGAGAGAGAGAGACTCTCTCTCTATTCGGGTCAATTTTAGCAGAGAGAGAGGGAGAGTGAGAGAGTGTGTGTACAGAGAGAGAGAGAGAGAGAGAGAGAGAGAGAGAGAGAGAGAGAGAGAGAGAGAGTACTGTACGGAGAGTGAGAGAGTGTGAGTATGTGCTCACATCAGTAGCATGCCATTGAGAAGCAGGCTATGGTGTGAGGGAGATGTGGGCATTGTTTCGAGCACAGAACTGGAGCCGTGCCTTCTTAGAATGCACTGATTTTGAGGAATGCACAAGAAGGTTAATTGATAAGTAGAAATGTTGTGACATGATGGACCATGAACGGAGCAATTGACAAGGGGAAACAAATGTATGGCACGATTGCAAGGTAGGGTTGAAGGCAAGTAAGTAGTAGAGAGAGAGAGAGAGAGAGAGAGAGAGAGAGAGGGAGAGAGAGAAAGAGAGTACAGTGCCATTAAGATATATATATATATATATACACACACACACACACACACACACATATATAAAGAGGATATAAAAGTGTCTCAAGACATCAAAGTGTCCCATTACCAGTATAGTTGCAAAAAATAAAAAAATGGCCAAAAATAGCACACATTTTTTGGCATAGTTGAGGTTGAAAAACCATTTGCGAGAATAAGCTAATGGTGGAATTAATGGTCCAAAATAAATCTTTTTTTTTCAGATCATAAGAAAACTTTGTGTATATATAGCACTCAAAATGCAAGGGAATCAATCACTTAAGAGGACATAAAAGTGTCTCAGGACATCAAAGCGTCCCATTGCGAGTCAAGTTTGAGCCTCTTGTGTTGTAAAGAAGAGTCCCCTTCTAGATTGATGCCCTTTTGCAAATTCCCATGTCTACATATACCCGTATAGACATGCATTTGGCATTATTTTTTCCCATGTAGTTTGAGATTCAAACTTGGGTTTGAGCCTTGTGTGTTTTAGAAGACTCAAGCCCAAGTTTGAGGCTCAAACTTGTGTTTGAGCCTACTCTTCTACAATCGACAAGTGGGAAGGATGAGGGTTGTTTTAATAATCCCATAAGCTACATTAGGCTTATGTAATTAGGACTATATATACTATAGTGGTGCATGAATACTATCAAAAGACCTGAGACTGAGCCCGGGCGGGGGCTTGGGCTTGGACTTGGGCTTGAGGGAAGAAATCGGAACCGAAACTTATTTTATGCTACCGTTGGCATGAGAGAGGAGGTGCATGGACGTTGGAGTGAGAGAGGAGGAGCCACCGTAGTTTGAGCATTGGAATGAGAGAGGAGGAGCTGGCCTCTTGTGCATGGCCGAGTCAAGCAAAGTAGTGAAGCAAGCCGTCGTCATTACGTACGAAAGAGAGAGCAGAGGAAGATTGTTTCCTCCATCATAGTGACCAAGAGCGGAGATGAAGAGAGAGTGGGAGAAGCCGTTATCATGGCCAAGAGTAGAAAAAGAGAGAGCGAGCGGGAGAAGCCTGTTGCCAAGAGATCCAAGAGAGAACGGGAGTGTATACCATGTCACTAGAGAGAGAGAGAGAGAGAGAGAGAGAGAGAGAGAGAGAGAGAGAGAGAGTGCGATTCCTACCTCTTCCATAGCTTCCCCCCAGCCCTAAATTCAAATTTGAATTTGAATCTAGAGGAGTTTCACATTATAACTGGCCGACTTCTTAACTTTACAAACTAAGGCCCTTTCACACTATGCATTATTAAACTATTAAACTAGCCGACTTACCTTTACAAAACTAAAAAACTAGCCGACTTACCTTTACAAAACTAAAAAATTGGGATGGGTTATTACAAACACAGAATGCAGAGTAATTTCAACAAATGCAGACAACACATCACCCTTTCATAAACGCATACCATGGGGAGCTCTCTCAAGCACAAAACCCACGGCGTAGTGGCCTTTGGTACCCATAGAGCATAGAAACTTATGCTCTTTCTCGTGCACAAAATGTAGGGCATAGTGGCCTTTGGTGATCGCCAGATTGTTGTGTACAGTCTATAGAGGTGACACAACTAGTGCCCCTATGGGTTGAGTTACCACATGTAGGGCGCACACAGAGCCTCCATGGACGGAGCACACGGACCCAATTAAGGTTTCTCCTTTCTTTTAATAATGCTTGTGTGCATCAACCTTGCTTAAAAAATCATTGTTTTCCTTGCTTTATCATCCTGTATGCTTAGACTTTACTTTGAGTCTCTGATGCCACATGAGGCTCAAACTTGAGTTTCATACTCAAGTTTGGGCCTCGCTTGGGCTCAAACTATCATTTGAGCCTCGCTTATGCTCAAACTATCATTTGAGACTCAGTTTGAGACTCTTGTTTCACATGAGGCTCAAATGATAGTTTGAGCCTAAGTTAAAAGTTTGAGCCTCTTGTTCTACATGAGGCTCAAATGATAGTTTGAGCCTAAGTTGGCAAAGACTCTTAGATTATATGGAGAGCATATAGCTACTCCTCTCGTCCTATGTAGGAGTTTAAGCCTCATATAGCACAAGAGGCTCAAGCTTGAGTTTGAGCCTCTCATAGTATATAGCACATGTTTAGGCTCTTATGGTATTAGAGGCGCAAACACATGTTTGAGCCTCTTATGCTATTAGATGCTTCTCATATACTATATGAGGCTCAATTGAGCCTCATGTAATTTATGAGGCACTTGAGCCTCTAATACTTTATGAGACTCAAACTTAAGTTTGAGACTCTAATAGAATATAGCATCATACAGCACAAGACACTCAAACTAGAGTATCCACACACCTCAGATCTCCCTCCCTCTTGCTTTACGTACTCTAAAATATAAGTTTTAGCACTAAATATTTTGATTATGTTCTAGGCATGGCAGATTTTCAAAAATCTCTAGCCCAAAGCTCCACACAAAAGGAAATGTTTACATTAGAGAGTATACAAGCCTCTCCAGAGAAGGCCAAATACATTCCCCCATGAGTAAAGGTGATGAAATCATTTGATCTCTCCAACCATCATAACATTATGTGGTTCATGGATACATTTGATCATGAAGGAAAGTACCAAGATGACCTTCATATTTATGTTAGAGAAGAGGGAAAAAAGTATGGGGATATGGGGTCCATAGTAAACGCTACAGAGGACGTTAATGATGAGGGTTCTCCATGTATCACCATCAGTACTGTGCCTAAAGGAGAGACAATAAAATCCACTTACATCTCTTTGTGTCTAGATAGATGGGCTCCATTTGACATGACAGGTAGCAAACAAGATAAAGAGAATTCATTTGCAAATCTAGGTATGAACATCTCTAGTTTCTCTATTGTTCAAGATTCGAGAGTCAAAAACTATGCTCAATTAGTAAACGAAATCAGGAATGCCATGGGGATATTGAGCGTCAATAAAAAACCAACTATTAAGAAGAAAGGTAAGACTCTAATTCAAGAGAGGGCAATGATACAAAGTCAAGGGAGAGATCTTGTAAATTCCGCTATTGCCCACTTGGGTGCAGGAGGTACTACAAACACTTCAAAGATCGTACCACAAAAGGTGAGTTTAGCAAAAGAAGGTGATAATTTAAAGGTGCAGGCTAGAAGCAACCCTAAAAATGTTTGGCTACAGGTGGAAGGGATCAATGTACAAGGTACAAAGGAAAAAAAGACACCTTTATCAAGAAATAAATCTCCAAAGAGTAGCTAGGGATCACAAGGAAAGAGAAACATGTCAATTGAAGTCACTGATGATGATCAAGAGAAGGTAAAGATACAAAAGACAGATCTTCTAACAAGTTCTCAAGAGCTTGCAATTGTCAACAATCTTGGCTTACAGATAGCTGAACCAAATGAGAACAAGGCATTAGCCTTGTTGGAATATTATCCCTTACCCCCAAGCATCTCTTATTGATAAAACCATCATACTCAAGAAGGGGAAATAAACAAATGACAGAGAGGACATGGAGGAGTTTGCATGGGGCCATAAGGTTGATGAAAAAGTACTCAAAGTTTCCATCATTGATTTTCTCAATGATCTCACAATGGAAACATTGACTTGGGATCAAATTTGTGAGAAGTACAAGCTTGGTGATTATGAGTACAATCAACTAAAGAGCTACACACATGGATTTTTCAAGGATTGTCTTAACACGATAAAGAAAAATCCATCTCTTTCCTAAGAGTGCAATTACACTACTACAATAGAGCATCAATAGGCCAAGGGACAAAGGAGATTTTTACTCCATGGACTATCAAGGGAGTTGGCCTAGATGTGCATAAGCTTGAGACATTTTGTCAACAATTCCATGTTTCATTTCAAATAGCAATAATGGATGCTCATGGTTTGTTGATCTAGGATTTGTCAGCTGACACATTCTCCTCACTAAAAAATTGTCTCAATATTATGAACTCATGTCTAGAGTACATAATTGTGTGTTTTGTGGACTTCATCAACATTGGTTTTCTTGTAGAGGGTGTACGTGCTCAGTTAGGAAAGGTGCATTACGAGGTGGGTACAATCACCAAAGATAATAAATAATCAATAACAATAGAAATGGTTACTAATGCCTCACTTGTTCTATTTGTACGTAAGGGAAATACTTTTGAGTCAATTGATAAAGCACCTGGTGAGATAGTCTTCATATCTACCACTGCAAGTACAAGAGGGGTCAAAATTGATCCAGCCTTCATTTTCCATCTTATTGAGGGATTTTCTCCATAGAAAAATTATATCTTAGATCTTAGATCTTAGATCTTTTTTCTGATGGAGTAGTTCTCAGCAATGCTTAATGTCAAAGAGGCATTGCATTGCATTGTGCAAGGATGATCTAAAGGCAATGACACTAGACGAAAAATGTTCTCAAATCCTTGAGGACAATCCACAAATATAAAAGTGGTGTGGAGCCCAAATATCCTCAAAAAAGCAGGTAATCGAGTTGAATGATGATGAAAGAGATTTTTTGTACAACATCAAAATTGATGTGCAGCCTAGTGGGGATGATGAAGATGAGTAGGAAGATAATTGTCATAAAATATAATATCTAACTTTACCAAATGATTTTCTCATATTAAAATTATCATTTAATGTGGGAGAATAAACGGGAACAAGAGTTAGAATAGAGACATGTGCTTCTAGACCTGTCTCAACACGGGACCAAAAAGAGAGATGGTTGCATCTCAATAGGGGTCCAAAAGGAGATGGTCTATCAAAGACCAATGTGCAATAAGTGCTTCTAGACTTACCTCAGCAGGGGACCAAGAGGAGAGATGGTTACATGTCAATAGGGGTCCAAAACGAGGTAGTATATCAAAGAGTAATGTGCAACTAATGAAGCTTAAAAGACCTTACGGTTAGCTTCAGTAAAGACCTCCAATGGTTAGTGTTAAAAGTCCTTTGACCTTAAGCAAGGTAGGGATGAGCTTGAGGTGGGAACCCGACCTAAACTTAAGCAAGCTAGGGCTGTGCTTGAGGTGGGAACCTTAAGCAAGCTAGGGTTGTGCTTGAGGTGGGAACCTTAAGAAAGCTAGGGTTGTGCTTGAGGTGGGAAATTGACCTAAACTTAAGCAAGCTAGGGATGTGCTTGATGTGGAAACCCGACCTAAACTTAAGCAAGCTAAGGCTGTGCTTGAGGTGGGAACCCCACCTAAGGTGCTTGTCATGCTTGATGACTAAGGTACTTGAGGTACTTGTCACATTTAATGAGGAAGTTGCTTGAGAAGCTTCCTATGCATGGGGGGAAAGATGCTTGAGTCAAACAGAGAACCTACTCACTTAATGAGGAAATTGCTTGAGAAACTTCCTACGCATAAAAATCTCAAAGTTAGGGGAATTCTAAAAGAGCACATGGGACACATGTCAGACTCTCACTAAGCTTAACCACATGGTGTTCTTGAATGCTATTGGTTGGGCTAAAGAGGGGTCCAATGAGATTCTACTTCCATCTAACAAATATCTAGATATTTTCAAGCTCTCTCTCTCTAAGGGGTAAGGAGGACACTTGTCAAACTACTACCCATATGCTTGACTGTATGCTGGATGTGATTGGCTAAGGGGAGAGGGGTCCAATGAGCTTGTAGCAAGTATAATTTTTGCCCAAAGCAAGAAAGGGGGGTGCTAGGGGGATATACTCCACACACACACACACTCATTTGCAAGGCTATTCTCACTTGGTGAAAGTTGAGGAACACCACCTCCTTCTCCAAGCTTGTGAGAGTGAAAGCCTACACCAACACTCTTGGCTATGGAATGCAAATCCAACCAAGAGCTATGCTTTAATACTTAAGCTTGCAATCTTCATTACTATGCTATTATATATGTGAGCAAGAAGAGTAATGATAAGTGAGGAACTATTTTTTCTCCTATGGAATGTTTCTTCTTCCTCTTCCCTATCCTTCATTCCCCGCTAGCTCTCTCCACCTTCGAAGGTGTTTGAGGCCTTGGGACTGAGGCTTGGGATAGTTAATGCTTTCTTCAAGTTTATGTTATGTTTGTGATGTATGAAGCTTTCCATCTTCATTGCATCACCTAGGTTACAAGGAACACAAAGATTGTATTGTACCAAGTCTCTCTTGATGGGAGAACCTATAATAAAAATGCCTATTGGAGGGGGGACCGGCTCCATATGAATCCGGTCCTCAACTAATGTCATGTTCTCTAAACTCTCTCTCTCTTGCAAAAGTATCGTTCATACCAAGTTAACTAGGTACCATGTTTATGTTGCTACCATCAATTAAGTTCACCCGCTATGCTCACAAAGTAATCTCTCAAAAGTTCTTTACCTAATTTCTTAATTCCGATATTCTCAAAGTTCTTAGGCCATTTCCATTACATTGGTATCAGAGCATTAGGTTTCTCTTTTCTTGCCTAAGAAGAGAGGTCCTTAAGTAGCCTATTAATGGTTTATTTTGTTAATTATATTAGGGTAAGTGGGACTGGGATCTATTATCGATTTTGTTGAGCCCACTATGTGGGATATGGTGCACACCTCGGGAGCTTTGGTCTTATAATGGATTCTTTTTAGACTTGCCTACGGCTTTACCATTATTGAGCCATAAGAAGTCTGAAAGGAGCTATCCCTCGGCAACTCCGCTATGTTAGACTCATTCCACTACTCTCTATAATTAACCAATTCGAGCCGTGGGTATAGATACTTAAGTGCCTATTTTCAAAGGCTAAGAGGAGTAGCAACTAAGGTTTTGAATTGCTAAAGCATACACTAAGTAAACACATAAGATCAATTAACATGGCTGACAATAACCAAGAGAGTAGAATGAACATTGATAACTTTGATTTTGCACATGAAGGTGCTAATGATGATACCCCCATGTTTGTTAATTATCTTGTTACTAGGTTGCAACAAGCTATGGGCAACCCCTCTTTGCAAGCCGAAGTTACTTAACAACTTCGTGCTTATGGGATTTTCTTTCATCTCAAAGAGGAGAGAGAGCTTAGGAGGCCTCTTGGTGAGACCCCCAAAAGAAGACTCTCTCCCATACGAGAAGACAAATCCAAAGAACGAGAAAGTAATGACTCCCTAGGTTCCTCAAAAGATGTGGCTCCATGAAGATGGCGGTCTAGATGATCGCCAACTCCTCCCAAGAGGAAATGGTTAGCCCATAGTCCTTCTCCTTGTCACTCTAAAAGGGAAGAGAGGAAACAAAGGAAGAAAAGGGTAAGAAAGAGGTCACCCTCTTCTCCTTCTTCTTCACCTTCCTCCTCTACCGATGAAAGCTACTCTCCTAGAGAATACAAGAGGGGAGGAAATCACAAATCTTACCCTGCATGGCGAAGGTCACAAAAGTTAAAGAAGTTCAAAGAGGGAGGAAAGAGTATCTCTTTTCTCACCTATGATGGCACCTTCGGTGCTACCGACAAAGTATTGGCCTTCATCCAACAATTTGATGTGGCCTTTGGAGACGAGGGCTTCATGGAGTCCTCCAAGCTACACCATGTAGCTATGCACTTCCAAAAATTGGCTCAAAAATGGTGGGCTAGCCTTTGTGGCAACAACAAAGCCCCAAAGACATGGAAAACTCTACGAGTTTCCATCATGAAGCAATTTCCTGCAAGTGATGCAAAGGACAAAGTGCTTCCCAAATGGTGAAGTTTAAAGCTTCTGTCTCATGAGTCTATCCACAAATATGTGGACAAGTTTGGGATTTACATCTCAAGACTCCTATCTTTCAAAATATATACTTTGCCGTTCAAAAGAAACAACTTTGTGCGAGATTACCAAAAGAGATGGCCGAGTATGTCAACTCTCAACGGCCTAGTTCTATCACCAAAGTAATCCACCACACCATGGTTGCTTCACGCATCAATTTCCAACAAGGGGCTAGACGGAATGTCAGGCCCATGGAAAATAAAGACAAAAATGATGCCAAGGGGAAAACCAATGCCCAAAATTCTTACAAAGCTATTCCAATAACAACAACAATTGGTCCAAGGAGAAGGGAGTTTACAAAGGTAAATATAAAGTCTCTCCTAAAGAGCTAGAACCTTTTAGTAAGGACCACAAATGTTTTAAGTGTAGGGAGCAAGGCCATGGTTATCGTCCTTGCCCCAAGAGAATTGCCCGCAATGAGACTCCTAGAGTCTCTATGTTTGAAGCTCCAAAAGAGGATGCTCATTGCCAAGGATTTCTCCTTTCCTATGATTGGGGAAAGATGCAAGAGCATGATGCCTTTATTTTGTTTAGCCCTAGTTGACCTCACAACTTGATATCCACGGAGTTGACTGCTAAGCTAGGCATACAAGCCCACAAGATGGGAGATGCATTGAAAGCCAATGGAGCTAACAAGGGGCAAGATGTCTCAGTTACTTCTTTCATTGGAAAATTAAGGCTTCATGTCCAAAGCTATTTCGACAAAGAGGATTTCTTCATCTTCCCTCTCAAACATGAGAATGTTATCGTTGGGGCACCATGGTTTAAGCACATGGCTTCCAACATGAAGTTCCTTGAAAGGAGAATCTACTTCACTACTGGGAAAATAGCATGTACATAGATGCTAATGAGTTGGGGAACACCATATCCCTGCAATAAACGGAATCAAGAGGAATTAGAGTTGTCTAATTTTCTAAAACGATTACAAGATGTTTTCATTGATGGCATCCCTAGTGAGCTATCTCTAAAATGAGGGATGATGACCATGCACTTGAGATCCTATCAAGAAGCTCAGGGCCTAACAAGCCTTCTTATCGAGTTTCACAAGCTCAACAAGAGGAGATCATGAGGCAAGTGCATGAATTCATTTTTTGTTTAAAAAAAAGGGGAATGGTGAGGTCTAGCTCCTCTCCATTTCGTTCACCATTTATTTTAGTGCAAAAGAAAGACAACACATATCACATGTGTGTCAACTATAGAGCACTAAATAAGATCACTATCAAAAATAGATTTCCTGTGCCACGGGTAGAAAATCTATTTCATAATTTAAAGTTTTCGCCTGACAAATGCTCTAGACGCATTCAAACTCATGATGGACAAAAATCTTCTGGCCATCCAAATTCTCTTGAAGAGTACAAGCAACACCTCCAGGTAACCTTTCAAGTTGTGAGAGAGAATAAGATTTTCATAAATCAAAAGAAAAGTGATTTTTTTCTACAAGAGATTCAATACTTAGGTCACAATATCTCTAAAGATGGCACCCGTATGGATGCAACAAAGTTAGAGGTAATAAAAAGATGGCCTAATCCAAGGAATCTACAAGAGGTACGAAGCTTTGTAGGTATGTGTGCCCATTACATGACTTAACAAAAAAAGAACGTTAAGTATTCATGGACTGCAAAAGTGCAAGAAGCTTTTGAGAATTTTATCTCTCAACATGTGTTCACACTACTAGATCTCTCAAAGCCATTTGAGGTCCAATCTAATACTTGTGGTGGTTTCCTTGGAGCTATTTTGCTTCAAGAAGGGCATGCCATAGCATATGAGAGTCAAAGACTCAACTTCAATAAGCGAGTATTGGGAAAATACAAATAAAAATCTATTAGCTATTCTATATGCCCTAAACACGAGGAAACACTATCTCTTGGGGATTCCATTCATCCTACGAATGGATCACAAAACCTCAAGAACTTCATGACGCAAACCAAGCTCTCCCACAAACAAATGAGGTGGAAAAATTTTCTTTTGTAATTTAAATTTCATATTTCTCACATTGTTGGCAAGCACAATCAAGTGGTCAATGCACTTTCACAACGACCAAGGGTAAATGTGGTGTCTATAGCAACTCACAATGATCTATCTTTTATGATAGATGAGTATGCTACTGACCAAGACTTTAAGTATGTAATTACAGCTTTTGCAATAGGAAAGAAATAATAACCATTCACCTTGAAGGATGGTTAGCTTCCAAACGGCAATAGGCTATGTGTTAATCACCCATATAATACGAAAGTCATGTATGAATCCCATACTTCTCCTTATGCGGGGCAAAGAGGGATTCCATAGTCTACTCTTTGAGAAGTAGAAATGAATTTTTGTTGGTCTACCATGAAAAGTAAACATACAAGAGTATGTTTCAAAATGCGTGGTATACCAAAAGTTGAAAATTGATCGAGGGAAGCAACTTGGATTGTTTCAGTTGACAGGCTTAACAAGAAAACACACTCTATGCTTGTCAAAAACACTATTAAGGCACATCAAATGGCAATCCTCTTCAGATCTAAAATTTTCAAGAATCATGGATTTCCAACATCTATAGTGTCGGACAAAGATCCTAGAATGACCAATAATTTCTAGAAGGGTCTCTTTTGGAATCTAAGAAGTAGATTAAATTTCTCTTTCGGCCTATCATCCACAAACGGATGACCAAAGTGAAATAACTAATCTAATGATCCTTGAATCTACTAAAAGACTATGTCATGGAAGTAGATCAATGTTCTCAATGATAGAAGTACCTACCTCCTATAGAGTATGCATACAATGACATTGTACACACTTCTATGGGGAAAGCACCTTAGGGAAGATCCAAAAGTCCCTTACTACTTCAATTACAGGGGAAGATCTTCGCTGCTGATGAATATAGCTGAGACATACAAGAATATTTCCCAAAGATTAAAGGGGTTATATCCATCTCACAAGAAAGGCAAAAAGGGCTGCTTCTAATAAGCACAAAAGAGCCTTAGTCTTTAAGGAAAATGACTAGGTCTTGCTAAAGTTTCTCAAGGGTCATCTGAGGCATACTACGGGCAAGAGTCAATTCTTACAATGTTGCACTATAGTAAGCATATGAAAATGCATTTTAAATGGAATTTTTTTTTGTCTTATAAGACTAGTTCTCTTTTTATTGTGCACAAATTTAAAAGTATGCATGCTTAGAATCATGTTTGTCGTGACGACGCCTTCCAAACACCAAGTAGAACTTGTCACTCTACTTTGGAAGTATGATACGGACTAAAGAGCAGACATGCTTGCGGTAGCTACGTCTCCCAAGCACCAAATGGACTAGTCATCCATCTTGGAATGATGTCATAGGGTAAAAAGGAATCCTCTACCTGCTAAGAAACATGGACTAATGACTAGGCTTATCTTCTCTACCTCATAGTCGAGGACGACTATGATTTCAAGAGAGAGGTAATGTCATAAAATATAATATCTAACTTTACCAAATGATTTTCTCATATTAAACTGATCATTTAATGTCAGAGAATAAATGGGAACAAGAGTTATAATAGAGACATGTGCTTCTAGACCTGTCTCAACACGGGACCAAAAGGAGAGATGGTTGCATCTCAATAGGGGTCCAAAAGAAGATGGTCTATTAAAGAGCAATGTGCAATAAGTGCTTCTAGACTTACCTCAGCAGGGGACCAAGAGGAGAGATGGTTACATCTCAATAGGGGTTAGTCTATCAAAGAGAAATGTGCAACTAATGAAGCTTAAAAGACCTTACGGTTAGCTTCATTAAAGACCTCCAATGGTTAGTGTTAAAAGTACTTTGCCCTTAAGCAAGCTAGGGCTGAGCTTGAGGTGGGAACCCAACCTAAACTTAAGCAAGCTAGGGCTATGCTTGAGGTGGGAACCTTAAGCAAGCTATGGTTGTGCTTGAGGTGGGAACCTTAAGAAAGCTAGGGTTGTGCTTGAGGTGGGAACTCGACCTAAACTTAAGCAAGCTAGGGTTGTGCTTGATGTGGGAACTTGACCTAAACTTAAGCAAGCCTTACGGGAACCCCACCTAAGGTGCTTGTCATGCTTGATGACTAAGGTACTTGAGGTACTTGTCACATTTAATGAGGAAGTTGCTTGAGAAGCTTCCTATGCATGGGGGGTAAGATGCTTGAGTCAAGAAGAGAACCTACTCACTTAATGAGGAAGTTGCTTGAGAAACTTCCTATGCATAAAAATCTCAAAGTTAGGGGAATTCTAAAAGAGCACATGGGACACATATCAGACTCTCACTAAGCTTAACCACGTGCTGTTCTTGAATGCTATTGGTTGGGCTAAAGAGGGGTCCAATGAGATTCTACTTCCATCTAACAAATATCTAGATATTTTCAAGCTCTCTCTCTCTAAGGGGTAAGGAGGACACTTATCAAAAGACTACACATATGCTTGACTGCATGTTGGATGTGATTGGCTAAGGGGAGAGGGGTCCAATGAGCTTGTAGCAAGTATAATTTTGCCCAAAGCAAGAAAGGGGGGTGCTAGGGGGATATACTCCACACACACACACTCATTTGCAAGGCTATTCTCACTTGGTGAAAGTTGAGGAACACCACCTCCTTCTCCAAGCTTGTGAGAGTGAAAGCCTACACCAACACTCTTGGCTATGGAATGCAAATCCAACCAAGAGCTATGCTTCAATGCTTAAGCTTGCCATCTTATCCATCTTCATTACTATGCTATTATATATGCTAGAAAGAAGAGTAATGATAAGTGATGAACTATTTCTTTCTCCTATGGAATGTTTCTTCTTCCTCTTCCCTGTCCTTATTCCCTACTAGCTCTCTCCACCTTCGAAGGTGTTTGAGGCCTTGGGACTGAGGCTTGGGATAGTTAATGCTTTCTTAAGTTTATGTTATGCTTGTGATGCATGAAGCTTTCCATCTTCATTGCATCACCTAGGTTACAAGGAACACAAAGATTGTATTGTACCAAGTGTCTCTTGATGGGAGAAACTATAATACAAATGCGTATTGGAGGGGGGAGCAGCTCCATATGAATCCGGTCCTCAACTATTTTCATGTTCTCTAAACTCTCTCTCTTGTAAAAGTATTGTTCATGCCAAGTTAACTAGGTACCATGTTTATGTTGCTACCATCAATTAAGTTCACCCGCTATGCTCACAAAGTAATCTCTCAAAAGTGCTTCACCTAATTTCCTAATTCCGCTATTCTCAAAGTTCATAGGCCATTTCAATTACATAATAACACACAAGAGAGCAGTAGTAGTGATGAAGATGAAAAGGGGAATAGGGACAAGCCTGAGAGGAGTGGTGCTAGTCAACGCAATGAATACAAATTGAAAGACAATGAGAACTAGCAAATGAGTACTAGTGTTGATAAGCAAGGAAAGAGTGGGGCTGAGCAGTGCGACAAAGACAAAGATAAGGAGGAGGCTAGCTATGCTCACCAAAGTAATGAAGAGCAAGATGAGAGGAAGGATAATTTAAGTAATGATGCATATGAGAGCTTGTTGGACGGATACGCCGCGACGGACGTTAGCACAGCGAGAACTCACCTAACATGTAATTTTAGCTAAGGACGAAGCTCAACCCGCACGCGCGTGGAAGCAAGCATAAGGTGTCGACCTACACTTGACCGACTCCTAACTAATTCCTACAGAGGTCTCTACCAATTGTCTAAATCACAGCCTAAAAGAGTGCATAAGAGGAAACTTCCTACAACGCTTTCTAGAGCCGAACACCCATCAAAAAATCTCAAAACACCATAGAACTTGAAGGAGACCCTACTAATACCAATAGGTCGCTCTCCCTAAGGTCTATGAACCAAAATCCCGACCCAAAACACCTAGTGCAGAAACACGTAGGATGTCTGGCCGAAATCTGCAGGTCTTCGTTTCCAAAATCTAAAGTGCCTAATGTGTAGTTCTACTCAATGTGAACACGTGGATATGCTGCAATGCAAAATCGGACAACGTATACTCACCCAAACACCCGATGAAGCTCGTAGAAGGGGCTCGCAAAACCGGACCGTACGCGCGCAATGTAGGTATCGGTGCATAGCTCTCATCGAGGGAAACACGCCGCACTTCTTTGCACTAGATTCCGACCATCGGAGCATACGTAGCGCCAAGATGAAGCTCACACTCTCTCTCTCGTACATAGTACGCTCACTCATAGACTTCAAAACTTGTTTTAAAATGACAAAAGGTTTTTTCATTAAGGTCAAAAAGTGGTATATATACCTTACAATTTCTCAACCCTAAAGTTCCAAAATAAACCATCTACTCAATCTAATTATCAAAACTGGGATACAATCTGGAAACTTCTGTAAGTCCCAATAATTACAAGGTGAAAAATCACGTTTTCCTCAATGAATGAATAATTACAAAAAGAATAATCTTCCGAATAGTTAGATGCCGTGGGGTGTGTCCAACTTCTAACACTCCCCCCCTCCTTGCTCATGTCGTCCCCGACATGGCCTTGATCTGCTGCTTCATCGTATCGTTTCTCACATCTTTAGCAGTGATTTGTACTTGGCATGCAGGTTCAACATTGTTGGGCCAAAAATGTCAGTATTTAAGGTGAAGAAACCTGTATAGAATGCTTCTTCAAAAGCTTGGAGGTGATAGGATGGTAGAAACATTATCCTTTGATACAGCGTATGTATCACCTCCTTGGAAGGCTGACCTGACAGATCATAAGCGCATCTGTATGTATCCTGGAAGAAGAAGATGCTGTCGGTCACCTAGCCTGGCTTGAAGGTCTCGAACACTGCTAAGATGGTTCTGCAGATTTTCCTCATCATAATGCACGTAAGGTCAGGTGAGCTAGTGAACAACTTTATGGCGCCCGTTAGGGTTTTCACCATGTATTGGACACTTATTCTCTCACCTGCCTTCAAGCCCGGCAGCTTTGGGTAGTTCAGTCAAGTGGGTTGGCTTCTTTGCAAAATTTTCTGTGCCTTCCATGTCCTAATCCTTGGTAGAGGAAAGAAGCTGAGGTTGTCTCTGA
The DNA here is from genome assembly GCF_014529385.1 of Adiantum capillus-veneris. Lineage (NCBI taxonomy): Eukaryota > Viridiplantae > Streptophyta > Polypodiopsida > Polypodiales > Pteridaceae > Adiantum > Adiantum capillus-veneris. Next base: position 165,846,121 of record NC_140939.1, on the reverse strand, counting down.
TATTTTTAGGTGCCTCTACGAAGTGGATTAGGTATTGTGGGTACTTTGTAAGCTAGGCCTTCCTCCACTTTGGCTGAGAGTCCACAATAAGCTTGACCCCTTCTGGTTTTGAGGTATCTGCATTGTAAAGAGGTACAACTGACTCTTCTCTGATCTGCTTGTTTATGGTAGCTGCCTCATATTTCAGCAATGGGTATGGGAGAGAGGGTTGAAGCCACTTGCGCCTAAGGTTACTGGAGTTGATCTTCTGAATGGTCATAGATTTGAAGACCCTCTTCTCCCATTCCAAGGCTTTCTTTGTGGTTTCCCTGAGCTCCACCTCTATTGATTTACACAATTTTTCTTCCTCTTCTTGTGTTAGATCTTGTGGCTCTTGAGAGGATCCTATTAGGATTTCCTCTTGCATAGGCATGTCCACAGGATTTGCCACATTTTTGAGGTCAATGCCCTCATTGGCGGCTGGCCCTGTGCTCTCTGCCTCTCCTCCTTGCTGGCCTTTCAACTCCTCAATTTGCCTGAGGAGTTTTTGCTTTTCCGTTTCAGCTTCTCCGCCCATATTCACGAGGAGGTCATTAAGTTCGGCGTTTATTCTTTCCGCCTCCTCGAGCTTTCTCTTCATGTTGTCCACTTCCTCTTGTAGGGCTTTTTGGCCCTCTTCCATTCTCGTTTGCATGACTATAGAACCTTATGCCATCATCAATCTCTACTTTTTCTCGAGAGTCAGCTCTTTCTAAAGTTCTTGCATTTGCTCTTCATAGAGTTGACTCTTAGTCATGATTTGAGTCGAGCTCATAGCCTTGACTCTAGAAGGTGATGCCCGCAGCCTCTAGATGGTTTGATCTTTGACTTTTAGTTGGTCCTTGAGCTCAAGGACTTCATCAAGGCTTGCTTCTTGATCTATCTCCGCTCTTTCCTTGGCGTTTCTCATGGCTTCTACTTCTTTCGATTCTTCTGCCACTGGCAGCTGTAGTGTCAGCTTATACCTTTCTTTCTCGACATCTCGCAATGACTTGCTGAGCTGCTGACACTCTTCTTCAGCTGCTTGTATTCTTTTTGCTGCTTCCTGATTTGGTTCTTCCATTGCTTGACATTTTTGTAGAGCCCTTGCTAAGCTGGCCTGTAGGTCAGCTTCTCTCTCCTTTTGCCCTTGGCTTTGTGCCTGCAGTGAATCTACTTGCATTTTGATCTTTTCTTCAGTGGCTTTGAGAGTTGTCATCTCTTTCTCTGAAGCCATGGATTGTGCCTTCAATCCGGCTAGCTTTGTCATCACCACGTCCCAGTCATTGGAGGGCGGGTGCAGGTCTACCGTGTCTGTAGCAATTTCTTTTAGCTCCACTAGCCTGATGCCTTGCATCTGTTCTTTAGGCCCTGTCCTCGCCAAGTCGAATGCGACTGTGGAAGCTTCTTCCTTCGTATAGCCTGAAGCTAGCAGGTCCAAAAATGCATAGTAGGAATCATATAATTCTTTTTGCTCAGTTTCAGGCTTGGACTCTTCTTTTGGCTCAGGTTCTTGTCTTTGCTCTTGATCTTCTGCTTGCCTTTCTTCTTGTTTGTCCTCAGCCTCCTTATCTTCTTGTGGAGGGCTACTAGGAGGTGGTGAGGGCGGTGGTGATGGCTGTGGGCTGGGTTTAGGGCTATCTGGTAAAGATGCAGGTTTTCCCTTTAAGTCCCTGTCTGCGTTTGTTTTTCTTTCTCTTTCTTGGCTCTCTTGTTCATCTAGTAGTTTTTGCCTTATTTGCTGTACTTCCTCCACTGTGAAAGGGACATGAGGAATGTTCTCTGCTGCAGCATCAAGAATCTCAAAATTCTTGATATAATCTTCAAATCGGTCCCTTTGCACTCTTCTGGACGATCCGGACATAGACTCTAGAGATGGCTTCGAGAGTTCGCTTAAATCACCCTTGAGGGTTCTCTCCGCTCGAAAACTCTCCATCAGCCTCTCTAGTCTTGCCGCTTTCTGTGACCTTGTTTCTTTGACCGGCATTTGAGCAAACTCCTTCTTCCCTTTCTTCTGCTCGGGCTGCTCCTCTTGAACTGGCTCTAGCCATCTTTTCAATCTTGTTGCCACCTTTGGTGCCCTTTGCGGCTCATCTTCCTTGTCTTATTTTACTCTCAGCCAATCATTGTGAGATGGGACATCAGGACACCTTCCTTTTGCGTGTAGTGCCCCATAAATCACCTTGGTGATCAGTTCTCCTGGCACTATATAGGTTGGCTTCTTGTTGCCCATCTTTACTAGGCTGTCATGTATATATGCCGCATAGTTGATTATCTTTGGGGTGCCTTTTGTCATTGCCCAAGTGAACGTTGTGGCAATTGCACCTGGCCGCATCTTGTACTTCTGTGGCCTCTTCGTGCACATGTGGAAGTACTGGTTGTATAACTGGCTCATGATTGCCACTTTTGGGTTGGCAATGTCTTCAAAGGTGTAATTCGCCTTTTTCTCTTTGTACACCTTGACCTCATCCCTTCTTTTTGTTACACTATCTCCCTCGTTGGAGAGGTCTAGTGTATCGGCTACAACCCGCTCAGTGATTATTATCTCTGTTTCTGGTCTGCCTTGTAAATCTGTTACCTTGGCCACTCCATCCTCTTTGATGCTTGTTACAAACTCCCAGACTCTTTTGATGTCCACCCCTGCCGGTATTGCTTCGAAGTAGTTGTGGAGATCAATCTTCTCCAAGTAGCCGGCCATCTTGCTTCGTACAAACTCATTGAGTTCTCTCGGCAGCTTTGGTAGCTCTATAACATTGCCTTCAGTGTCTTTGAACACTCTCTGTTAGATCTTTAGGTCGTTGGACTCTAACAGATCCTCTTGTATCCAGGTGCTGGTGGGATTTAGTGTTCCTTCTGGAATGAAAAAGGTTTCCACTTCTTCTAGATAATCCTGGATGGTCATTCTTTTCCTCTTTGTCGGTGACTTCGAGGCTGCCATAGATCCTGTTGCACTCAGTAGTCCAAAGTTAGCGTTTTTTCCATATTAGCTGAGAAACTGAGTTTTACTTGTCCAAATGACTTGAAAATTGAAAATAAAGCTTAAAAGGAACTTGTGAAGCTGTGCATGTGCTCACAGTGCAAATTTCGCCAAAAATTTCCATCAAGACATCCTACTCATAGGATGTCTTTTTCATCAGAATTGGTTCATACTTGACATGCAGGTAGTGTAAGGCTCATGGAACATGGCTATATGCTTGGATTTGAATTTGGATATCAAAAAGTGGATTTTTGGGCTGATTCAGGCTTTAGGTCACAATTTGGGTAGAATGTCTATCATAGGTAGCAATTGATGTCCAAATGGGTTGAAAATTGGTATATGGGCTTATTACACCATGGTATTGGCTCCCATGATGCCATTCTTTGCACAGAAGGCTAAATTTATGCTGGAGACATCCTACACGTAGGATGTCTTTTTTATCAAAATGACATGAAACTTGTTCTGTGGGTTGTCCTTGGGCTATGGAACATGGCCATGTTCTTGGATTTGAATTTGGACAAGATTTGATGCTTGTAAGGCTCTATGTGGTGTTTTTGGGCTCAAAAAGTGTATCTTGAAGGTGTTGGGGGTCAAAAGTGATTAGAATGGCTTTAAACTTGATATATGGGCTCCTGATGATGAGGTAATTGGATCTGGGATGACAAATCATCCCTTGCATGTCAAAAAGGTCAAATAGACATCCTACGCATAGGATGTCTATTTCATCATTTTTTGCTTCTGACCACAGAGATTGTTTGTTGATGTGTTGGTGAATGTGTTGTGCAAGTTTCATTGGATTTGGACAAGATTTGGTAGGTCTATGGCCCATTATTGCCTCTATGCCCTAACTTTGCATTTTTCCATGCATATGAGGTCAAACTTGGTCCAAATGTGATGAAACTTGGTGGATAGCTTGTAAATGTCATTCAGAACATGTGCATGATAAAAAAATGTTGGAGTTTGTGCCAAAAAGTGCCCTTGAGACATCCTACGGGTAGGATGTCTCCTGGTGATTTTTTCATTGCTGGTGCTCCCAGTGCTTGCCCTTGGCCCCCCTAAGTCCCTTTTGAGCCTAATTTCAACAAAAAAGTCAAATGGATAGAGAATAACTCCCTGTGTGGACTTCAGAGCCTCCGAGCCGTTTTCTAACTTTTGGAGTGCTTTTTGGCGATGAAATTTCTTGATGTTGGTCTCCATAGCTTCCGGATCCCTTGGGGATCCGCCGTATGGTTTTTGTCGACTTTGGCTTCACCGAAGCTCCATTTGGCAATTTGTCGCTCTAGAAGCACCCGTGGTTGCGTTTACATACCTTTGATGATTTGTGGTGGTCTACCACCATAGGACTTGGTTGTTGATGGTCTAGGAAAGCCGCTCGTGAAGTTTGGTGGCAAACGGGCTTGCGGTTTGGCCGCAAGTGCAATTTGAAGCTTTGTGTGTCTGATGCCGTTTCTGAAGTTTAGTGCCGTTTCCGGTCACTTTTTGGTCATGCGGGTCATATAGACTTGTCGAGCATGTCGAGATGCTCCTACCCATGAATTTTGGTAGCATTTGGTCACCGTTTCGCCAATTTCCCATTTGGTGGCCTCTTGCGGGTTTCTGGGAATTAGGGTTTTTCTCGATGGTTTCCTACTACCTTTGGCCATCCAGGACTGGTCTCCAAGACTAGGGTAAGCTGCCGATGAAGTCTTGTTGCTTTCAAGTTAGCCGTTAGGCCGCCGTCTCTACTTGTAGGTCTCTACCGCCCTACGCTAGTTTTCGCGACATAATGACAAACATGCGCGAAAAGCTCAAGGTGGTAAGCCTACCTCTCATGTCTGGAGCTCCTCGGGTAGTCGTGCGCGTCGTAGAAGCTACTGGAAGGTCGATCCGCTCCAGGTGGCAGAAGCTCTCTCCACAAAGTCAATAGTGAGAATGAGGTAAAAATGAGGTGAAAAATTCTTATAATGGAGGTCCGCGAACCACTTTTCATGAAATTTGACATGTGCTTCTATCTTCTTGCGAGATGCGGTATAGGCTCAAAAATTTCTTGATTTGACTCCATTTGCTCTGTTTACCAGAAATTTGGCATTTCGGTCAAAACTTGGCCAAAACACGCTTTCCACTCCAGTCTCATAATTGCACCCCCACTGTACCATAGGTTGTCCTATAGTCACTGGTCATCCCCATATTTTTTGTTTTTCATTATGACTTTTTTTCACCTGCTTTTTGTATTTTTGAAGTTTTTCTGCAGAAAATTAGCAAAATTAAAAGAAAAATAGCAAATCAAACCCAAAAAATCCCCAAAAATCCTAATAAATCACAAACATCACCGCAAAACATTATATACACTCGCATGAAATTTTTATGGCTGGATTTCTCCGTTTTACCAATATTTTGCCTGAAAAATGGCTATTTTACTTATATACACACACCTAGGGGCTTGATTTGGCGTTTGGCCCCATATACCTGTAGCTTCATGCTGTATAAGGGCATATGTACTTGGGTTACTCCAGAAAATTTTGCAATCAACAACAACCCTTAAAATAGTCGAAAATCATGTCCTTTTTTGCTGTTTTTGTTATTGGTTCCGCATTTGAGAGTGCCTCTAGAATGCCTCCCCCCCTCCTAGCCGGAGTCCTCCCGGACGACAAGGTATCGCCTCGGAGTATGTGCCGTGTATAGGTTGAAACGGTTGTGCTTATGCCTGGCCGATTAATGTGGCCCTACTTTATGCATACTCGGTCAATGCATGGAAAAATTAATGTTGTGCAAGACAAGGGAACAAGCAAGATGCTTATTGGCATTCGCCGTCGAGGTTTCTTGCTTTCTTTGCAAGTAACAGCTGTAACTCTACTGCTCTCTGTTTAATTGTCTTTTTTGCAAAAGGCAATTGCTTGGCCGACACTGTTGATGGAGTCCTAGCTGTTTCTAAGGATAGAATTGGCTGGGCCGTAATGGTTATGGGCCGTATTGTCATTGCTTTCCATTGGTATTTTGTTGCTGCCGGTTTTTGTAGATGGTTTGGCACTTTCTTGTTTGCCACTGGTTTGTTTTTTATTGGCATCCACATATGTCGGTTTTCCTTTTTGAAATGCAGTTGTCTACCTTCCGTTGTTGCTTGTACTGAAGGGAGTTCCTTTTGCTTTTGCTTTGGTATCCAAATGTGAGTGACATTTGGGTTATGGCTAAGCATTTTCTTTGGGATCCATATCTCTTTTATGCCCTTGGTTTGTGGTTAAACCATCTGCTTTGTTGGAATTTTGGTGTTGCATTGTTGTTTGTCTGCCATGGCATTTCTATCCTTCCGCATCCATACTTGTTTTCCTTGTGTTGGTAACCTAGATCTTTGCATTGCGGCCGATAACTTCATACATGTGTAATTAGCATGGTTGGCTTTTACCTGATTGTTGGTCTCGGGTATCATGTTGTTCTTTAATGGCATTTGTGCTTTTGGCTTTGTTTCCAGTGATTGCATGGCTTGCAGTTGATCATGCTGGTATTGAAGAGCAAAGGCTATCACCTGTTGTTCATGTTCATGTTGAATTTTGACTGCCTTTGCTTTCCAATCTATCTGCACATTGTACGCTTTTTGCCAAGGTTGCCCCAGCATCATTGGGTGTTGTGTGCTTTCATCTGTCACCACATAGAATTTGTGTGGGTAAAGATATTGATGTATCTGTACATGCAATATAGTCCATCCCAATGTTTTCAATGGGTGTAATGTGCTACTTTCCAACACTTAAGGAGTAGGATGAAGTTGACCTGTGACTTTGAGCTATTGGTATAATCCGTAAGAGATCAAATTTGCTTGAGCACCCGAATCAAGCAAGGCTGTTGATTCAACTTGATTGCTGCCCACTTTGACCGCAATTATTGGCTCCACTGTTTCTTCCTCCTCAGGCTCTAAATCGTTAGCTATATAGACCGGCTGAGGCTTTTCACCTGGTTCTGCGAGGTCTATCTTTTTTTCATTTTCAGGCCCATCGTAAGATTCTTGGTTGGTTCTTTCCCTGACTGGTGGTGTCATGATGATTTTTCTGTCATGGATAGTAAATTTCCGATAGTGTGATGGTACGTTCATGTTCCCCTTTTCTGACTCTCCTTTACCATCACTATCTTCTTCAGTAGTCCATATCTCTCTCAAAGACCGTTTCAGTTCTTGCTATTTCTGTTTATGCTCCAGTTTGGTCCACTCTTGGTCTTTTGTTGTTTCTTTTTTTTATTTTTTAAAATTTTTGTTATTTTGTTCAGTTTTAGCTTTTGGTACCTGCTTTATTTCCTCTTGCGTTCTTTCTTTTCAATTTGTTGAGAATCTTCCTGATATTTGATCTTTTACACAATCCTCTGCTTTTACAAGCATCAAATAGTGAGTTTTTCCTTTTATCCTGGGCACCAGGTTCTCTCTAGCTTTGTTTCTTGCTCATTTCCTCCTATAGCGTTCTTGGCGTCTAGGGTGTTGATTAGCAAAATCATAAAACTTGATATTCTCGGTTTCATTTCCACGCTCACTTGAGGTGTCTGAACACTCATTATCTGCACCACCATTTACTTCCAAATGTTCAGAGGAGTTGTAAAACTCTTCTTGTTCTGGTGGTTCTACTGTCTCTTTTTCTGGTATAACGCTTACCACATAATAGGGTAACACATCATAGCCATCCTTATCGCAAAATTTTGTTGTTGGACTGTCGGTAATGGTACAGATATCCAATGTTGCTAGTATGTGTTCCCATTCTAGAGGTTCCAAGGCATCTTCAGGGAAAGGTTCCGGAATATACTCCTTGTCCTCTATTGCTCTTTCTAAGACGCATTCCTCTCTTATTAAGCTTCCAAATTGTGAAGCTTCGCACTACATAGCTCTTTTGGTTGCCCTAACCATGCTGGTAGTTCTGATCCTGCCATTGTAGCCGAATCAAACTCTTCCATATGTGTTTGGTTCACATCTTTGTAACTATGGTCTTTCAGGTGTATTTTAGTTGTTGTCTCGCCATGTCTGAGGTATATGTGGTCATAACCCCAATCTTGGACCATCTTCAATTGTCGCATGAATGGTCGTCCCAAGATGATCTCATAATTGTTCTTTTTGTCGAGATCGACTATTGCAAATGTATGCTCATACTCGATTCCGCACGAAGTGACAATCACTTTTTCTAAGAGTCCTATAGGCTTTTCAATGAACCCATCTGTCAATTGCAGTTTCATTCTGGTAGCCCTCAAAGCTGGTTTTCCCCATTTTTTCCAGATTTCTTTGGTGGCGATAGCAACCCCCGCTCCACTTGTTAGGAAATAAGACGTAGCTAAATAGATAATTGAGTAGATTACTTAATGGAGAGAGACAGATCTATATACACGAGATTATAGAGTAGAGAGAGAGAGAGAGTACACACGATATACGTGGTTCACCCAATGTGGGCTACGTCCACGGGAAAGCAGCCACTCAATGGCTTTAGTACTTCAAAACAAGAAGTAGTTTACAAAGGGATTATACCCTTAATGGAGCTCCCGCCTTGCTTCACTCTCACCACCTCACACTCACCTTGTTGCATCAACTTCACACTATGAAATGTGTGTAGAAATGGCCTCCTTTTATAGGCCAAAAGGGTTGCCCTCTCTTATGAGAGACAACCATGTGTAGCCGCCCTTGTGCGAATAAGTCCAAATCGGACCCTCCAATCCGCCCATGTGTGGCCGCCCTTGAGAAGACAAGTCCGCTTTTGAATTCGGCCACCGGCCATTGACTTCCGACCACCGGCCAACCGACCGGTTGTTTTCCGACCACTTTTCGGCCGCCGTCCAGCCATAATATTCCGGCGAAAAAGAATATTCCGGTGAGTGATTTTCCTTCACGCACGATGGCTTCTCCTCATAATGGGGGCCTTACAAATGTGCGCTTTTACCACAGAAAATTACAAGGGTAAATCAGGCTCCTCAACTGTTGTCATGTTCTCTAAATTCTCTCTCTTGCAAAAGTATTGTTCATGCCAAGTTAACTAATTACTATGATAATGTTGCTATCTTCAATTATGTTCACCCGTTATGCTCACAAAGTTATTTCTCAAAAGTACTCTCATTAATTTTCGCTACTCTCAAGTTAAATAGGCCAATTCCATTACAGAGTAGGCCATGATCTCCTGGAGCACAGGGGACGAGGCGTGCAATCCATAAGGCATGCAAGGCTAAGTGTGTCTCATTGTTAGGAAAGGACCAAGTACACCTGCAGGGCGGTGAGCTGATGATGTGAGAGCGGGCTGTTTTGCAGCAAGGTCGACCAGTGCGCATGAGAACAACGAGGTGCACAGGGGTGGGGGAGTGCGCGATTGGGGAAGGGGATGGTGGACAGACGAGCGCAGAGGAAAGGGGTGATGGCGACAACTCAAAGACTTTACCTTTCAAATGAGAGATTCCTTGAGAATCTCTTCGAGAAATTAATTAATGAATGTGGTTTCGACCCAATATGGCTAGAGTAGCACATTGGGCTTTACACCCGAACACCTTTACTATTTTAAGAATTTCTAATTAGAACCCATTTAATAAAATGACTATTTTGGAAAAAACTTTATGGTGTATGAAAAGCATGGATTGGCTTTGTCAATGGGCTATTGCTTGATTAATACTTTAAAAAGAAACACTTTTTTTATGAAGCGTTGGATATTGCTCTTGCATGGTACGTTAAGAGAGCTACAAGATTACTATTTGATGACATAAAGGATTAATTTCTTCATCATCATACAACCATTATTCATACACATTGGTAAATGAAGAAGTTTTAATAATGGTGTTTCCTGCTGCATAATCTTTATACAAGTTGCTTTCTAAAGTTTGGGGTTTATAACCTTAATACATTGTAGGCTTTGATTCCCATTTCCTTTGGGGGAGCTTAGATGGAATCTTAATCTCATACAAACACATTGGCTAAGGTTTTGAGGGGGATGGTTCTCCATTTTTTGGAAACTAATGCTGGTTTTATTAGGGCTCCCTTTTGAGAAACTGATATTTTCTATATTTTTAAGTACCTCACCTCTTAGTTCTTGTTATTAAATGTAAAAAGGTAATATCCTTTTAATAGCTTACTAAGTGGTAACATTTGTTGCTTGGAACTCATTTTTGGGTAAATGATGTTTTCCCATATGTGACCACAAAAACTTATCTTTAACGAGATGATGGGATTCGAAGCTAGTTTTGATTAACTCTTCATCTTGTTGTCTTTGGGCTAGTTTATGGTGTTGTATATGTAAGAGCAGTACAAATGTTTTGTTTTTAGCTTTATGTGCAAGTTATATAAATTGAATGGACCCTCTAATGGGATATGGGCATACAACTTAGATAGATATTGGCAGGTGTTTTCTTGCAACATAGGGGGTTCAAGGCTTTTTAAAGATTTTGAGGGATATGCTATCTGCCCTAATGCCTTACTTGAAATAGGATATTTTGCATGGGTATATGTATCTTTTGTTCTACTGCTTGTGATTCTACTGCATAGAAAACCTTTGAGTGTGTTGAAGCACATATGGTTGAAGACATTTTGACACTATGGGGTTCTGACATTATCCATACAAATGGATTCTTTTGCTTAGGTTACTGATAGCGGGAAAAAGAGCAGTGCAATCAGGTGGCCTCTGTACTCGTGCACACTCCACAAACCACGCCTCATGCAAACAAGCAAAGAACAAAACAAAGGGGGCACCACCCTAAATTAAGAGGTTTAGGGACCTCACACATAGTGCACATAGGCAAGTGAGACTTCTAGCATTATGATGGCATCAAAACATATGGCAAAACACATAGCAACGAAGCTTAGGGACTTTATGTAGCATATATATACACAAGACATCAGCTTAACAATACAACGGCATCTGATCATGCATAACAAGGATATAGAGAAGCAAGCCAAGGGTGGCATAATCCCTTGTCAAAAAAAACAATCAACCCAGCAAGTAGGTATGATCCTACTAGCAACACATCAATACCTTAGAGAATGATGGCGAGGATGGTGGCCATGGAGCATGAGAGAAGACTCCTTATTTAGGTTTTAGGGCTAGTAATGTAGCATACTAGAGGGAGAGAGAGAGAGGGAGAGAGAGTAGAGCTCCATCCATAGCTCCTCGTTGTGAGCAATGTCGTCATAGCTTCGTTGCTTGGTGAAGTAAGTGAAGTGTTGGTTTTGAGTGAGAGAAGGCCTCCTTATATAGGTTTCTGAGAGGGTTTAGGATTAGGGATAAACATGCTTAAATCCGCTGATTGGGGTTACTTTTTGCTTAGGGTGGTCAACAGATTGAGGTCACCTGATATGTCACCATCAAAATATTCTCTAGAGTGATGTGAGAGGGGAGGGTAAATGCTGATTTTTATGATTGTGACACATGGGGATAAGGCCTTGACCAGCATTTAAGAGCATGTAAGGTTCTGCACATGTCAGGGGGGGACCTGCTGGGTCCTCCTAAATATCAAATTCTCAAAAAATCCTCAACCATGGCTTCTTTTGACATGTGTTCTTTGAAAAAATCAGCATGTCTCTTTTCAACTCAAAGGTCTTTATCCCTGTTGACTCACCTTTACCATAAGATTTTCCCCTTTTCTCCTCCTGTAACTGCATTGTTGATGCCCAATCACCGCTTCTAGTAACAGTGAACTGTTACCTACCAAATACTTATGGTGTAGTAAAAAATATTTACCATGGGTAAAAAAAGTTATTGTAGGTAAAAAGTGATTTGTATTTACCATGTAGGTGAAAAATATTTACTGTAGGTAAAAAATATTTACTGTGGTAAAAAATATTTACTGTCGGTAAAAAAGTGAAAACGGAGTATGCTGTGTTGTGAGTCCACACGAACATCCTCGTGTAAATTTCGCTAGAAATTCACACCTAGAATGGGCTATTCTTTAAGATATAGGTTGTAGGCATGCATAAGAGCTCGTTCCCATGTATCTTCTGTCCATGGCACTTTTTACTCTTTGGTGCTTGTGAAGTAGATTTTTCTTCTCTTTCGAGATCCCTTGGACTAGAGTATCCTCATCTCCCCAACAACTGACTGTGCCTTTATTGCATCTTCAGAAGGGGTCCTAAAAACCATGCATCATATAGCCCTCCCCCTTAAGCTAGAGGTATTTGATGCCTCTAGCTGTAGGTTGTGCTACAATAGGGTTCTCTTGAATACTTACCCACCTGGTACCAATTGAATTTGCCATGTTACTGCTTTCTTGGCTGATGCACCCTGTTTAGTCCTTTCTGATGAATAATTGTATCCATCCATGACTAACAACTGGTCTCCTAGACCCTTGAAAGCCATACCCCATCCATTGTCAATATCCGCTTTCACTGGTAGCATTTTCTTTTTTTCTTTTTTTCTTCTCTTTTTTTTTGAAACGACTATGTACATGATTGTTACCTTAGTTGGAGCTCGAATATGATGAGCTCTCCTCTGAACCATCCTTAGCATTGATTTCACCAGCATATGGCTGTGAAAGACGACATTGGTAGGCCTTCAATCGCCAACCATTTACCGGGGTCTGATGTACCTTACCATCTAGGTCACCTAGTTGGTAACTACCATTTGAGAACCTCTGTATCACTACAAAAGGGCCTTCCACTTAAGCAAGAACTTACCATCCTTCCTGCGATCAAAGCGATTGTCGTATCTGAGCACTAAAGAACCTTCCTTGATACCTTTCTTGACAAGGTTGCGATTGAACTTCTTTCGTTTCTTCTCTGCCTGGGCTGCATAGTGCTTCACTGCTGACTCTCGATCTAGCCCTAACCTCTCCAAATCGATGATTCTTCCTTCCACCTGCTTCTCTTGACTATCCTCTTGATGTGCTTTTAGAACTCGGAGGCTCGCTAGCTCCACTTCTATAGGCAATAGTGCCTCTTGCCCGTAAACCAAGTGAAAAGGTGTATACCCCAAGGATGTTTTAAAGGATGTTCTGTAGGCCCAAAGTGCTGCATCTAGGTGTTTGTCCCATGCCTTAGGATGTAAATGCACTTGCTTAGTGATGATTTTACATATAAGACCATTTACCTTTTCCACAAGACCATTGCACTGAGGGTAGTATGGTGTAGAGTGCCTGCGCTTGATTTTTAACTTGCTCATCAATTGCCCGACTAAATCAGCTCGAAATCCCGATCCCCTATCCGAGAGAATCTCCAAAGGTGTGCCAAAACGGCAACAAAGGCATTCAAAAATGAAATCACTCACGTCCTTGGCTGTGATGCGCTTTGAGGGACGAGCTTCTGCCCATCTGGTCATGTACTCCACCCCCATAATGACGTATTCCTTCCCTGATTGAGTGCAAGGTAGTGGCCCTATTACATCTATCCCCCATTTTTCAAATGGCCCATAGGTTTTGATTGGATGCTGATTTTCATGGGTAAGACGCCTTGGTCCAGCTTTTTGGCAAACCTCACCTGTGCGGCACCAATGTTGTACATCTCGATGGAGGCTTGGCCACGTGAACCCTGCTTGTAAAATCTTTCTGCTAGTAATCTCTTGTGCAAAGTGGCCACCACACACCCCTTCATGACAACTAAACAAAATATCCTTTATCTCTTGGGATGCAGGAACTCTCCTTAAGACAGCATCTTTCCCTCTACAATACAAGTCCTCATTCACTAAGCTATAGATGGTAGCCTTTTTTGCCAACCACCTACGTTCACTTTTACTCATACCAGAGGGTGCTTCACAATGCTCAAGAAAGTAAAGTAAATCATGCAGCTCCTCCTTTCCCTGGTATAAAGGACTTTTCACAAGGATAGCACCTACTATGAGAGTTTGTAGTTCTTCACCTGCTAAGGCATCTGCTTCTCGATTTTGATCTCTAGGTACAAAGTGCACTCGAACTTCTTTAAAACCCTTCAACAAGGCCTTTGCTTCCCTCATCTTAACAGACAATTTGTCATTTTTACAGGCCCATACACCAACCATTTGCTTAATAATCAACATGGAGTCACCAAAAACATTTAGCTTTGTGATGCCCTGAGAAAGACAACATTGCAACCCTAAAACAAGGGCATGATACTCTGCTTCATTGTTAGAATGAACCTCTTTTAGATGAAACCCTTTTGCAAAGATCTTCTCCATCTCTGGACCTAATATTACTATGCCTGCTAATGCATTGTCTTTGGTCCTCTTGTAAGCCCCATCAAAATACAGACTGTGTGCTCCCAGTAGAACTTCAGGCTCCGGGATAGGCGGTACCTTACTAGGTGCCTCTTTCTTGGCCTTCTCATAACACCTTTGTGTGAGGACATCTGCCAAACAAGCACGGGTGGAATCCTCTACTTGTAGTGTGTAGTCAAACTCTTGAAGCTGCACCACCCACTTTGCTATTCTTTGAGACAATTCCATGTGTTGTAGGGCATATGGAAAAACCTCCTCAGTTGTGATCACCACAAATTGTCTCGGAAGTAAGTAAGCCCGAAACTTCTCCACTGCAAACTTAAGAGCTAGCACCAATTGCTCAGTTGCGCTGAAACCCTTTTCAGCAGCTGTCATCACTCTACTAGAGAAGTAGACTGGTCTCATGAGAGATGTCTTTGGGTCTTTTTGCATCAAGACAGCTCCTAGAGCTTCTGGACATACACTAGGATTTACATAGAATAATTCTCCCCATGTGGGTTGTAGGACGACAGGCAATGAGCTCAAAATGGTTTTAACTTCTTGAAAGCACCTTTCACCCTCCTCACTCCATGTCAATGTAGTGTGTTTAGTGAGCTTCTGCAAAGGATAGATTGCCTGAGAAAGGAGATGCATGTATGAATCGTCCCATGTAGCGAACCTTTTGAATGAAGGAGACTAGTTGCTTCACGTTTGAAGGAGTAGGTAAAGCTAACAATGTCTTTACCTTTTCAGGGTCAGCCTCAATACCATCTTGAGACACAACATGGCCTAGTAGAGTGACCTTGCTCTCACCTACGTGGCACTTGTCTTTATTCAATTGCCCACCCAATTGGGCCAGACGGGTGAAACCTTCATCAACCTTGGACAGATGTACTTCCCTAGAGCTGTAAATGCAAAAATCATCAATGAAGACTCGTATGGACTTACCAAAGTAAGGTTGAAACACCAAGTTCATAAACCTCTGGAAAGTAGCTGGGGCATTAGTTAAACCAAAAGGCATAACTCTATAACCAAAACACCCCCAAGGTGTTATGAAGGTAGTCTTTCTTTGGTCTTCATCTGCAATTCTGATTTGGAAGTAGCCTAAGTACCCATCACACACTGTGTACCTTTCATGACCAGCCACTTCATTTAGTATTTCATCTTGAAAAGGCAAAGGAAAATGGTCCCTTTTTGTGGCTGCGTTTAGAGGCTTGTAATCCACACATACCCTCCACTTCCAATTTTTCTTTGGTGCTACCACAACTGGAGACACCCACTCAGAATCTTCCACGAGGTAGATAAATCCTGCCTTGAGTAATCTTTTTACTTCTTTTAAGAGTGCATCTTTTTGCACTAGCCCTAGTCTCCTTAGCCTTTGCACCGCTGGTTTGGCACCTTCCTTTAATTGGATATGGTGTTGGGTTACCGTCACTCCTTTAATGTGCTCGTAATCAGCTATAAAGAGGCCAGCATGCTTCTTTAGTACCTGCAAATAGGGTTCTCTCTCTTCTTCTAGTAGGTCCTTAGCTAGCATCTCCTCTAAGCCTGTGGCTTCTTCCTTGTTTAGAGAGTCTTGACCACCTTCTCCTTCTGGGTTTCGCAGTATTATACCCATGACTTCCAAAGAGCTAGCATCCTCCTCAGATGACTCATCCTCAGATGACTCATCCTCAGATGAAGAGCAACTGCTTGTGCTCCATTCATCCATAGAAGTATCCATCTCTAGGTCTTGTTGTCTACCCTGCTTCATGTTATACACAATTTTTTGTTGCTTGCCACCTACCTTATGATTTGGTCGCAACTCAAGGGAACCTGTCTCCCAATCTTGCCTAGCTTTCATAGCCATAAGCCAAGGTCTTCCAAGGATTAGCGGATAGCCCTCCCCCTTAGTTGGGATCACATAAGCATCAATTGAGATTGCAACACCAAAAGCTGAAACCTTCACTCCATTAACCTTTCCCACATAAGCCACCCTTACATTATTTTCCATCTTAGCTTGTAAGGAAGTTTGCTCGTTTACTTCCAAACCCAACATGTGCATTAATTTCTCTGTCATAACACAAATCTCGGCTCCACCATCTACGTACACATTGGAGACTCGCTGACTCTTAATCTCTGCATCAATGACTGGCACGATATCCTTCATGCCTCTTGCACTAATAGACCCAGCTGACTTTGCCTTAGCCCTCTTGGTGCTGACCATCTTAGACCAGGTTCTACGCATCTTTGGGGAAAGGTGGAGGAGTTGCTTCCATGAAATCTTTGGTCCTTGCTTACTCACATCTGCTACCAGGTCGTAAGGTATGGATCCTACCCCAAGTGGAAAGTCTTCTACTCCTATGTGCCTCCTTGACCTACTCTTCCTTTTCTTGTCTCCTATCACTTGGGAGGAACCCTCATTCCCTTTATCCGGCTCTGAAGCTTCCATTTCATCAGTTCTTTGTCTCCTAACTCTCTTTATTGGCATGGCAACAGCTTCCTCCATTTTTTCTTTCCCTTTATCCTTACCATTGTCAAAACTTATGACAGAGACAGCCCTGTCCTCCCCTCCCGATGGTAGTGGAGGGATCTCTGCCGGTGCTTGTGGTGGTGGAGGAGGGGGTCTCAATATTTGGATTGGTGGAGCCACGTGTGCATTTTGTCCATTTAGTGGCCTAGCTCGAGGAGGAGTGACTTGCTGGCGAGGAGGCCGTCTTTGATTACCATTTCCTTGATAGCGTCGTGGATGGGGGCAATAATACATGCCGTGACCTACCTCTCCACAGTTGTAGCAAATGTACTCACGTGCTTGCCTTTGTCCTTCTTGTCTATTTCGTTCATTTCCTGACTGGGGAGCCCTTACACCTTGAACCAGATTGATGGACAGGCTCTCTAGTTGATTGGTGATTTGTTGAAGTAATTCTTGTTGAGAGGACTCTTGGTCTGTTGCTCCTATCCCTGCTACTACCCTTGCTGTAGGTTGAGCTAGCGGTGGAGGCTCCATTCCCCCTTGTAGTTGAGCTTGGAATTTTAACTTCCTATCCTTCTCCCTTGCATAAGTCATAGCTTTATCAAAGGTATCTGGGAATTTACCTTTTACCTTTTCTCGAAGGATGGGGTAAAGCCTTGCCAGGAAACAGTCCTTCTTTAGGCATTCTGGCGCCCTTTCTCCTTCACCTAGTGATGCACACCATTTCTCCCACAGGTTGGAAAACTTTCCTTCATAGCTTCTATAGTCATTGGGTGATGTTTGGCGTAGCTCTAAGAGATGTCTCCATATCTCCTCTGGAGGCTCATGGCGGAGAAATTCTTCGATGAAGGCCATCTTTAAGGACTCCCAGTCTCTTCTTTCTTCAGGTGCCAAAGTTTGATACCATAATTTTGCACCTTACCTCAAGACCAAAGGAAAGGCCCTTAACTTAGTAGCCCAGAGGCTCATGGCGGAGAAATTCTTCGATGAAGGCCATCTTTAAGGACTCCCAGTCTCTTCTTTCTTCAGGTGCCAAAGTTTGATACCATAATTTTGCACCTTACCTCAAGACCAAAGGAAAGGCCCTTAACTTAGTAGCTTCGTCATCCCTTCCCGATACCAGAAAGGCCATTTCCAAATTATCCAAAAACTCTAGAGCAACCTCCCCAGGCTTACCATAAAAATTAGGGAAGGCCATAAGTGAGAGAGTAAACAATTACACAATTAGCTCCAATTTATTTTAAAATAGAGTATGGTAATTACAATTTGGAGCTTTAGCACAACTTAGCTCAAAATAGGATGAAGATCGACACATCAAAGGAATGGTAATAGTCTAGTAAGGGTAGAATGACAGGATGAGGAGAGCGCAAGATTTCCCCAAGTCTCTCGGCTCCAAACAACAGGGCTATTCTTTGCTGATAAAAGATTTTTCTATCAATACAAATATTCACACGGATATGACGCACAAAATGGAAAGGAAACATGCGGGGATCATCATTCTCATTATTGGCATACATACTTACACACAAGAGCCTAGCTTAGTTGCACCACCTTGGGACCAATGAGCCTGATCAGCCACAGAAGGTCAGCACCTCGGATCACTTCGACTCTTCCTGATGCATCTGTGAAGACGTAAGGCGTGATGGCAACACTTTGTACAATGCTGAGCCTTTTAGCAAGCAACAATTGGATGCTATTACCATAATCAGCATGACGAATGAAAGTGACACCATTAATGTGCATCACATCATCAACTAAGATAGTTTCCTAAGATTGAGATAACTTCTTGAAAATTAGCAGCAAAGGTAGGGTAGGGAGGCTTTTCACCCAGTCTCCAAAGCACTTTGGACAATATCCAAAGTGATCTTCACGCGGACAGGAGGTTGGCTTGGGATTGGTGGTGTCTGGATTCACTAAGTGCACTGGGAGCACTCGCAGACAGGCGGCAATCTTGTAGGCAAGCCTTCGCCTCTTTGCTTCAGGAGGATTTAGGGGTGAGAGTCGTGGTTGCAAGTTGGAGGTTGAAGTTGGTTGCTCACTAGCCTTTTTCTTGCCTGTAGTGGTCATGTAATCCCTTATTAATGAGATTAAGCCAAATGTTACCTTACGCTTGAGCACGCGCTGCGGCCTTGGCCCACTTAGGTGTAGAGGTGATCTTCCTCCTCTTAGTCGGCTCCTCAAGAAAGAGAGGTCTGGTGATGCTTTCTCTTCCCTTAATGTGTGTCACAGCACCTTCGTGTATGTTGATGTAGAATATTTCAAGCTCGTGTGCGCTGGAGGTTTCTGGAGCACTCATAGGTTGAAAGGAGAGGTATATCAAGCTCTTCTTCTTACTCTCTTTCGTTGGCGACGATCACGAACAAGGCATGTAGAAGAACTTACTTCTTGAATTTCAATGACACTGCAACCTGGTAACAAGACCTCGATGAAAGCTTTTAACGCCATTCGTCCATGTTGTAGATTGCACATCTTCATTGCTTGTGGACTGAAGGTCTGTGTAGCCCTCCTCCGTGGGGGCACCAAAATGATAGCGGGAAAAAGAGCAGTGCAATCGGGTGGCCTCTGTACTCGTGCACACTCCACAAACCACGCCTCATGCAAACAAGCAAAGAACAAAACAAAGGGGGCACCACCCTAAATTAAGAGGTTTAGGGACCTCACACATAGTGCACATAGGCAAGTGAGACTTCTGGCATTATGATGGCATCAAAACATATGGCAAAACACATAGCAACGAAGCTTAGGGACCTTATGTAGCATGTATATACACAAGACATCAGCTTAAGAATACAACGGCATCTGATCATGCATAACAAGGATATAGAGAAGCAAGCCAAGGATGGCATAATCCCTTGTCAAAAAAAACAATCAACCCAGCAAGTAGGTATGATCCTACTAGCAACACATCAATACCTTAGAGAATGATGGCGAGGATGGTGGCCATGGAGCATGAGAGAAGACTCCTTATTTAGGTTTTAGGGCTAGTAATGTAGCATACTAGAGGGAGAGAGAGTAGAGCTCCATCCATAGCTCCTCGTTGTGAGCAATGTCGTCATAGCTTCGTTGCTTGGTGAAGTGAGTGAAGTGTTGGTTTTGAGTGAGAGAAGGCCTCCTTATATAGGTTTCTGAGAGGGTTTAGGATTAGGGACTCACCTTTATCATAAGTCTTTATCCCTGTTGACTCACCTTTACCATAAGATTTCCCCCTTTTCTCCTCCTATAACTGCATTGTTGATGCCCAATCACTGCTTCTAGTAACAGTGAATTGTTACCTACCAAATACTTATGGTGCAGTAAAAAATATTTACCATCGGTAAAAAAAGTTACTGTAGGTAAAAAGTGATTTGTATTTACCATGTAGGTGAAAAATATTTACTGTAGGTAAAAAATATTTACTGTCGGTAAAAAAGTGAAAACAGAGTATGCTGTGTTGTGAGTCCACACGAACATCCTCGTGTAAATTTCACTAGAAATTCACACCTAGAATGGGCTATTCTGTAAGATATAGGTTGTAGGCATGCATAAGAGCTCGTTCCCACGTATCTTCTGTCCATGGCACTTTTTACTCTTTGGTGCTTGTGAAGTAGATTTTTCTTCTCTTTCGAGATCCCTTGGACTAGAGTATCCTCATCTCCCCAACAACTGACTGTGCCTTTATTGCATCTTCAGAAGGAGTCCTAAAAACCATGCATCAGTTACTTAGCCTCAATAGTATGGCTTTCTAGTGTACAAAATGTGTATGAGATTCTAGCATGATAGCTACTAGCCCTAAATGCATACTCATTATATTTTAAGTATACCAAACTAGGGTAAATGCGCCGCTCTGCTTTCAGTAGTGTTATGACACTCCTTCAATATTTTGGCTACCAGATGACCCCTTGTGGTACACATATTTGCAAATTGCTGAAGTGTGTGTGTGTGTGTGTCCTTGTTTAATTACCTAACCTAATACAATACACTGATGACATGAAAATCCTAAACCAATATACCGACAAGTAAGAGGAAAAAACATGTACATTAAACATTGTAAGATACAAGTAATGTAGAGTGTTGGAACAATGTTCCTCAAGGCATAGGTTACATTTTCTTAAAAATGATTGGTGAATTTCACCAAGTAGAATCATCACGAAACCAATTTCAATACAAGCACCACTACATTCATACAAAGGAGCACCAGTCTGGTAAGGAGAGCCTTGTTACCTACATCCATACAATAGAACAGACAGAGATGTTAGCTCTAATGCATATTATAGGTGTCAATGAGCTCGTCCACATGTCATAGATGTCCACCAAAAGAGTGATTCAAGTATGACCAAGTGGTGAGTCATGTCTACATTACTTAAACAAGCATACTCATTTGCCATGATGTCATCTAAAAAGTTTAGTGTTTCTATTTCATGTGTCAATATAATTCCATCAATAAGTTTTCTGAGAAAGTATCCCAGAAGGGGGGAGAGAGAGAGAGAGAGAGAGAGAGAGAGAGAGATAGAGAGAAATATATATATATATATATATATATATATATATATATATATATATATATATATATATATATATGTATGTATGTATGTATGTATGTATGTTACATTACATACACACACATAAGTAAATTATATGAATGTATACTATATATATGTATGTATGTATGTATGTATACATATAAATATATAAATATTTATTTATTTATTAGATACATACACACACACATGTATATATATGTATGTATTTATATATTTATATATATACATATATATACATGTGTGTGTGTGTATGTATCTAATAAATAAATAAATATATGTGTGTGTGTGTGTGTGTGTGTGTATGTATGTATCCCGGGGATCGACCATAGGTAACTTATGGAATCACGTAAGTGCAGGGGAGGGTGGTTTTTTCTAGGAGCCACATAAAGCGTATACATTAGGGGTAGGCACCTATTAATTTTACCCCCCTAAATTAATAAGGGAGGGGGTGGGGATTAAAAATGGGGGGGGGGGGGATATATAGGGGGTAGGAAGAGATAACGGGGGGGGGAGTATAAGGACAGGGGAAACTGACATGCTAATCTCCACCCAGCCATGTCCTATATAGACCCCTGGCCTTGTAAATATAGGGACCCCCTTGACTGCATGTCCGTCGTGGCCCTTGGCCCGGACCCGTGTCCTGACATTACTCCCCCCTTAAAGAAGAGTTTTCGTCCTCGAAAACAAAAGTGGGAAACTTCTTCTTAAGAACACTAATGTTTTCCCAAGTGGAACCTTCTTCAGGTCGGTTGGAGAGGTTCAATGAAACCAAGAGTAACATCTTGATTTTCTACATTGTTGTCCATTTGTAACCATCTGATGGTACCGATTCCTATCCAAACGTAGTTTGTAGACTCCATTTAGAACACTCATGAGCATGGTAAACGAGTTTATCACAACACAGGTGTACCCAAAAGAGTACTTCTTGTCACTTTCTATGAAAGTAGCATGCTGACATAACTCATCAGCCAATTTTAAGTCCTTGACTTTGTCCTAATTTTCATCATCAGTAAACAACCCCACCTTAACGAGTGTTCAAGGTTAAGAACCTGAGTTATACATGAAGAGACTACCTAGTCGCAACGTGCATTAACTGATAGTAAGTAAACTCCAAAAAGAGCAATAAATGCTTATGAATTGGATTCCTTGGTGCTAATGTACGCACTTTGCATATCCTGTAGCCCAAGATTACACTTTGTAATCTGTCAATCCCCTTGGATACTGACAATGTTGAGGTGTGTTTCCCCCACGATTTACAAACAGTCTTCCCAGACGACTGGTAAACGGGGAATCACAATATTGTATAACATTTTTGAGGAATCAACAATGTCTGGAATAACCATCATGGTTATCTTGAGAAATCCACAAACACCCAAACCGAGCCATGACTTCTATTGGTGATTAGTGGACTCAAAAGTAATCTCATAGAGATAGTGCATATAGAGTGCAAAATGCTTCATAAGCAACAACCTGAGGAATATGCATGCCGTTCCAAATCAGCATTTGCTAAACACTAGGGCCCATAACACCTAGTGTGCATGCATTTAGCAAAAACTAATCCAAACCTGTATATCCATAATGATCCTTGCCCATACTTATGGAAAATGTGATGCGCATAGCACACATTAAAGAGGAATGTAAATAGTTCGGAAAGAAACTAAATACTTTCAGTTGCAATCTTTTTGCAAGCCTTGCGGAAACGTCTGAACCATAATAGAAGGTGAAACCGTGATCACTTCTAGGTACAAACAATGAAACTTTTTCATTAACAATTTAGAGCCTTGCTATATGTATGAACAACCATCTGTCATGTTGTTTAGCAGTACTTGTACCTTAACAAGTCATTCTAAGTATCCGACAATTTCTAGCCACGAAATTGCTCCTGATACGTCGTGCTGAAAACGGTCTAGAAAACAGATGTGACCAGCACTTAGAGACTTTGTCGTGACACAGAATTGAAATAATGGCGCCAGTGTCAGTCCAGAGACTCATATTCTCCACATGTGGAATATGTCTCAACTAAGGATGTCTGAAAAAGAACATCCTACAAGTACAATATGTACTTGTGTGTGGAGGTAGCTCTACACACTTTACGACAAGAGTGAGAGGGACCCTCATTCATTGCTCCACACTGGCTAAACCGAACTCCTGGAGTTCCTAGACCATGTTGTATCCCATGTGACAACATGTGCCAAATTGAATCCTACAAGTAGGTTCGTAACAGCATAAGGCAGAAAAATAGATTGGACACTTGGCCCAAAAGACTTTGTGCTGACATGCCCTTGGCATGGCTCTGTAACATTCAAGCGTACTTATACGTCTTGAAAAACCAAGCAAAGCATACTAAAATGGAATAACACCAAATCAATAGATGCGTACCTGGAGAGTTGAACGTAATGTTCACTTATCCGTATTCAAACAGAGAGGAGATTGTCTCCTAGCTGAAAAAGAAAACAGCATTGCATTGGGAACCATGGATGTTGCCCTCGCAATCCTACCCCTTTGGTTAAAATCGTGTACGTAATTATGGAAATCAACTTGAAAAGTTGAATTTATCCGCTACCGCGTGGTAGATTGCAGAATTCGTTCCTTGAAAGTCTAACTGGGAGAGATCAACTGTGATTCTCAATGCAGATCAACCTGTGATCCTGAATGTATATGGGGTAATGTAACAATCACCCGCCGAGTCGTACCCCAAAAAAATATGTCCATAGACACGCCGTAGTGCTATAGTGAGAGCAAGAAATCCACAGAAGTTAGATGTCTAGCGCGTATTAACAGCCATGCTGTTCCAACTGTGTGTTGCCTCTAGACTCCATGGTATAGATCAGCTGGTGTAAGTGCAAGAGTATCAAAAACTCAACTTGAGCATTGCACTAGAAACATATAATGCAAAAATGATACCCTAAACATCCGTAATGACAAGACTCTTGCTTGTCCATGAACGTTGATGTGTACTTCCTCGGGTATATCGGGAAAACAATTACCCAAAGAATGCCAATAGTTGGGTCCTACCCTTGGCCTGACAACGACTCTTAGCCTGTTTGGCTCATAGCCCTTATGCAAAATAGTGTTCAATCGACGAACCGATGAAGACTAATTTGAGTAGCATCTTAGCCATGTGCTAGCTATGAGTTAGAGCACCTTGGGCCAAGCTGACTCACGAGCAGAATATGTATCAAAAGCTTCTTAGAAGAGTTTCGTTATTCTTGAAAGAAATAAGAAGAAAAGAGAAAAGAAGAGCATGTTGGGCTGAGGAACGTTCCTAAAATTTGCAGAGTGTGTGCCCAGAATGTGTGCTCTTAGACATCTTATGCCTAAATTGCAGCTTATCCTATAAGCATTCCAAAAACTGTCTGTATGATGCTCTCATCGAGAGAGGCAACAGAAACACAAGTTGAATCTTAACCATCTACAGTGTGGGGTCGTGAGAACCAAAATCGTAAGTACCTTGTACAATGTAAACTGATAGGGATTCTATGAGCTGAGATCCCCTATTTTGCCAGTTTCGTGAAGCCTGGCTTCCTAGAAAATTGCCAAAGCACTTTGCTTTGCACAATGATAGTAATTGCCAAGTAAAGTGAAAGCAAGAAAAACAATAAAAAACTTAAACTTGGCTAACCTGGTCGTTGTTGCTGCAACCAGTTATCATGAAATTTGGAAGGAAAAACTCATTCCCAAATGTCTTATAGCCGTATCTGCACAGACGCCGTCTTATATCCTATACACCCGCCTGGTACATAATGAAATAACCTGCAACCACATTGCCTATTTCTTCCCAATTGTGTATGGTCATACCATATGCCAAACGTGCAAAGTCTCAATACCAAATGGGGCAATTATGAAAGCCGTGCTTCACATAAATACTTGTATGCTCATAGCAAACATATATTCTTGCCAATTTATAGAGCAAAAGAAATTCGACCTTGTCGAGCCTTGACTGCTAATCGACCTTGTTGAATTGGCTCCATGTACCGAAAAGTAGAAAAACTTACAAAATATGTACTGTGTACCTGCTTGGCTTGATGACGTTGTCCTTGACCTATATGTAGATATGGATCCCTCCTTCTGGAATCCTTGCTTCCCCCAAGTCAGAGAGCATGCTTGCCTAGCCCGTACTCGCTAGGTAACTTTGTCTTGTTGGAGCCTTGTTTTGTTGTGAAAACATGATGGAATCACCATCGTGCAGCTTATGACGGTGATATACCGAAAGGAATTCCCACCAATTTGTGGCAATTGCAGGCATGGTCTGTACTTGCTTGAATGCAATTGGATGACAATACTAATTGGTAGAAACCTCGAGATCATTAACCATTCGTTAACCATTCGTGCATGTTTTTCCTGAAACTCATTAAGCATTCCTGCGAACCAATCTTGCGGACCCAAAAATTGAATGATTAGGAACCAGTAAGAAAAACGAGAAATGATTGTCGAGAACCTGTGGTTAGGTGCAATAGATGATCTACTCCTGCTATTAAGGGCCTTGCCCGATGCGCAAGAGAAATTGACATAATGACCATGGGCATACTTGACCCATAGGTAGTCTCGTAGGGAAAGATAGCCAAGATTAGCATAATACATGTTTCTGCAATACAAGTGCATACATAAAATTGTAAAAACTGTAAGAATGTGAAAACACAAACCTGATTATTTCAACCTGTACAAGAGCCATGCTCATTGCCAACTGTGGGAGAAACGCCCAATTGGAATCCATCCGACTCATAGCCGTGGATTCCAACAGGCAATGAAACCCCTTGGTTGATGCTCATAACTCAATGCAAGCCTTGCTTGCCGTAAATTTTGTGCAAATGGAAAAATAACAATGCATCTGTGCATGTAGAACCCTAAATTTTCCAATCTATGCAAAGTCAAGCCTTGCTTGACGAGTTGTTGCAAACACTTAAATTGCACAATCAGATAAGAAACTGGTATGGCAGTACATACGCCTTTTTGCATGCTATAAAGAACAAGCACATGCTTAACACGAAGGAAACTTCATACCTCATTAAGTACTTTTGTCGAATGCCTTGCTTTTCGCTTGCATGCATTATTGGCACCTCGACGATTGCAAGTCTTTCGAATTGGAGCAAACGGCCATGAATGACCTGCAAGGTACCGCAACTGAGATCTGCAAAAGAAAGTGGTCTTCGAGTATTTTCTCACGGACTACTGCGAGGCACCTGCATAAAATGAGGGGCGGGGGGGGTGCCCGGGGTGGGTACGCTCCCTTAACCCCCTTTTTTGGGGGGGGGCTAAATCCCCGTGGGCGGTCGCTTGTGAACAAAGAAATAAGGGATTTTTTTTAAAAAAAAATGAGTAGCAGCCATGGCGGCTCTGTTGCGCCAACGAACAGGGAGACGCCCTGGCTTCTGCGTGCCGGCTCCGGCCTAGCTGGTGTGACGAGATTTTTGTCTAGGGCCTGGGGCGCATCCGACAAGCCCACCCCCGTGGTGTTTCACTTTCGTTGGCACCTCGGCTTCCCTCGCCTCAAGAGGCTCTGCACACGGGGTCCACTTCCTCGTCGCCTCGGCTTGGCAGGGGTTCATGCACACACTATGTGCCTCGTCCCCGGCTTGTGCAGGCTACCGCTTCCACGGCCCTCCTCTTGCATGCTTCATGCATGGTGCCCATCTCCTTCCTCCTTCTCGGCTTGGGACAGTTGCCCTCCATAATCGTGAGAGAGAGAGATTCCGAGAGAGACGGAGAGAGAGAGAGATTACATGCCTTGAGAAGAGAACCATGCCATATTTCTCCGCCATGGTTCCACCCTCCTTCCTCCTCTCCACCTTTCTCTGATACCAATATAAGGACAGGGGAAACTAACATGCTAATCTCCACCCAGCCATTCCCTATATAGACCCCTGGCCTTCTAAATATAGGGACCCCCTTGACTGCATGTTCGTCCTGGCCCTTGGCCCTTGCCCTTGGCCCGGACCCGTGTCCTGATAAGGAGGGAAGGAAGAGGGGGAGAGGTGGGAGGAAGGAAGATTGCAAGTCTCAGACTATTAGCTTGGTTTTTAAACATAGAACTTATTAAAAGCTTATCTCTTCTCTCTCTGTCTATTTTTCTAGATTCATGAAGCTAGAAGCACATTGACCAATCGGCTCTCTCTCTCTCTCTCTCTCTCTCTCTCTCTCTCTCTCTCTCTCTCTCTCTTTAGCAACTGTACTTATGTAGAGAGCTTGGCGCTAAAACATTAATGTAAAAAAAGAAAGTGCTTCTCTAACCTACTCGTGTAGAAAGCAAAGCTATAAAAGGCTCGGTAGACATTGTAAAAGGGCATATTTATGGTGTATGTGGGTTCAATTTTATCACACAAGACAATGGAATTTCATGTCTATACGTGAGCAAATATACCAATAGTCAAGTTTTACTTAAAAGATAAGTTTAAGAAACTGCCTGTCTAGCATCAAGTGTACCATGTTCCAAGTCTACTGGGAGAAAATAACCGCTACCTATACACTATTATGTTTCTAGGGAGAAATCTATTGGTAACATCATATCACCCTTCAGACAACGGGGTTACAAAGAGGTCAAAGGCATAGATCATGAAACATTGGCCAACATCATAGGTGGCACTCAAGACTTAGACATATAGCAAGAGGCATAATCGATCCTCGTGAACCTCCAAACACCATGGTTATGCTGAGAAGCCAAGCATAAAGCCCCATTCCCTATTCTTTATGTACCCATAGTATTTGTGTAGGAACCTTATTTCAAAATAGAACCCAAAGTATAATATATAGTGAAGTTTTTGTCCAAGTTGTACCCAGCAAGTTGCAGCCACTTGATATTGTGCTGATTCATTCTATCTTTAGCGATGCATTAATTTCCCTATCAACTACTTATTTTTTGTACTAAGTCTTCCTATTTGCTACTTCCTTAGTGCTAGGCTTTATTATGGCTGAGTCTACCCTGCAGCTTCGAAGGTTTGACAGAAACTTAGTACGAAGGCCTTTGTGCGAATATATGCTCTTGTGTGTGTGTGTGTGTGTGGTGTGAGCACAAATGTGCCCGACTTGCTACTAAGATAATGAAATTCCTCACCTTGCTAGTAAGACAAATATGAAAAGCTATTTGAATGGTGTGTGGCATCACCACTGGTGATTGGGCATGGTTTCTTTTAAAAACATGCCTTCATACTTCGATATAATTCACACCAAAACAATGAAAAAGGTTTGTACCTTGTAAGTAGCCTTTGTAATGTATGCTTACTAGTACTATTTATTCAGTTGTTGCCGGGGATTTTGTTAGAGAGAGAGAGAGAGAGACTAGGTGTGTATGAGCGAGAGAGAGTGTGCATGTGTGTGTGTTACACACACACACACACACACACACACACACACACAGAGAGGCAGAGAGAGAGAGAGAGAGAGAGAGAGAGAGAGAGAGAGAGAGAGAGAGACCTAGCGAAGAAGAAGAAGAAGAGGGAGCTTGCACCGGTGTTACATTGGATTATTTTCGATGTTACATTCAAAAAAAATAATGGTTGATTAAAATTTCTTTTAATAAAAAAAGCTGAGCGTGAGATAATATTTGATTATTTTTTTTTAATAAAAAAAACTTGATTGTGGGAGCGTTGAATCCCAATGTTCTTGCTTATAGCAGGACCAAAAAGTTGACCATGGGAGCGTTGAATTTGACCTCGCCCCAATGTTCATGCTTATAGCAGGACCAAAAAGGGTCATGTTTTGAACGCAAATAAACTAAATGAACGCAAGTAAACTAAAACCCTGTTTCTTTGAAATCAAGGGAGAGCTTTGAGAGAACCATGGCGGGTGTGAGCTTGGCTGACGAGAATGTAGCCGACTTGTTAGCGAGGATAGGCTTCACAGCAGATCAGGCCTGGCATTTACAACATGATGACATCTATGCATTGGGTCTCTTGACTGCAGAGAGAATTCTGTTAAGGAAAGCCATCACAAATGCTCAGCCTCTTTACGATAAGTACTTTCTGTTGGTGGGTCGTGTGGGTCGTGAGTGGCTTGACCAAGATGGAAGTAACAAGACTCTGCAAGGGTCTTGCGTTCTCGGCGGGAAAGGAGGACTCGTTGTCATGGTGCTTCACACAGTGCAGTCCCCTAATAAGAGGAATGCACGGGATGTTAGGGTAAGGGTAACCTTGCCCAACACGTGCAAAGGCCGATTTAGCTTTATAGCTATGATTGTGAAGCTTGACAAGAATGCAGACC
This sequence comes from Adiantum capillus-veneris, assembly GCF_014529385.1. Classification (NCBI taxonomy): domain Eukaryota; kingdom Viridiplantae; phylum Streptophyta; class Polypodiopsida; order Polypodiales; family Pteridaceae; genus Adiantum; species Adiantum capillus-veneris. The sequence continues at coordinate 165,816,913 of NC_140939.1, read as the reverse complement.
TAGCCCTTTTGCAACCCATCAATCCTAATCCTAGGCTAGATGATATTGACTTTTGTTCGGACTGGGCTTAGGCCGCCTCTCGAATTCCCTCTAAGGTCCATCTGATTTCTTATCCAGGTATCCTGGATAAGGAGTTTCCAGGTAGACTCCTTAGAGGAGATAGGCCTTCGATGCACTCGTGGAGAGTGGTGCACAAGGAAGATTTCGAGGCCGTCGGTACGTATCCATGTTTTGGTGGATCCTCCGGCGGCCTAATATTGTGCTTTAACATTGATGGCACACCTGGGTGTGGCATACACCTAGGACAGGTTCATGAGACGGAGGAGTTGACCTCATTGAACTGGAATGAGATGAATGAAGGCCTCCAATAGAAAGGAGGGTTCGGCCACTTTTTTCATGGTGTGGCCAACTTCATTCAAGGGCCAAAACCGACACTCTAGGAAAGAAAGGTACTTACAATGCAATTTTCTTAATTCAATTTAATTTATGGTTTGTCTTGTTGCAATACTTCTTATCTGTTATTTCGAGTATTCGTCTAAATTGTTGGCTCATATATTTTTGAGCATAAAGCTTGGTTGGATAGAATTTCTTTTGTTGTCCTTGTATTTTTAGTCACTTCAAAAGGTTTCGTGCGTTTTTTTTTAATAATTTGATCTTATTGTAAAATTTTAAACTTTCTCTCTATTACCGGTGTCTTATCCACATACTCTTGCTCATTTAAAATTGATTTTCGCAGAAACGCTCGGCTACATATCTTGTACGTACCATGAAGCTTGCACCACAGAGCCCTGTCAATGATGGGAGAGTTTCCTCTAGGTGCACACTTGATAAAACGGTCCGATGAGTTGTTAAAAGTTGAGAGGTAATAAGCTAATCACTTTCCAAAGTAAATTTATTATTAGGAACCAAATTTTCTTGATGTGATAATTATTTTCTTGTTGTTTTTAATCCGTTGTTTTAACTGCAGGATTATGAAGCACCTAAGTCCTCGGCTGAATTTGATTTGTTTGAGATGGACTATGTGAGTAGAGTTATCAAAGTTGTGTAAGCCCAAGCATGAGGTTGTAGTTCATAATTGGAATATGTTATTCTAGTTTACAAATTAGCAGTTTTAGGTCACTACCTTCATTTTTGTAAGTAGTGCTGTCTTTTTGTGTGTGACAAAGATGTCAGATGTAATCTTTGATCTCCTTGTGCTTAGTTTTGAAACCAGTAGGACTCTTTGTGCTTGTATTTGAAATTGGTTCTAGATTTTTGGGAGTACATCGTTTTATACTTCTATTTGCCTTAAATGTTCAGGGACGATTCTACTGTGGATGATGCTGCCCTCAATGAAGGCAAGAAAGCCAAATGCAACCTCTGCATTGAAGAGGACATTGTTGGATTGTCTGTAGCTGAGGAGAAAGACAAAAGTGGTGAGAAATCTAAAACTTGGAGAGAATATAGACAACTTTACTGTAGTGTAGTCGAGCTTTGCTCTACTTTGGCGGAAGGGGGCCTATCTACAGTTGGCACCAAGAAGACTCTTCATAGTAGACTCTCGGGAGCTTTAAATGCCACGCAACCAGCTGATAGTGTGAGGGACGCAGACGAAGATGATGGTGTGAGCTGCATTCCGACTACTGAGTTATCCTCTTTCATTTGACGGCTGCTAAGCTGCATTCTGGAAATAAGCGCCCAAAGCTAAATCGGCCTTTGCACGTGTTGGACGCTTATTTCCAGACGCTTATTTCCAGAATGCATCTCAGCAGCCGTCGAATGAAAGACGACAACTTAGCAATCAGAATGCAGCTCACACCATCATCTTCGTCTGCGTCCTTCACACTATCAGCTGGTTGCATGGCATTTAAAGCTCCCGAGAGTCTACTATGAAAAGCCTTCTTGGTGCTAGCTGTAGATAGGCCCCCGTCCGGCCAAAGTAGAGCAAAGCTCGGCTACACTACAGTAAAGCCGTCTATATTCTCTCCAGGTTTAGTTTTCTCACCACTTTTGTCTTTCTCCTCAGCTACAGACAATCTAGCAATGTCCTCTTCAATGGAGAGGTTGCGTTTGGCTTTCTTGACTTCATTGAGGGCAGCATCATCCACAGTAGAGGCCTCTTGTTTCTTCGATGTCTTCTCCTTCTCATAAGCTTCAGGGCTTGCCACCTACATTCAAACATTGGCATGATGTTGCTGCATGAAATGTCCTCAACATTTAAGGCAAATAAAAGTATAAAACAATGTACTCCCAAAAAAACCAGAACCAATTTCAAATACAAGCACAAAGAGTCCTACAAGCACAAAGAGTTCTTGGTGCTAGCTGTAGATAGGCCCCCGTCCGGCCAAAGTAGAGCAAAGCTCGGATATCAAACATTACCTCTCACATCTTTGTCACACACAAAAAGACAACACTACTTACGAAATTAAAGGTAGTGACATAAAAACGTTAATTTGTAAATTAGAATAACATATTCCAATTATGAACTACAACCTCATGCTTTGGCTTACACAACTTTGATAACTCTACTCACATAGTCCATCTCAAACAAATCAAATTCAGTCGAGGACTTAGGTGCTTCATAATCTTGCAATTAAAAGAACCGATTAATAATAACAAGAAAATAATTATCACATCAACCAAATTTGGTTCCTATATAATAAATTTACTTTGGAAAGTTATCAGCTTATTACCTCCCAACTTTTAACAATTCGTCGGATCGTTTTATCAAGTGTGCGCCTAGAGGAAACTCTCCCATCATCGACAGGGCTCTGTGGTGCAGGCTTCATGGTACGTACAAGATAGGTAGCCGAGCGTTTTTGCGAAAATCAATTTTAGATGAGCAAGAGTATGTGGATAACTAGAAAGAAAGTTTAAAATTTCACAATAAGATCGGATTATTTAAAAAAAAACGTACGAAACCTTTTGAAGCGACTAAAAATGCAAGATATTCTATGCAACCAAGCAACTAAGGGACAACAAAAGAAATTCTATCCAACCAAGCTTCATGTTCAAAAAGATATGAGCCAACGATTTAGATGAATACTCGAAATAACAAATAAGAAAGAATGCAACAAGACAAACCATAAATTAAATTGAATTAAGAAAATTGCATTGTAAGTACCTTTCTTTCCTAGAGTGTCAGTTTTGGCCCTTGAATGAAGTTGGCCACACCATGAAAGAAGTGGCCGAACCCTCCTTTTTGTTGGAGGCCTTCATTCACCTCAGGCAAGTTCAATGAGGTCAACTTCTCCGTCTCATGAACCTATCCTAGGTGTATGCCACACCCAAGTGTGTCGTCGGTTTCAAAGCACAAGATTAGGCCGCCGGAGCATCCACCAAAACATGGATAAGTACCAACGGCCTCGACATCTTCCTTGTGCACCACTCTCCACAAGTGCATCGAAGGCCTATCTCCTCTAAGCAGTCTACTTGGAAACTCCTTATCCATGATATCTGGATAAGAAATCAGATGGACCTTAGAGGGAATTCAAGGTGCAACCTGAGCCCACTCTGAAAAAAAGTCAATATCATCTAGCCTAGGATTAGGATTGATGGGTTGCAGAAGAGCTAGGTCTGCGTTCTTGTCAAGCTTCACAATCATAGCTACATAGCTAAATCGGCCTTTGCACGTGTTGTGAAAGGTTACCCTTACACTAACATCCCATGCATTCCTCTTATTTGGGGGTTGCACTGTGTGAAGGACCGTGACAATGAGTCCTCCTTTCCCGCAGAGAACTCAAGACCCTTGGAGAGTCTTGTTACTTCCATCTTGGTCAAGCCACTCACAACCCACATGACCCACCAACGGAAAGTATTTACCGTATAGAGCCTGAGCATTTGTGATGGCTTTCCTTAACAGAATTCTCTCTGCAGGCAAGAGACCCAATGCATGGATGTCATCGTGCCGTAAATGTCGGGCCTGATCTACTGTGAAGCCTATCCTCGCTAACAAGGCGGCTACATTCTCGTCGGCCAAGCTGACGTCCGCCATGGTTCTCTCACAGCTCTCCCTTGATTTTGAAAAACCAGGGTTTTAGCTTACTTGCGTTCATTTAGTTTACTTGCGTTCAAAACCCATGACCCTTTTTGGTCCTGCTATAAGCATGAACATTGGGACGAGGTCAAATTCAACGCTCCCACGATCAATTTTTTTTATTTTAATCAAACATTATCAAACACCATTATTTTTTTCGAATGTCACACCAAAAATAATCTAGTGTTTAACACCGGTGCAAGCTCCCTCTTCTTCTTCTTCGCTATCTCTCTCTCTCTCTCTCTCTCTCTCTGTGTGTGTGTGTGTGCGTGTGTGTGTGTGTGTGTGTGTGCCTCTCTCTCTCTCACTCTGTCACACACACACATGCACACTCTCTCTCGCTCATACACACCTAATCTCTCTCTCTCTCTCTCTCTCTCTCTCTCTCTCTCTCTCTCTAACAAAATGCCCGGCAACAACGGAATAAATAGTACTAGTAAGCATACATTCCAAAGGCTAAACTTACAAGGTACAATCCTTTTTCATTGTTTTGGTGTGAATTATATCGAAGTATGAAGGCATGTTTTTTAAAGAAACCATGCCCAATCACCAGTGGTGATGCCACATACACCATTCAAATAGCTTTTCATATTTGGCTTACTAGCAAGGTGAGGAATTTCATTATCTTAGTAGCAAGCTGAGCACATTTGTGCTATCACCACACGTAATCGTCATTTCCCATGTTTGCATCGCAGCAACTTCAAAGGGGATGCAACGAGGAACTCGAGTGAGCTTTTAGTTGTTGTTATTGTTATGGAAGGGAAGCAAGGAGAGGATGTTAAGGAAATCTCCTTGAGCAAATTCCTTGGTGAAGGAGAGGATGTCATTGATCCAAGCTACATGGTCGCTCACAACATCATGCAATTGTTGCATGTAGAGGTTGCCAAGGGTCCTCATCAAGTTCGATGTCGAGGTTGTACTCGGAAGCCAAGAAACACAAGGGAGTGCCTATGGCCACTCTGCGTACAGGGATAAAATTGTGCACATGGGGTGGTGCCTTCACATCCATTAGCTCATTGAAATGGATGATGGTCACTTGAGACATGACGTAGTCCATGATGGCGGTGACAAATCGTGCTTGCTGCTTGATGGGCATATTATCACTCTTCATCTCTCCCCACCATTCCATGGCTAGAATGATGGGTAAGAGCTCTCTCTCATTGTACCTTGTTTTGACATTGTCATAGCCGAGGGACATACGATTTGCGATGGTAAATGCCAGTTCTTTGCCGCTTGCATTTCCAAAGAGTGTCTCCAGGACATAGTAGCAGTAGTCATGGGCATCAGCCGCATCCCAACTCATTGAAATAGTGTTGTTGATGGCATTGTTGAAGACACTGAACCAAAACATGAGCTTAAGAAGAGTCAAAGAGCACTGCGGGCTAGCGGATTTGAACCAAAAAGAGCAGGCTACCCAACCATAGTTTCTACTGTTTATCTTCTTCATCTTTGCCTCTAACAGTACATACCCAAATTCAGCCTTTGTCCACTTAAACATTTGCTCCCACAAAGCTGCATGCAATGGGTGTAGCCTCAAAGGAAAGAGGCTGTCATCCACGCTTGGAGCTACTACAAGAATGCTCAATCTACTCTCTTCCATGGTGATGCTTTGCTCCGTATTAATCTCTCTATCACACACACACAGACTAGAGCCTTCGTTCGAAATCCTCTCTCTCTCTCTCTCTCTCTCTCTCTCTCTAAAAAGAAACTATATTACATCATTGGAACATTTTTACATCATCTTAGATGCTATCTGTGAGAGTTTAGATTATTATTGCCATCTATAGTATCCACTTGCACTTTGATTGAATGGGCAGCCATATTTCTTTGATGCCCTTTTTATCTTTAATATTGCCCCTTCTCTTAGGTGTACCACCTCAATGACATATATAATCAACCACACTTTTTGATGCAAGGTTATTTTTTGAGGAACGTACCATGACTAACCTTGTCTTATGCTCAATCATGATAGACTTCAAATACATATCTATATCAACCTTATTCAAGGTTACTACATTTGGAGACTCCTTATTTACATCCATTTTGTGGCACCATGAGGATGAATTTGGTTGCTTATTCAAGCATTTTCAACCACATGCATTTATAAAATCTGTGATATAAGTTATGGGTATCCCATGCTTTCAAACATCAATGCATCATTTGGGTTTGATTACATCAAGCATACCAGTAATCCCTCAATGACATGTTGTGCCTTCAATGTAATGTGTGGCTTTGACAACACTATCCTAATCCTCAATGCATGCAATCCTCATGCTGGTACATCTTTCAAAAGTAAACAAACAGTCTCATCCTCACTACAGCCAACATAAACTGCTTCCTTCATTTTGCACCACTTCTGTAAATCTGACATTCCTCTACAATCATAGGTTTTAAGTGTCATAGTAAACATGTGTGCAGGTCACTTCATCATCATGAGAGAGAGAGAGAGAGAGAGTAGGGATTACTTTTTGAGGGTATACCTACACATCATTAAAGTGAGTACATTGTAAAATATTCTATCATCAAAATTTAATATACAATCTCTTTGAATCATTAAAACTTCAAACAAGAGAGAGAGAGAGAGAGAGAGAGAGTGTAGAGATTACTTTGTGAGGTTAGACCTACACACTTTAATGTTGCATTAAAGAGAGTACATTAATGTGAGTTTATTGTAGAATATTTTATCATCAAAATTTAATAGAAAATATCTTTGAATCATTAGAACTTCAAAAACGCTCCCCCATCCCAATTGTTGTGCCGAGATTACTTTTTCGATGGGCCAAAAAAATCAACGATTCTCCTTCAATCTTAATCTCACTTTTCAAGGGAACCCTTAATCGCCTCTCGCACAACGCCTTTAGTAGATCTCACTCTCTTTCCATGGGCCACCAAGGATGTTCGTATCATGGATGCCCTAGCCTATTATTTTTTATGCCTGCTTTGAGACCATATTGTGCCTTCGAGGGCTAGTAATAGCCAATTGCAATAGTACTTTATGATAGAAAAAGAAAAGTATTAATCTATTCATATTCAACTTATTTTTTACCTGTTTAATCTTTTACAAACATCATGACATCATCATAAGTTTGTGGTACTTTTTACTTGAAAACAAACTTTACTAAGATCATTAAATCCAAATTTTGCTCTTATACACTACAGTGTGCATATAGATCCATTTGAACCTTTTGAATTCATAAAACATCCCAAGAATAGAGCTCAAGCCCTCATGCTACTTTTGTGAGAGCACCCCACTTAGTATACATATTCATCAACGCCACAAGCACAATCTTATTTCCCAACATGAATTTTTCATCACATGAATTTGTCTTCCTTGCCAATTTCTCTTGTTCTCTACTACCACCCATTCAAAATAGGTCAACGTTCTACACTCACCTTGGCCCTATTTAGCAAATCATATGATGAGTGCAGACCAAGAGATGATAGCCATAGAAGAAAGCTCCTCGAGCATAATTGGCATACATATCCACCATAGTAGTGCTAAGGATAATTTTATTCATGGAAACCTTGTCTACCAATCTTAGCTATACGAATCAGTGTGCATTTGGGGGGATGCCCTTAAGCTACATCATCCATGAAAACTAGCCACTAATGTCATTAGTGCCCAGTGGGTGTAGAACTCTATATCAAGAGATGCTCACTCTCTCTCTCTCTCTCTCTCTCTCTCTCTCTCTCACACACACACACACACACACACACACACACACACACACAAGAGCATATATTCACACAAAGGCCTTCGTACTAAGTTTCTATCAAACCTTCGAAGCTGCAGGGGAGACTCAGCCATAATAAAGCCTAGTACTAAAGAAGTAGAAAATAGGAAGACTTAGTACAAAAAATAAGTAGTTGATAGAAAAAATGCACCACTAAAGATAGAATGAATTAGCACAATATCAAATGGCTGCGGCTTGTTGGCTGCAACTTGGACAAAAACTTCACTATATATTATACTTTGGGTTCTATTTTAAAATAAAGTTCCTGCACAAATACTATGGGTACATAAAGAATAGGTAATGGGGCTTTATGCTTGGCTTCTCGGAATAACCATGGTGTTTGGAGGTTCACGAGGATCCATTATGCCTCTTGCTATATGTCTAAGTCTTGAGTGCCACCTATGGTGTTGACCAATGTATCATGATCTATGCCTTTGACCTCTTTGTAACCCCGTTGTCTGAAGGGTGATGTGATGTTACCAATAGATTTCTCCCTAGAAACATAATAGTGTATAGGTAACGGTTATTTTCTCCCAATAGACTTGCAACATGGTACACTTGATGCTAGATAGGCTGTTAAGGCGGTTACGCCGCTAGCAGAAGCTAAATAGTGAGAACTCAACCAACAATAGAATTTGTCAGACGAGGACGGAGCTTGACCCACAGGCGCATGGAAACAACTAGGTGGGTGTCAAATCACCTACTTGACCTTCTAATGACAATCACTACTAAGGAAATCAAATCTAAGTTCTAAAATACGCAAGTGACTGAAATCCGTACTACGAACGAATGCTATACGAAACAAGATCTAGAATCATTGAATCGATCTCAAACTCAAGGGGAAGTCTATACACTAGGTAAGAACAACAACCTAAAGACTTGAACTGCAAAATCAACCTATAACCACTCCGTGCGGTAAACGCGTATGAAGACAAGCCGAAAAATACAGGTGATCAAAACTTGACCCCGATGGTACTAATGTGTAGCTCTACTCGTTGTGGTTCTATAGATATGCTGCACGCTCAATTCTGACACACGAGTTGGAAGAAAACTCACACCGAAGCTCGTAGGAACTTACCACACATAGAAGCCGATAGCGCGCACTCTTGGTATCTGTGCGTAGCTCTCGCCGTTGCTAACACAATGGCGGTGTCACTTCTCCAATGGCGGCTCCGTAGCTTGCGTAGCACGTAGATAAGACTCTCTCTCTCTCTCTCTCTCTCTCTCTCTCTCTCTCTCAGACACAATCACGGCGCTCCAAAAAACTCACTTTGATTAAAAATAATCTCCCTTAGGTTACAAAAACTTTGGCTTATATACCTCAGCCTTGGAGGTGAGAACATCTCTAACTAATTACATCAGCAAGTGAAATTACTTCGGGATTACAAGCTGGAAACTCAATTGAGTCCCGTTACTTAATGAATGGCTCAAATCAAAATTAATGTCGGAAAGACATTTATTACAATCAATGGTTACAAAATGATGAGTGTGAGAAAAAATGTGGGTGTGATCCTTTGCTGGCTCAACACTCCCCCCCCTCCGCGTTCATGTCGTCCCTGACATGACTTTTATGCTTGGTCAATAAAGTACTGTCGTCTTGAGCATCTGCAAATGTGATTCGTATCGTAGGTTGCTGATGGTCAAGGTTGGGCCGAATATTTTGCTTTCGTGGGTGAAAAAGCCAGTGTAGAAAGCTTCTTCGAATGTTTTCATGTGGAAGCTAGGCAAAAACATAATCCTTTGGTATAGGAGGTGTAACACTTTTGGAGAAGGCTGCAATGAAAGATCGTACATCATATCAGTCACCGTGTCAGCCGTCGATAGTAGACTCGAGGTCGTGGCTTTATCTGGCGCGAACACTTCAATGCAAGCTAAGAGAGTCCTGCAGATTTTCTTGAGCATCTGACATGAAAGGTCAGGAGAGTCAGTAAAGAGCTTGATGGTGCCCGTTAGGGTTTTCACCATGTAGGCTTTACCTATTCTCTCTCCTGCCTTTGGTCCTGGCATCCTGGGATAATTAAGCCAATTTGGCTTCTTTTTTGCAATCCTGCCATGCTCTTTCCAGTTTCTGACTCTTGGCACCGGGCAGAATGTTGCATCCTCCCGAATCTCCTTTGGTGCCTCCACCAAGTAGATGAGGTAGGCTGGGTATTTGTTCAGCCAACCTTTCCTCCATCTAGGTTGTGAATCTACTATCTTCTTTGATTGTTCCTCCTTTGTGATGTCGCCTTCGTAAAGAGCGACATACTGCTCCTCCTCTATTCTCTTTTTCGTCTTTAGCACTTCAAATTTCATCAAAGGGAAAGGCAAGCTGGGTTGCATCCACTGTTCATGGAGCACTTTTGTGTTTAGTCCCTGAAGTCTAATGGAGACTAGGAGTCTCCTCTCCCATTCCATTTCCACCTTGGCACTCTCCTCTACTGACTTTTCCATTTGGTCATGGAGCCTTTGTTCTTCTTCTTCAGAGATTCTTGAAGTCGAGGCCACCTCTTGAGCTAGGGCTGGATCTTCAATTGTGGTTGCCTCTCCAGTTTCTGGTAGCTCTATGGCTGCTCCACCTGATTCTTCTTGTGGTGTCTCTGTCTCTCTTCTTTGTTGCTCTTGTAGATCTTGGAGCTGTTTGCGGAGGGCCTCATTCTCTATCCGTAGTGTTTGATTTTCTAATGTGAGCCTCTCCTCTGCGGCCAATGATCCCTCCGCAATGTGCAACCTTTGCACTTGCTCTAATCTTAGCTCTCTTTGTAAGCTTCGGACCTAATCTTCTAACACTGGTACAATAGCTCCCTCTTGTTCGGTTCCTGCTCTGCTAGCTCTAGGGGTAGACTTGAGTCTAGTGATTGTTCTTTCTTGGAGCTTGACTCTTTCCCTTAGCTCAATGAATTCATCCTTAGCCGCCTCCAACTCATCCTCTATCCGCTCCGTTGCTTCATGTGCACTTGTTACTTCTCTTGAAGCCTCGGCTAGTTGGAGTATCAAGCCGTCTCTCTCGTTTTCCGTGTCATAGAGTGATGCTTTATGACTTTCAGATTCAGTCATAGCATTCTCTAAATTTCTCTGCAACTCCGCTTCCCTTTGTTTGGCTCTTCTAGTACTTTCGGTTCGTCCAGTTTCTCTTCACTTTCTTTTTTACTCTGTCTTTTTCTCCGTCCCTCTCCGTTCATCTTGTTTTTGTAGGGTGATCCCATAAACTGCCTCAAGGGCCTCTTCTTCAGTGTATCCTATCTCTACCAGATCCTCATAATCATTTCTCTTTTGTTGAACTGGATCTATCTTCTTTTCTTTGGTCTCGGCTTCTGGCTTTTCCAAAACATCTGTGTCCACCTCTACTGTGGTCTCTTCCACAACTTTTTCCGTCTTCTTCGGGCTTGGTACATCAGTCATAGAGGGATGTTTGTCCTCAGCTTCCTTGGCTTTCCCCTTGTCGGCTTGCCCATCTTTCTCTTGAGGCTTAGTAGACTCATCTACTTTCCTTTTCCCCTTGTCGTCTTTTTTCAGCTCAGCTTTTAATTGTTGTACCTCCTCTTCAGTGTATGGCTCGACAGGTTGCTGCTCCAAAATAGCCTCTGACTCCTCATAAGCTTTAATATATTGATCGTATTGATCAATATGTGGCCTGGCCGATCTAGTTCCGACTTTAGTGGGGTCTGGCACCCACTTTTCTTCAAAGTCACCCTTTAGAGCTCTTTCCGCTCTAAACTGCTCCACTAATCTTTCCATCCTTGCCGCTTTCTGACTTTTGGTTTGCTTGGGAGCAACCTTCTTCTTTACTTTCTTCTTAAGTGGCTCGTCCACATCCTCTTCAGGTTCTGAAACTACTTCTAGTTTTCGGCGTGCTCTTGTGGATGCCCTCTTGGGTACTTCGGGCTGTTCTTCCTCCTCGTCGGCTTCTCTAAGCCACTCATTCTGGGAGGGAGCCTTTGGCCACTGATCTCTAGCTCCAATAGCTTCATAAGCTATTCTTGTCAGAATTTCTGCTCCTCCTATGTATTTTGGCTTCTCGTTGTGCATGGCAATTACTTGCTCGTGGATGTGTTGAGCGTAATTCACCTCTTTTGACATATTGCTCTTTAATGCCCATGTCATGGTGGTCGCAATGGCATGGGGTGGTGTCGTATACTTTTGCGGTCTTTTACTGCAAACATGAAGAAATTGGTTGTACAGTCGGCAAAGGGTTGCCGATCTTGGGTCCGCCATATCTCCATAGGTCGCATTCTGTTTCTTGGGCCCATAGACCTCTATGGCCTCTCTTCTTTCCTTGACCGAGCTCCCTTTGTTGTGCAGCTTCAATGCGTCTGCAATTAGCTGTGGAGTGATCTGTACTTCTACCTTCTCTCCATCCATGGCTGTCAATGTGGCTTTTCCATCCTTCTCAATGGATGTTGCCAACTCGTACACTCTTCTTGTATCCACACCTGATGGTCTCGAGGTGAAGAAAGCCCTTCTTTCCTGGGATTCCTGTCACTCTTCAACAAACACGATTAGGAATCGACACGCCCAAGCGAACTTGGGTTCGTGCGACCTCAACAAGCAAAAAAACATAAAATCTTGTGGTTCTTGTGGTTCTTTCCTTGAGTGATACAGAACACTGTCAAAGCTCTGATACCAATGTTAGGTGTAGGGGAATGATTGTTTGCGTGTTGCTCAAGATGAGTGCTCCAAACTGTGCTCGAGGTTCCTTTTGTTCTTATGGAAGGTAGAGCCTTCCGTTCTTAATGAGAGAATGCTATGATCACAAACAAAGTGAATGGACACTGTGCATGCAAGTGAATGAGACTGAGAGATAGAGAGAGAAGAGAGATACGACACCAGAGACGTTGTAAAACCCTCCTCCGAAGGCCCCACTCTCGTCAGCGAGAGTGGTCTACTTATTGATTGCACAAAGTGGTACAATGACGATGCAATGGACTGATGCAACCTTGGACTATGCCGGTAACGACGATGGTGATGACGACGACGACTTTAGGGCTGAAATCTGCGAGCTTTTAACGGCTGTCCAAAAACGCTACCTGCTTAAATCTGGGACTGTTTTCGGTGGCTGAAAATGACTGTTTTGGCTGCATTTTTGAGGGCTGAAAATAAGGTTCTCTTCATGCATCTAGGGCTGAATCTGCTATTGCCTTCAAGGCTGAAAACGCTCCGACAATGGCTTTGCTAATGGCTGAAAATGAGAACGCTGGTTCATCTGGGTGGCGCTAGCAAAAACGCTAGGGATCTGGGAAGCTGGCGATGATGCAAAGCTGAAAAACGCCAGGGCTCATGAAGACCAAAAACGCTAGGCAAGCTGGGAGAGGAACACGCCAAGCTTGGGGGGTACTGCGGTTCTTGCTGAGAAGATGTCTATTGAGCGGGGAGCTCCTGCTGCCTCTTCTGCCAGAAAGTGGTAACTTGGGTTTGCTTATATATTAACTTAGCAAAATTGCCCTACCTACTTTTGTTGGGAAGTCACTTAAAAATAATAAGTGAAAAATGTCAAAAATAGGGAAAATAGGCTAAATGCATTGGAAAATTTCTGTGACTGAATCTAATGGATTCTGAAGGAATACTGATGAGCATGTTGTGTGCAACCAGAGGATATGCATCTACACCAAGTGACTGGGCATGCATGGTCTACGATAGACTCACAAAAGTGCCAGATCACTTCTAATTTAAACCCTGATCATGTTGTAGCTTGTCCACGGACACATAGGGTTGGATGTGTCACGTGACATAAAAGATAAAGTTTAAAAGCTAAAAGCATAGACTTTACTTTTAAGCTTTTAAAAGTTTAATAGGTAGGTATTTAAATAGGGTAAGTATGGGCTCCGGTCGCGGGCGCGCGGATTTGTGTGGGTGCGGGTTTATTTTAAATAATTTGGGCAGGCGCGGGTTGCGAGCGTCGGGTGCGGGTGTGTGTGGACGCGGGGTTGTTTTTTTTAATTCCTAAATATATATATATATATATATATATATATATATATATATATATATATATTTAAATGAACGCAGACGCGGGGTAGAGGGTGTGGCTGCCAACAGGCAAAGGTGTGTGTGGATGTGGGTTTTTTTTTGTATAATTTATTATTTTATTTATTTCTGTCTTTTTTAAAAAAATATGGACGCGAGTAGAAGTAGAGGTGTGTGTGCCTAAGTACAAGTCTCCTTAGGAGGGATTCACACCTCCTAAGGGATAAAAGAGGTGGGTGAAAAAAAAAAAAGAGAAAAGAAAAAAAAAAGAGAGAAAGGGCTTTAAAGAGAGAGAGAGAGAGAGAGAGAGAGAGAGAGAGAAAAAGTGAGGGGAAGGGAGATAGGGAGAGAGAAAGAGAGAATAAATATTATTTTATTTTATTTTTAAAGAATAACAAAAATTAAATTAAATTAAAAATAAGAAAAAACAAAGAAAAGGGGAGAGAGAGATCGGATGAGAGAGAGAGAGAGAGAGAGAGAGAGAGAGAAAGAAAATTATAATAACATTAAAATTAATTAAATAAAATAAAAAATACAAGATACAAAAATGACAAAAAAATAATAAGGATATAGTGAAAAGAGGAAGAGAGAGATTAATAGAGAGAAAGGGTGTGTGTGTGTGTATGTGGATGAGCGAGAGAGGTGGAGAGAAAAATGATTTAAAATAAATAATAAAATAAAAATTACAATTAAATAGAAAATTACAAAAAATTAACAAAAAGGGCTAGAAAATTTATGGTAGATTACACACGCGTTCTTGGGTGTAGAAAGGTCACAGGGTTACGACTGGAAAATCACTGCGAGCGGGCAGCGGAGTGTCCGGAATGCGTTCCCGACGCTACAGGCAGGCACTCGGAGGGGGTTTTTTGGTGCTTAATAGTGCCAAAAATAAGAATGAAAAGAGGAAAAGGAATAGACAACCACCGCGGATGTTTTTTTATTTTTTTAAAATTTAAGGGCGTCAGCGGTGGCCGGCTGGCGCCCAAACGGGCGGCCGAATAGGGGCGGACGGCCACAAGTGTGAAATGGACAAATTGGGTATCAACTCGTCCAGTTCGATGAGTATACTACTAATCTATCACTAACAAATAAAAACTATGCGCGTGTAAAACGTGATTTTCAACCGTTCACGCGTAGATGTAAAGCTACAGACACCTAGTTTCAGGCGCGTATAAGTTGAGCATACGGGGTCGGATCGCCTAGCTGTTGTGTAGGCATATTCTCCTCATACCCTACTTCACTCCTACTAATCCTTGCCCTTATTGGATTGCCGAATCACTCGTTCTCATACGGTCTACTTGGGCGCCGTCAAAGGCGTTCCGGGAGCTCCGATCGGCGGACTCCGATTGGACCCGAATCACACCGGAATGAGATGAGATGGTTCAGCCAAGGTCTAAACACTCTATTGGATATGTTTATGAAGTCTCATCTCAATTGGATCTCATTTGAGTACATAGAAGCGGACTTATGTTTTCTTTTTTTGGAAAACGCGTCAAGAACGGACGCCTACATGCTTAGACGAAGCGTTACCGCTTGCTCTGGGCATCAAATTGGATCCTGATCATCACCTCGCGTAGCTTAGGACTAAGGCTATACACCCCAATCATCGCTATCTAAACGGTGATGCTCGTTTGTGCGCTAGAGCGGATCTAGACTCTCTTTTATCTACAAATTCTACCATTTCTTTAACCTCTTCCCGGGATGTGGAGTTAAGGACTCAAACGACAACGCATAAGGTCATATGAATATCATACGGACATCTACACAACTCTCCAAAGCTCCCTCATCAAATGGATATGCGTTTGGACATACCTTTGATGAGTTAGAGATCGATTAGTGAATGACGTTCACTAATTATCCAAAAAATTCAGATTTGGAAGTCATCTTTCATCCTACCATAACTACACATCCGCCAATCCGTTACACACAAGCCAAAGCTCTATTCATATCTTCTTAACATGTTCTTTAAGCCTATCTATTCACTTCGATCATCAGCTCTACCGACTGAGTATGCCGGGCCACCGAAAAGTGGTCTCGAAGAGGGAAAAAAACCTGCGTTTTTTCCTTCTTGCAAGGAAACGGGCGTTATGCACGCACCATAACCATGATTTTCAGCATTCTAACACTCTAATCATAACCATAACATCCCTATATCATATTCAATTCATTCCACATACTTAACCTATGTACACATGTTTTTTCACTTCACATATGCGTATGCGTATCTATCTACGAAGAGGCTTCTTCACGAATAGATACGCATGCACATAGAAAGAGAGATACGGCCACTATGCGTAGACGATATCCTTCTCTTTGTTGTCAAGCACTTGCTTCCCCGACAGCGGCGCCAAATATTAAGCCCTCTCCCACCCCTCTCCCCTTATGCACGCGGAGTGGATGCGGGAGATACGCTAACTTTTCCTCTTCTTTGCTTCACTTCCTTATGCACGAAGGTTACACAAAGCAAGAGGAGTGTCGTGGGGACTTATGCTACGACCGTGAGTGAGCATACATTACCATATACAGACACACAACAAGAGGGATATTCTTGAACAAAGAGAAAGAAGAAGAAGAAGGTGTGTCACTCACCTCTTCGTCTATGCCGGGTAAGATGGGGCGCTCCTCGTGCGTAGTCGACACACGTGATAAGCCAAGTCGCGAATAGGAAGCCTCCTTGCAAGTCCACAATACCTCTCTCACCTCCCTCACACACACACACAAAGAAATGGATGCAGAAAAAGCACAGAGAGCAATCCCATTTTTGGTCTGCTCAAAGGGCAAAGGCTATAGAGATGCCTTCTCTTTTTGCTGACTAAAATAGAAAGAAATTGTGTTGTATTTTAAAGCATTTTTTGATAGGCAAAAATTGCTCATTAGTTGAAATAAGATAGTGGACACTCATTTTAAATGAAGAGAGTGTAACTCTAATGATGGACATGTCTTGAATTTTAAAATATTAAAGATTTTGGGCTGCCTCTAATAAAAAATACGTCAATTTAGTTTTGAGCCTTTTGGGGGTTGCGGAAGGATCCAATGTGGTATGTCAGATGTCTTATGAATTTTGGGAAAAGGCAAAGTTGAGGCGTGTCTTTTGAGATCTTCCCTTGAGGGCGAAGGAGTGAATCTCTCTCTCTCACTCAGCGAGGCCAAACTTTTTTTGTTGTTGTTAGTGAGAAATTTTATATGTATTTCAAAAAAAAAAGTGAAAGATAGGTATTGTTTAATTTGTGAGTATTGTAGTGAGCACTAGTGGGGGACAATTTCATGTTTCTCTCAAAAGATCTTGAGGTAAGATTTTTTCCAAGATTAGATTATTGAATATGCTCGAAATTAGAGTCTCGCAGTTGGCTCCTCTTTTCTCGTGCATCCTCAATGACCAAGTTGTAAGGTTTGTAAAAAATTAAAAGGTTTTAACGTCCTCGTCGTCTCTCTCTCGCTCTCGCGCTCGGGGTTGTTCTCTCTCTGTCTCTCACAAGAACATCAATTCTCAATCTCTGCGCATTCTGATGCACTCTTCGCCCGGTGCTCATGCCATCTCACCTTCAATTGCAGTATTCACAACGCAGGTCTTCTTGGAGATTTCTTTGCTGGCGGTGAATGTGGAACGGCCATTGCAAGGGTGAGGTCGAATGAGGAAGCTGAGAGATGGAACCTCTCTCTCTCTCTCTCTCTCTCTCTCTCTCTCTCTCTCTCTCTCTCTCTCACGCTTTTTTTTCCTTTCCGACGATGTCGAAGGTGCCATTTTAAGTGCTTCGCCCCATTCTGCGCAGCTTGTGCTGCCACGGAAGCACGGGCCTGAGTACAACTACTCTATCCCCTGCCTGCTTCTCCCAAAGGCCTCTCTAGGAGGATAGCCTCATATGCTTTCAAGACGAGGTCTACAGGATATAGCAGTGGACATGGGGTTGCCGGAAGCAGACCGGGTGGACATCCTGGATTTCGCATTCACGAAGCTTGCAGGCGATTACAAACGCAACATTCGGCCGCCCTTGATAAAGAAGCTCAACAAGGATATGATTAGACACTTATATTGTAGAGTATGCAAGTAGTTGCCTACATTCGGGTAGTCCAGCTGTAAGATATTCAGGTAGTTTCAACAACTAACTCCAGGCCAGTCGAACCCAATCTTGATAGACAGCCGACCCGACCTTGATGTACTAGAGATAGCGTCATATAAAGAGAGGCTCTGCCCAAAGACAGACAGAGGTGTTTGGGTTCATTTTGTGTATTCCACATTGGTGGAGGAGACGGGCAGCTAGCACAAGTGTTCTTCCTTCTTGCACTCTTCCTCTGGTCACCTAATCCCTCTTTTGACGTCTTCTCTGAGGCTACCTCTGTAGCAAAGCCGACCATGAGTCGTCCTCAATCACCACGCCAGCCTGGTTCTCCTCTCTATGAAGATGCCTCTATGCATCCAGAATTCCCATCTCAGGCCGCGCCAATGGGTCAGATTTTTCAAGCCATCTCTAATATGCTACTCCAGGTCAGTCACACCAATCAGAATATGCTAAACTTCCTATCCTCTCATACGACACAATCACAGCTGCCTGATTCCAAGATTAGACCAAAGCCTTTTTCTGGTTTTCCAACAGAAGATGTACTTACATGGCTGGACCATTTTGATAATGTAGCTAGTTATCACAGTTGGCTCGATGACCGTAAAGCAATGGAAGCCCGCAAAGTGTTTGAAGGCGTAGTAGCCACATGGTTTATTCAGCAACCTGACGAAGTCAAATTCAACTGGGGTATGCTCAAATCTCTACTGATTCAGAATTTCGCTCACCAAAACATTACTCAGACGGCTTTACAGCAACTCAATGCTCTCAAACAACAGCAGTATGAGCCTGTAGCACAGTTTGCTGTGAAGATGAATCAATTGCTTCTCCGAGCTGACCCGGCTATGTCCGAAGAAATGAAGCTCTTTTTCTTATGGCCTCGTCTTCGACATGATATTTCTCGGAGTGTACGAGACCAAGGTCCCACTTCTTTTCATACGGCAATTCATATTGCGCAACGAGTTGAAGGTATATCTCAGCCTGATGCCCCTTCTATGTCAATCCCCCAACCTACAACGCAGCGTCCTACAGGAGATTCCACACCCACTCCCATGGACATTGATGTACAAAATGCTCAGTTCAACTCCCGACGGGCATTACTTGATAGGCGCGCATTACTTGCTGACAGGCGTGCATTACCTGACAGAGATCAACAAGGGCGGCCGAAATGTTTCTACTGCAATATCTATGGCCATGTTCAACGCCATTGCCATCATCTTCAGGCAACCCAACAACATTAGAATGCGCAAATTCGAATGGCGGATGCCGCTTCCCTAGCGGAATTGCCGGAAAAATATCTAGGCGGGAGGATGATGGAGAAGCACCGCCCGCAAGTTCAAGCAGCTGCCTCTTCTGGACGCATGGTGTGTTCAATTCTAGCTCAGCTCAATGACACATCACAAGAAGCACTATTAGACTCAAGAAGCACAATTTCTTCTATTAGTCAAGAGTTAGTTCAACAATTAGGTCTTCCTACATTCACAGCACCTCCTATCACTGTGTTGTTTGGTGATAATCATCAAACTTATCATTCACACACACAAATTCAGTGCACATTTCATCTAGCTCATAAGCAATTCACACATACATTCTATGTTTTACCACGCCAATTGTTTCCCCTTACTCTGGGTTGTGATTGGTTTGTGAAAACAAGAGCTCGTTTACATTTTGATACGTATCAATTGGTTTTACCAAACACGCTTCCCATATCTATATTCAGTTCACACAAGGGCCCCAATTTTGTTCACGCACAATACCATGTGGTAGATCAGCACAAACGTCTTCACAACATGCGAACACTGCTGCACAGGTTTCCAAAGCTCTTCAACTCACAAACACACACTTCTCAGATAAATTTCCCAGCACATCATTCCATTAACACAAGCCAAGCTCCTCCTATTCGCATGGCATCTCGTCGTAGGTCGCCACTAGAGCAAGAACGCATTGACCTTGCTGTCGAGGATATGCTTCGAAAGGGGGTTATTCAACCCTCTTGTAGTGATTGGGTCTCTGAACCCCATCTGGTCAAAAAAGAGGATCATAGCTATAGGTTTTGCATCGACTTCAGGCCTCTTAATAAAGTCACAATCCATGACCTATATCCTCTCCCTCGAATCGATGACCTTTTAGATCAGTTGGGCAAATCTAAATATTTCACGTCCCTCGACCTTGCCTCAGGCTATTGGCAAATCCCTTTAAACCCAGCTGATGCACACAAGACTGCCTTTCGCACTCCTTGAGGATTGTATCAATTTACACGTATGCCTTTTGGCCTGTCCGATGCCGGAAGTACTTTCCAGCGAGTAGCCAACACCATTTTTCAGGATCTCATCTTAAAGGGGGTGTTGCTTGTGTACTTAGATGACATTCTTATTCATACACACAGTTGGGAGCAGCACTTACAAGTATTGCAGGAGGTTTTGAAGAAGATCCAAGATTATAATTTACAATTGCAATTCAAAAAGTGTAAATGGGGTGCAACGAAGCTCAAGTTTCTGGGATTTATAATCTCTTCAGAAGGTATACAAATGGATCCTGCTAAAGTAATAGCTATTCAAGAGTACCCTCCTCCCTCTACCGTTAAAACACTCCAAAGCTTTCTTGGAATGGCAAATTTTTCGCTTCGGTTCGTACCAAATTTAGCATCCATCACTTATCCTCTTCGACAACTGCTCAAGAAGGGTGCCAAATACAATTGGAGTTCAGCTTGTCAACACAGTTTTGATAAACTTAAGCAAGTTATCAAAGAGGCGGCCCTTTTGGCTCACCGAGATTTTGAGAAACCATTTAAGCTACAAACAGATGCCTCTAATTGAGGCATAGGGGCAGTATTACTTTAGCAGGATGAATTGACACGTTGGCAACCAATATCCTTCATCAGTCGGTCTCTGACACCAGCTGAGACCAACTATTCCACGACTGAGAAGGAATTTTTGGCCATTGTGTGGGCCTTCCAGAATTTTCATCCTTACCTACATGGTCCTCAGGTCATGGTCAAAACAGATCATCAACCTCTCATTCCACTCATGCACAAACAACACCCCCATGGAAGATTACTGAGATGGGCCTTGGCTCTACAAGAATATAGGTTCTCAATCAGCTATTGCAAAGGCACCAAAAATTTCATAGCTGATGGACTCTCCCGAGCGGAGCATCAATTAGTACAATTCACCCCGACACCAGTCAAGCTCCCTGTCAACATGCATCAGATGACACTTTTTCAGCAGCAAGATTCAGAGATCAAACACATTGTTTTGCAGCTGATGTCCCCTCACCCCATGGAATCTCAAAGAAGGTTTGTCATTTTAGATAGTGTTCTACACTATGTATCTCTTGGTCAACCTCCTTGGATTTATGTGCCGAAAGCATTACAACCACTTTTTTTGCAATTTTATCATGACCATCCTTTGTTAGGACATCTAGGTTTCCACAAAGTTTTGCAGAAGCTGCGTACACACTTCTATTGGCCAAAGATGAGAGTCACAGTCTCTCAATATCTTCAAGGATGCACTATTTGTCAAAGCATCAAGTCCCCACCACAGAATTCAGGTCAGTTGTCACCAATCCAAGTCCAAGAAGCATTCGAACTAGTCGGATGGGATTTGCTAGGACCATTTCCAACATCCAGCTCTGGCAATCGACACATGCTCGTCATCACAGAATACCTAACCCGTTGGTGTGAAGCAATCGTCCTGTCGAATACGACCTCCGCTACAATTGTTGTGGCCCTCCTCCAAAAACTAATCTTTAGCCATGGATGCCCCAAGCAACTCTTGTCAGACCAAGGTCAGCAATTCAAGAGCGAAGTCATGCAAGTTCTTACCCAAAGCTTGGGGGTTAAGCAACTGTTTTCCTCTCCCTATCATCCCCGAACAAATGGCTTGACAGAGCAAATGAATCGGACGATCAAACAAGTAATTGCTACATTCGTAGACCCTCTACATCAGAATTGGGATGAATTATTGCCTTTTGCAATACATGCATACAATACATCCGTACAGGCTTCTACTCGAATCAGCCCATTCCGGGCCTTGTATGGACGCGACCCCCACCTCCCTCCAGACATCAATACACTACAGTTTCAATCTGTTAAGGTTGACGGAGTGGATTGGATGCTCTATCACCAACAAAATCAACCCCTTCTGCGACAAGCTCTGCTCAGAAATCTGCAGGTAGCACAAACCCGACAGAAACGCGCTTATGATGATGGCAGACACCCCGTGGAATACCCAGAACACACTTTAGTGTGGTTGTATTTTCCCACCCAACGTTAGGGATTAAGTGAATCATTGTTGCATAAGTGGGTAGGACCTTACAAGATCCTGCAAAGGTTGCGCACAAATACCTACAGGCTGCAGCGTTTGTCTAACAACACCACTACCATAGCTCACGTCATTCGAATAAAGCCCTATCACCCTACTTCCTCTACATGATATCTGTCCAACTCCTGTTTTTTCTTTTTTCTTTTTTTTCTTAGGGGGGAGGTGTAGAGTATGCAGGTAGTCGCCTACATTTGGGTAGTCCAGCTGTAAGATATTCAGGTAGTTCCAACAGCTAACTCCAGGCCAGTCGAACCCAATCTTGATAGACAGCCGACCCGACCTTGATGTACTAGAGATAGCGTCATATAAAGAGAGGCTTTGCGCAAAGACAGGCAGAGGTGTTTGGGTTCATTTTGTGTATTCCACAATATAAAGGGAAGCATGGCATAGAGATGTCGTGCGATTATTTGAAAGGGGCGGGCGACATGTGGAAGCAGATAGCGGGAGCGAATCTTCCGGGGTTGTGGGTGGAGGACTCTATGATAGAGTCGCAAGTGGTGTTGTTTTGGGCATTGCGGGAGAGAATGTCTGACACAGGAAAGGATGCGGAGTCGGCTCTCGACAGCGTGAAGGAGTTGGGGAGGGCGTGCACGGGGTTGCCAATGAATAAGCAATACCCCCTTTCTCCTCAAAGACTCTACCACGAATATCACAGTGGTGGATACGCTGGTGTTTTATAGCCAGCAAACGATCTTTGAGAGTCCGACGGTTCTTCATGAGTATGATCGAGGGATGCAAATGGATAAGACTTCCTGGCCATGGGAGCGGGCGGGCCTGCTGCACTACGGCGATGAAGCAGAACGAGTAGCTCGTTATGCATGGCTTGCGCACACACACACACACACACACACACACACACACACACACACACAGAGAGAGAGAGAGAGAGAGAGAGAGAGAGAGAGAGAGAGAGAGAGAGAGAGAGAGAGAGAGAGAGAGAGAGAGAGAGAGAGAGAGAGAGAGAGAGAGAGAGAGAGAGAGAGAGAATATGTGTGCGTGCGTTTGTGTTTGTTAGCTTTGAGCACCTCCAGACAATAATAGCGAGGTTGAGGTATGGTGACCCTGTGTATCACACTTCTGGTTATATTGTTGTTACAAGACACATGTAGTATGCATTATGGAAAGTTTTGGATCTATGGCAGTAGCTGATCCACCCAAGCAAGTCAAGAGGAGGGGAGGGGGAAAGGGCACGAAAGCAAGCTCCAAAGAGATCGAGAGGAAGAGAGTAATGAAAACAGGCTAGTCACAAGAATCCGACTCAAATCCCATTTGCATTATGTTGAAGGTCGTTTGGTGGTAGACGTGTGAATGGACTAGGGCAATGGAAGAGCAGATTTAGATGTCATGGTCAGGTATGAAGTCAACAGCTTGTAGGGTTTGCATCTACTTTGAACCATTCTCTCTCTCTCTCTCTCTCTCTCTCTCTCTCTCTCTCTCTCTCTCTCTCTCTCTCTCTCTCTCTCTCTCTCTCTCTCTCTCAGCACCTAGGCAATTGCATGCGGATCATTTCACATGGTAATGAATAATGTATGCCTTTGCTAAGTGACCATAGGGTATGGAAAAGGGGAGAATCAAGATAGGATTGGATATCCACCAACACCATCAAAATTTTTAGAGAGAGAGTCTGAGAGCTCTCTCTCTCTCTCTTTTCCCCCACATGATTGGGTAGGATTTGGTTGCTTTTTACTGCTTGGCTTACAAACACTGATTGTTTTTTAATGGTTCTACTTTGTAGAGTTCAAAAAAAAAGAATTGAGTCAATTTCAGCTTGCTTTAATTGACTCATTGCAAGCGAAAAATGTAGCATTGGAGTCTATGTATGTTGTGACTTGAAGTCCATGTATGTTGTGAGAGTCTTGATCTCCATATGAACTATATCTCCACTGTCTGTCAACTTTGTTGAGTGAAAGGGTGGCATCGGAACTTGCAAAGATTTAATTTATTTTCTTCATTTTTCTTTCTTATCTTTGCTCTCTTCCCTAGCAAGCCTAATGTTTTTGTCAACTTTTTGGTGGTGGATAAAAATGTATTGAAAGCAAAGGGCTTCTACTACTTGAAGATTGGATCGAGTACCATAAATAGATGAAGTATAGAAAGCATCGATGAGTATAACTACCGGTTTTATCAATTTTCCCATTAGTTGCCTTTGTAGAATGATCTCTTGGTGTTTTCAAGTTTAATCACTATCCCAACATTGGGTGTCATGTGCACTTAATCACGAAGACTAAATTGCCTAGTTTCAATGGGTTTTGAAAGGGCATCATAATGTTTTGAATTTGCATCGATATCTATGAGAGATTCAACAATCTGTGTATGTGTGCGAACTAGTTGGAGAGAGTCTTTGAAACTTAAATTTTGGTCAAAATAGCCAAAATACCACTCTAATTTGTGGAAATTTCCAAAATATCCCTCAAATTTTAAAAATTCCCAAACTTCTCCTAGTATTTTGTCATAAATTCTTGAATACCGTTCAAATTTTCCAAATTTTCCAAGATGCCCTTGGTTATGAGGTTCTCCAAAAACAAAAATTTTGCAAATTTTCATAAGCATACTGATTGTCTATCATACAAGATGCGAAAACTAGAATTTGGGTTGGTTATGTATGTTTTGAAGATGAATTGCTTGATTATTTTTAGACATAATTCCCTATTTTTGTGAGGTAATTTGTGACAACTTCAATTGCATGCTAAACACTCAAAAACGGATCTCAATTGTCAAAAAACGAACAAAGATTCGAAAATCTTGAACAATCCAACCAAAGTAGATACAAGGATATTTTGGGAATGTTTGAAATTCGAAGGGTGTTTTGGAAATTTCCACAAATTAGAGTGGTATTTTGATAATTTTTCCTAAGTGTTACTATAGTCTCTTCTTCTCGGCAGCAGGCCTTGTGATTTATCACTTGTTTGACTCAAATCCCAAATTATGAGTATTCATATTTACATTTTTGGCTTTTAAATGGCTTCAAAAAGTATCCGGGCGCCCTTACTATGACCAGGGACCATTTTGAACCCGTTTTGATGCTCCCGGGACACTCAAAATGCTTCTTTTCAAACCCATTTTTCATAAGTACAAGGCTTTTGTGGAAAAAGGAATAAAATTACAAAGCTTTTCAAAAATGAAATGAAATTACATTGAGTCGGCAAAAATTATAAACCAATTTTTGAAAAATAAAATAGAAATACAATCATTTAATTATCCTCCATGATGGCATCTTGCTTCCAATGTCCTGTTTACTTTCTCCGCTTGTGGCCATCTGGAGTCCGTTTGTCGTTACAGAGTTAACAGCATAGGAAAGAAACAAGTAAATCTCAAGTATTTGTCAATGCAAGCAATGTACACACACATCACAATCATAGAATAGGAGAGTGATTAGAGAGAATAAGTAAGCCCTTACATAAAAGATCTCTACATATTTAGCCACGAAAAGGTCAAGAGTCTATTAGCTTCTTCACTAAGATCTTCTTTAATACTCTCAAGAATGAGCACTCAAAGAATGAGGTTCACACCTTACAAATTGTCTTTTATATCTAGTGTTTATTGGCCATGCTTAAAATACACACCTAGACATGAACTAAGAGCTCCCTTGTCATGGTGGCGCTGTCACTTACAACTTGGAACTCTCATTGAGCCGGTTTATCACTTAAAATAACATGGAATTACATATGAAAAATACTTACATTGTAGTTTTTGGCTTAAAAATAATGTGACATGTGTCTTTATGATACTCATATGCATCTTCCAACAAAACCTCAAAATTATTCAACTTCTCTCTAGCTCTCTTCGTCCTCTCATATGATGATGCCTTGTGAAATTTCATGATGAATTTATGCAATTTTGTGCACAAATCAAACATGAAAAACTTCTTACAATTCGTTCCAGTCGATCGTTGGAGAGGTTCTAGTGCAGCAATTCATTCCAACAATCGACTGGAATGAATGAAAAAACTTCTTACAATTCATGCACCTTTCCTTCTATCTCTCCCTCTATTCGACAATTTGGATTCTACACCGTTCTTTTCTCTCTCTCACCACCTTTTTGTTGTAGAAGTGGCATAACCCCTCCATTCTCCATCTTGAATCTGTTGCGGTCTCTCTCTCTTTCTCTTTTGTGTGGCAACCTACTATAGAGTCCTTCTCTTTTTGGTAGTCGAGAGGCTGATTAGTGAATTGCTTGCTCACTCTTTTCTTCTTGAAAATAATCTATGTTCTCTCGCTTCATTCTCTGTTATGTAGCGCATTTGTTTTTCGAGCACTAGTTCTAGTGCAATAAAAGCTATTCCTTTCTCTCTCTACTCTCTTTCTTTAGAGAGTGTAGTTGTTGCATTGAGGTTTGATTTCATCAAAGCACCTCTAAGCATTCAACAACCAAGACCAACCAGCAAACTAGCCATCATTGTAGACATGGCTTCGACAGAGTGCAACAATGGAATCATACCGAAACTGAGATGGTTATCAAGCCGCACGAGGGCTCGGGGATTTGCAAGAACCACCACTCTATTCAAGGTATCAGGCAGAGAGTAAGCCAAAGACACAAGGGTCAACAGAGCCTGGAGGACCACCCATAGAGAGAGTTCAAAGAGAAGAACCACCTCCAACGAGAACCATTAGAAATTATGGCTTAGGAGCAGCTCGTAGATGAAGTGCTAAAAAAGATCAACTTGTACGCCAAACCCCAGGCTAAACAACCCAAGTGGTGTGCTATTGAACAAAAATGGACAAACCATGGGACCCAGGAATGTTATTATAACAAGGGATATGTGAGAGAGAGACCTTACGCTCCCCAAGCTCCAGTAGCTTCCCCTCAAGTTCCACTGATGCCTAGATATCAAGCAGGCAACTTACCAGGACCTGTAGGTGTAGAAAGACCACAACTGGTGTTGGGGCAACAACCACCCCTACTAGGATTACGACCAGTTGGTATAAGATATACACCAACAGTAACTAAATCAGAGGATAAGGCTTTGGTGCCTATGCATGCATATTATGAAGATCCCAATGGATATGCGGCAAACCCTGTCTATTATCCATCGGAAGAACCCTCGACACCAGAACCATGGAGCATGATAGTAAATACAGGACCACCAACTGCTGCACAGGCAGCAGAAGAAGGAAGATATAGCCTAGATGAACGAACATTGATGTTCATAGCCAATGGAGGCATGGGCGGACAGAGACATGCTTACCAACAAAGAGGAGCTCAAGGAGCATCTCAACAACCCAAGGGACCCTGTTACAAATGTGGTGGAGACCATTGGCTGAGAGACTGTCCTCATGATGAAATCATTAGAGTCAATGCGTATTGCCCAAAATGTGTAATTACTCATTTGATTCTCGATTGCCCTAAAAACCTGAGCAAAGGAGTAAAAACCACCTTGAACATGTTAGAAACAGTACCTTCCAGTGGAGGATCGGAAAATGAAACAATCATACCTATTCAAGCGGTAACACGAGCCCAAGCTCAAAGAAGGACGAATGAACCCATAGTTGAAGAACCAAAAACCGATGCCCAAAGTTCAGAAACGAAAAATCAGAGAAGCACTTGGAAAGCTAGAAAGGCGCGTAGGAAAGCCAAGAAAGAACGAGAGCAAACAGCCCTAATCAGGAGTTGAAACATACAAAGGATAGATTGGAGCGGTTAGAGGATATAGCTAGCTTAAGCTCACACACCACAGCAACCATAGCACCCAAGGAAATAGCAGAGCCCAAAAGTGCAGGATCAGGAGGATCTGTACTAGCAGACAAGGTAAATGAGCAGTTGGATGCGCTTCTAAAAGCTTTTGAAGTTCGACTTAAAAAGAACCAAACCCAGGAGCAAAGGTGGATGACTTATCCATATGCAGAAATAGAAAAACAGAGGTTGGATATGTGTAAAAAGATGATCGAGACAGCTCAATCATTGATGGAAGACCCGTTGAGTAAACCTGCAAATTGGCATGAGGCACCAGCTCCAACCCCTATCCAACCAACTTTAGAGAAACATGTGGAAACGAAGGAAAGACTCACTAATGCCTCTGAGTCCAGAGGAGAACCTATCATAGTGCCAAATACCATAGATGGGACAAGTGAGGGGTTCCATCCTAAAATATTGGTAGAAATGGGTAAGGACCATAACGGTCTAAATGATCTGTGGAAGAAAATCTGTGAGGCCAACGAGGCTAATAGGATGAGTAACCACATGAATAGCATGAGAAAAGAAAAGAATGTGATCTTACCTCCTATTGAAGAATTTGAGGCAAGGTCGCAAATGAACTTTGAGATACATTCACAAGGG
This sequence comes from Adiantum capillus-veneris, assembly GCF_014529385.1. Lineage (NCBI taxonomy): Eukaryota > Viridiplantae > Streptophyta > Polypodiopsida > Polypodiales > Pteridaceae > Adiantum > Adiantum capillus-veneris. Next base: position 165,788,571 of record NC_140939.1, on the reverse strand, counting down.
GGAGACCAAGGATCAATTAGTTCGGGTCACAGCCAACCAGACTCGTTGAGAACTTTACCCTCTTACCTAGGAGAGTATGAAGCTAAGTCGGAAGTGAGAGCAATCCCATCTCAAAGACTTTCTTCTAACAAGGTGATGGATTTGTAGGGATTGAGTGAGTTGTTGTCCACCCCAGTGGCATGCACAATCACGTTAGCAGAACTCCTAAGGTTAAGGCCAAACATGTGGACCACAGTAGGAAAATGCCTTGAAAAATTTGATACTCAACAATTTGATATGCCATACATTTCAAGGGAGTTGGAGGAAGTTCACTTGTATGATCGTACTTCAATGGATGAGAAAGAGCCGGATCACTATGGAAAGTTACTTCTACACGTGTGTAATAGCACGGGTATGCTCATTGCCAATGGTGTATCTTTGTGGAGTGGAACCAATGGATTTACATGTAGGAGACATAATGGGGATAGTGTGATTGTATGCGGTGGGCTTGAAAAGTTGGCCACTCACAAAGCGGGAGATCTTCAAGGTATCAAGCCGGAGATGATCAAATCGACGGGAGATTCTACCCATGAGTGGATGTGTGATATGTTCAACCTTGCACATCAACATGGTATACCTTATGATTGGAGTACTAATTGGGTTAAGCCTTTGCATAAAGGAGGGGATGTAAAGAATGTAAGCAACTACCGGACTATAATGATTGGGTCTCTTATGGCAAAGTTGTTTGGGTGCATAATGGAGATGAAATTGAGTGATTGGGCTGAAGAGAATGACAAGCGTGCAAAGGGACAAGCGGGTTTTTGTCGATGCCATAGCACCATTGATCATCTTGTCACTCTTCGTGTTCTCATGGAGGAAAGTTGGTTGAAAGGCAAGCGATTGTATTGTTGTTTTGTGGACTTTAAGAAAGCCTTTGATATGATTCCACGTAACAATTTTTGGAGAAGGATGGAAGAACTCCAAGTGCCAAGTGAGTTTATGCTTGCGGTTTCTCGAATCTACGAGAAGGTGATTTGTCAAATGCGCATGGGAAGAGAAATTTCAGAAATTTTTGTCAGCACTATTGGGGTTCAATAAGGATGTCCATTGTCACCAACTCTCTTTGGTCTATGCATCGATCAATTGGAACAAATGGTACTTGACTTTATGCAAGAAGAAGGCATTGAAGAGGTCACTATTTGCAATGCGGTAATCATGCTTTTGTTGTATGCGGATGATGTAGTGCTTCTAGCACACACTTTAGAAGATGCACAAAAGCTTATGGTTGTCCTTGAGAACTTTTGCTTGCATAGTGGGCTGATTGTAAATGAATCCAAAACAAAGGTTATGCTTGTGAAAACCAACCGTAAGGAGAAGCCATGCATTGTGTACAACAACGAGACACTTGAAGTTGTTGAGAGGTTTAAGTACCTTGGCCTTGAGGTTCCATCCAATCACAAGTGGCATGAATGTGCTATGCGTCGTTTGGAAGCGGGAAAGAGAGCATATTATGCATTTGAGAACATGTGTAATGCGGGAAACATCAAGTGTTGGGTTCTCAAGAAGTATCTTTTTGATGCATTGGTGATACCGGTTCTTCTTTATGGAGTTGAAGTGTGGGGCGGGAGCATCTCAAAGTCTACTTGGAAAGAGTTTGAGAATGTCCAAAAGTGTTTTCTTACAAACTTTCTCCAAGTTAAGACACAAACACCATATATGATCCTACTTCTTGAGTCGGGATCTCTTCCAATTGAGGTTATGGGCATGGAAAGGGTTGTGGAGTACATGATAAAGATGCATCAAAACCCCTCACATCAACTTCCTACAATTGCATGGGAAGCAAGCAAAAAAATTCAAAAGACGCATAAAAGCAAGATCTTGAGCACGGGATGGATGCAAGACATAAAGAAGTGGTTTGGGAGATGGGATGCATTACACTTGCTACATGATGCTTCAATTGACTCTCAAGTGAATGAAGCTTTTCTACAACGCCGATGTATTACGGCTTGGGAGAAATCCGGTGGGTCACGCTTCATACATTACACCACCTATATTGCCCCCAACTACAAAACCATGTTCTTCGCTGAGAGAGGAAACCGTACTCACACTTACATGCTTGAGCCTATTGCCTTGTCCGCGATACGCACTATCGCAGCAATTCGGCTTAGCTCCCATTTCCCTCGATGCGAGATAGGACGTTGGGGCATTGGAGAAGAGTCAAATCGATTGTGCACATTATGCTCACTGCAAGTTCGAGAGTCTGAGTACCACACACTACTAGAGTGCTCAGCTTTTGATCACATCCGAACTTGCTTCTCTCACATTTTCAGCCATAACTTAGACCTACACACTTTCCTCTCCCAGCCAAAGTGTGGGCTCTCCATTCCGACTCTCATCACTACAATTTTGGAGCATCGAGAGTCCCTCATCAGCCATACACATACTACATCACATGTAACTTTGGTCCCATAGGTCATATTTGACCTCCAAGGACGATAATAAAATCTATCTATCTCTCTCTCTCTCTCTCTCTCTCTCTCTCTCTCTCTCTCTCTCTCTCTCAAAAAACGTAGGCGTTTTTTGACCTAGTAGATAACAATCCACTCTTTTGATCATAACTTCTTCATCCGAACTTCGATTTGGGTGATCTATAGCCTGAATCAAAGAGCACAAAGTCCTATACGCATTGATATAAAGACAGAAATTTTCAGAGTTATGGAAGGCGTTTGTGTAGCAGCATTTCCGAAGTGAACAGGTTCAACAAAATTGATTCTCATCTCCTATTTTACATACAATGTCTTCTAGCACTCGCAAGGGTTCTTCTTCTTCTACAAGGTCCACAACCATTGTGGAAAATGATCCAAAATCTCCTAAGTGTGGAGATAGCAACACAACCACCCAACCAACGACATCGAAAACCATGATCATGGCGTACTTGGTATCATTGCAAAAGACCGTAAACAAAGAAGGTGAAGACTTACGAGCACTTGCAATGGAGAATGGCACACTAAGGGTACTTGTGGTTGAGAATGAGAATCTCAAGAAGACAATTGAGATGCAAACAACACGTTTGATGCAACTTGAAGAGGAAGTCAAGAAATGTAAACGCTCTCTTGTGGACTTGAATGCTTTGAAGGAGCGGATGATCAAAGTAGAGCATGACCATGTATTGAAAGAGGAGAAATTTGACACTATGAGCCGGGATGTATGCGACATGAAAAATATATGCACAAACAAGTCTTGGGTTGATGTATGTGGTAGCAATGTGGTTTCTAATTCCTCACTCATGCAAGCTATGGTTCAAACAAAGAATGTTGAGAATGTGGATGTGCAGGAGTTGAAGAAACGGGAGCGACGTTCCAAGAACATTGTTATTCGTGGAATTCCCGAAGAGAAGTTAGAGACACCTCCTTCTCTTGCCATTGTTATTGAAGATTTCTTCAAAACCCACTTTGGCATGTCCGGAGTTATGGTCTATGGATTACATAGAGTGGCGAAGCAAGGAGCTCCTCGCTCAGGAGAACGGCCAATTGTATGCACCATGCCGGATGAGACCAAGAGAAAGATTATCCTTGATAACAGTTGGATCTATTTGAGGGATACAAAATGTTTTGTATGTGAAGATCGCACTATTAAGCAGCAAAATATGTGTCGCAAGTCATATGAGGAAAAGAATAATAAAACCAAGGAGATCTCTCATGAAGAAAATGTGCCCAAGGAGGAGTCATGTCTCTCAAGCAAATAGGGATGCGTGACCTATGAGACCGAGTTACAATTGAAAATATGCTTTTGGAATTGTAATGGATACCCATGGAATGCGGGGGTTGGCATTGATGAACTAACAAGCAAAGCCGATGTTGTACTTCTTGTTGAAACTTGGGAGCATGATACACAAAGGATTAACGGCTTGGAGGATTACAATGTACATTCATTGATGTGGTCAAAGAATCTCAAGCAACGAAGAGGACAAGGAGGGTTAGTATGTATGGTTAAGAAAGGATTGGAAGATTTTGTATCAATTGTGAAAGATGACAAGTACAAACGTTATGTATGGCTGAAATTTATGACACCAAAAAGAGCACCCATTTTTGTAGCCGGTTGCTACATTTCTCATCATGATTCTCCCTTTTATGCTTGCATGGATAGAGATCAACCATTTTCTGATTTGGAAGAGGACATTGCTTATTTCAAAGGTGAAGGTGATGTTATTGTATTTGGGGATATGAATGCTCGCACAAAAACATTGCAGCATGATACTCAACAATTTGATATGCCATACATTTCAAGGGAGTTGGAGGAAGTTCACTTGTATGATCGTACTTCAATGGATGAGAAAGAGCCGGATCACTATGGAAAGTTACTTTTACACGTGTGTAATAGCACGGGTATGCTCATTGCCAATGGTGTATCTTTGTGGAGTGGAACCAATGGATTTACATGTAGGAGACATAATGGGGATAGTGTGATTGACTATATGCTACTCTCTGAAGCCATCATGCATCGCATAAAGAGTTTTATGTTTGGTCAATGGACCCCGGAATCCGACCATCGCACCTTATGTATTGACCTTTCATGTGGAGAAGCAACTAAGCATGATAATCTCAGCCAAAGGAAAGAGAAGTTATCACTATGTATGGATTTCAAACGGGCACCAATGTACATTGAAATGGTTGAGCAAAAATTATGGATGACAAAGCTTCAATGTGATGCACCATTGGAAACTAAATGGGAAGCTTTCAAGAAAGCTATTTGTTCTTGTGCGGAAGAATGCTTTGCCATAAAGCATCTCCATGGTATCAACAAAGATAGATCACGCAAAAGGTGGTTTGATAAAGAATGTCAAGATGCTCGAAAGTCCTTGATAAAGCTTGATGCAACTATGGACAAAGACAACGATCAAAGTCATTTGCATACATACAAGGCATTGATTCAAAAGAAGAGAAGAAGATGGGAAGTAAAGCAACAAGAATTTCAAGTCCAAGAAAAGGCACATGCATGTGGAAGATTTTGGAGAAACTTGAGAGGCAAGCGGGTTGAGAATTTTTGTAACTTGAGTCTAGTGGATATGTACACACATTGTAGGCAATTATATGAGCAAGGAAATACTGAAAAAATGCCATTTTATGGTTCACTCCCATGTATGCCGTCTTTTTTTACTACTGAGGATGTATGCGGTGGGCTTGAAAAGTTGGCCACTCGCAAAGCGGGAGATCTTCAAGGTATCAAGCCGGAGATGATCAAATGGACGGGAGATTCTACCCATGAGTGGATGTGTAATATGTTCAGCCTTGCACTTCAACATGGTATGCCTTATGATTGGAGTACTAATTGGGTTAATCCTTTGCATAAAGGAGGGGATGTAAAGAATGTAAGCAACTACCGGACTATAATGATTGGGTCTCTTATGGCAAAGTTGTTTGGGTGCATAATGGAGATGAAATTGAGTGATTGGGCTGAAGAGAATGACAAGCGTGCAAAGGGACAAGCGGGTTTTTGTCGATGCCATAGCACCATTGATCATCTTGTCACTCTTCGTGTTCTCATGGAGGAAAGTCGGTTGAAAGGCAAGCGATTGTATTGTTGTTTTATGGACTTTAAGAAAGCCTTTGATATGATTCCACGTAACAATTTGTGGAGAAGGATGGAAGAACTCCAAGTGCCAAGTGAGTTTATGCTTGCGGTTTCTCAAATCTATGAGAAGGTGATTTGTCAAATGCACATGGGAAGAGAAATTTCAGAAATTTTTGTAAGCACTATAGGGGGTTAAACAAGGATGTCCATTGTCACCAATGTTGAGCTTATATGTGAAGCTACTCAATATATGGCTTCTCTATATATGGCACCCAGGTCCCCTCTATATATACATCATCTCATGTGTGTATTCTATACACTTTGGGGTTCTACTTCTGTGCTCTCAAACCTTATCATCGTCTGATACCATGTAATAGACCTTGCCAGAACATTGATACCCAAGGAAGATTCTTTGCAGAATTTACCATGTTGAGAGAGAAGGAGAGAGCACATAAGTAGAACCCCAAAGTGTGTAGAATACACACATGAGATGATGTATATATAGAGGGGACCTGGGTGCCATATATAGAGAAGCCATATATTGAGTAGGTTCACATATAAGCTCAACACCCCCTCTCAAATAAGGGTCCCTAACTGTGGATGAAAGAACCCTTGGGGGATCAAGGGAAAAACCCACAGCTCTATATACACCCACCGTTATATTATAAAAATCATTGAATATACAAATGTTTACGAGGAGCTACATCACTCCTTTTGCAATGAATGTTTTATGAGGAGTTACATTACTCATATCCTATCAATACAATCATGAATACAAAGGTTCAATAAAGAGGTGTAAAAGCTATCGATTAGCTTGTAATCAAAAGTGTCTCCGTGAATCTGCTGTGTAGCTTGTCATCAATATCGCATCACCAAACATGTCTTCATGTTGTCATCAATATGGCATCACCAAACATATCTTCATAAATCTTTTATTGTCACCAAGTTTGTCTTCATAAAATCAATTCTTTGATCAATCCTACATAGATCATAGAATCCAAAAAAAAACATGTCATGAAAATTATTAGCATCGTTAATGAAATAATTACGTTCATAATGCCATAAGAGATGGTTCGCGACGCCACTCTTTTGACGACATATATACGCACGACAACATATGGTACATAAAGTATAAACGTAAAAGTACAAAATGTGTGATTACGTGATACAAATGATATGTGTATATACTACATAAAACAAAATTTATCAATGTAGTGATCAATGAATACCATCAAAGTATTAACAAAATATCATCATTATATCAATAAAAATGAATAAATGATCATGGTATCAACGAAAAGCATCATGATATCACCGAGAATAATCATTGTATCAACGAAACAACATCATGGCATCATCGAGAATAACCATGGTATCAACAAAACATCATCATGGCATCACCGAGAATAACCATGGTATCGACGAAACAACATCATGGTATCACCGAGAATAACCATGGTATCAACAAAACATCATCATGGTATCAACAAAAAATCACCATGGAATCAACGAAATATCATCATGGAATCACCGAGAATAACCATGGTATCAACGAAATATCATCATGGCACCACCGAGAATAACCATGGTATCAATGACATATCATCATGGTATCAACGAAAATCACCATGGAATCAACGAAATATCATCATGGAATCACCGAGAATAACCATGGTATCAACGAAATATCATCATGGCACCACCGAGAATAACCATGGTATCAATGACATATCATCATGGTATCAACGAAAATCACCATGACCAAAGTATTAACAAAACATCATCATGGTACCATCAAAATCACTATGGTATCAATGAGAAATTTTCAATAAAACGACGTAAGCTATATCTCTAAAAGAATAATTATACGAGAATCAATGAACGAGTATATCATATAACAAAAGATCATGTACCAATAGTAGCTCGATAGAATTTGGACGATCATCAACGGCTCGACTGAATTGGAACGATGTGTAACTGGCTTCTGCAGCAAAGTTACGTCAGTGACAAATATATGATTGATGAAGAAAAATATAATTGAGAAGTTTTCAATTATGAGAAAAATCAAAAGCAAAAAGTAAAATTTTGATTTTCAAACATATACGCAGTCCGAGACGATAACCCAAAATCGGTGTAGAATTTAGAGAAGCTTTCTTCTGCAAAGTTATAGACCACATCGATTCCAATCCCCATCGCGGGTAGTTTCTTCTGCAAAGTTGTAGACCACATCGATTCCGGTCTCTGTAGCGGGTAGTTTCTGCAAAATCGTTTTCAATAAGCAGAAAAATAAAAAACAAAAAACGGAAATTGCTTTTTAGGTATGTACGCAGTCCGCGAACGATAACTCAAAATCGGTGCAGAATTTGAAAACACTTTCTTCTGCAAAGTTGTAGACCACATCGATTCCAGTCTCTCACGCGAGTAGTTTGCAGTCCGTGAACGATAACTCAAAATCGGTGCAGAATTTGAAGAAACTTCCTTCTGCAAAGTTGTAGACCACATCGATTTCGATCCCAATCGCGGGTAGTTTCTGCAAAATCGATTTTGATCAGGAGAAAAATCGAAAACAAAAACGTACTGCTCCGATCAACAACGCATCAAAGAGTGGTATTTTTAACGTAATCTATTTTAGCTTGCATGCATTAAAAAGAAAATACCACCTCCTGAGAGTTTGCAGGAGTGAGGAGCGCCCGGGGTTGCGCTATAGTGTTGCTATTATTGGTTGGCTTTTGTCTGTCTCTATTTTTCTGTTGGTTTGCGTCAATAGGATGGCTTTGCTTTGATTTTTTAACGTGAAAGCGTACATAGCTTGATTGTCTATTGCAAAAGTACGTAGCTTTGTTTCATAAGCACTTGATGCAATTAGAGTAGCAGTCCACGCTCGATGCATGTTGGCGAAAGACCAGATTTGAGAAGCCTAATGACGTAGTGCAAGCTGTTATTATATCTATTGCAGCCCCTTCAGTAGTGCAAGTGCGTAAAGCAGACAACTGTCTTGTTCAGGAGTCCTTGGTACACTAACTATTTGTGAAGAGGTACACACACAAGCGGCTGCATCACGATGGTTGATGCCCTGAGCATGGCATCAGATGAGGGCATGAACCCCGTGAAAGTCTCCCCTCTTCCTTTTATAGCGCTACCAAGTAGTGCTTTGCTACGTCGCTACCAAGTAGTGCCCCGCTGACATAAATATCGACTCCATCCAGTTATAACCAAACAGCGACCATGCTGCTCTTGACATAAATAGCAGCTTCATCCAGTTACCAAACAGCGCTGAGCATTGGGCGTCAACAGCAAATACACAGTTAATATTTTGGGGTGATGACTTGAACAACTAGTTGCTTGATCATCTAGCCTTGCTTTGAGTTGCATGCCTACTGACATAAAAGGCTACTCTTATGTCTACTTAGCTGTAAATTCTGCAAAGAATCTTCCTTGGGTATCAATGTTGTGGCAAGGTCTATTACATGGTATCAGACAATGATAAGGTTTAAGAGCACAGAAGTAGAACCCCAAAGTGTGTAGAATACACACATGAGATGATGTATATATAGAGGGGACCTGGGTGCCATATATAGAGAAGCCATATATTGAGTAGCTTCACATATAAGCTCAACAACCAACTCTCTTTGGTCTATGCATCGATCAATTGGAACAAATGGTACTTGACTTTATGCAAGAAGAAGGCATTGAAGAGGTCACTATTTGCAATGCGGTAATCATGCTTTTGTTGTATGCGGATGATGTAGTGCTTCTAGCACACACTTTAGAAGATGCACAAAAGCTTATGGTTGTCCTTGATAACTTTTGCTTGCATAGTGGGCTGATTGTAAATGAATCCAAAACAAAGGTTATGCTTGTGAAAACCAACCGTAAGGAGAAGCCATGCATTGTGTACAACAACGAGACACTTGAAGTTGTTGAGAGGTTTAAGTACCTTGGCCTTGAGGTTCCATCCAATCACAAGTGGCATGAATGTGCTATGCGTCGTTTGGAAGCGGGAAAGAGAGCATATTATGCATTTGAGAACATGTGTAATGCAGGAAACATCAAGTGTTGGGTTCTCAAGAAGTATCTTTTTGATGCATCAGTGACACCGGTTCTTCTTTATGGAGTTGAAGTGTGGAACGGGAGCATCTCAAAGTCTACTCGGAAAGAGTTTGAGAATGTCCAAAAGAGTTTTCTTACAAACTTTCTCCAAGTTAAGACACAAACACCATATATGCTCCTACTTCTTGAGTCGGGATCTCTTCCAATTGAGGTTATGGGCATGGAAAGGGTTGTGGAGTACATGATAAAGATGCATCAAAACCCCTCACATCAACTTCCTACAATTGCATGGGAAGCAAGAAAAAAAGTTCAAAAGACGCATAAAAGCAAGATCTTGAGCACGGGATGGATGCAAGACATAAAGAAGTGGTTTGGGAGATGGGATGCATTACACTTGCTACATGATGCTTCAATTGACTCTCAAGTGAATGAAGCTTTTCTACAACGCCAATGTATTACGGCTTGGGAGAAATCCGGTGGGTCACGCTTCATACATTACACCACCTATATTGCCCCCAACTACAAAACCATGTTCTTCGTTGAGAGAGGAAACCGTACTCACACTAACATGCTTGAGCCTATTCCCTTGTCCGCGATACGCACTATCGCAGCAATTCGGCTTAGCTCCCATTTCCTTCGATGCGAGATAGGACGTTGGGGAAATGGAGAAGAGTCAAATCGATTGTGCACATTATGCTCACTGCAAGTTCGAGAGTCTGAGTACCACACACTACTAGAGTGCTCAGCTTTTGATCACATCCGAACTTGCTTCTGTCACATTTTCAACCATAACTTAGACCTACACACTTTCCTCTCCCAGCCAAAGTGTGGGCTCTCCATTGCGACTCTCATCACTACAATTTTGGAGCATTGAGAGTCACTCATCAGCTATACACATACTACATCACATGTAACTTTGGTCCCATAGGTCATATTTGACCTCCGAGGAGGATAATAAAATCTATCTATCTATCTATCTCTCTCTCTCTCTCTCTCTCTCTCTCTCTCTCTCTCTCTCTCTCCCCATAGCATCTGTGAGCTCAACTCTTGTCGCATAAATCTTTCACATCTCTTTGGAACGATCCTACGACGCTAGAATCTTCTTCTCCTTCTCTCTATAGTTCTATAGCCTCTGTGAACTCACGCTCATACATGTACCCACGGCTGCTTGCGCGAGAGTAGACCTAACATCGAGATGAACTGCTATCTGATGAACAAAATTCAATGTCAGCTTTGAACGATGTGTTGAAGAGGGGGAAATACAAAAATCTCTTTGTGGATCTTTGGCGGGCATCTAGCGGACAACTTCCACAACAGAGAATGTGCATATACCTGCAAGCAATAGAGGAGGGTAGTGGCACCATTACTATATGTGGCAAATCTTTTGAGTGGACGATCAAGGGCATCGACATGGAGCAAGTGTGGGTTGTGATGGGCGACTTCGTGGGCATCCACAAATATTGGAACAATTAAGAGTTCAAAGCTGCAAGCTTGTGGACAGCTAGCCCAAGAAAAAAGGTTGAGAGGGAAAGGAGATCATGACCTCCACAATCACACCCTCCCCCTCCATAGCCAAGAAGATTCTATAAATGGGACAACTCCATCATTGCTACCCCTACACCATACTTAATCCCACCCTCCTAAGCATCTCTCTTATGGATGACTATGTCAGCACCTTCAAGCTCTCCCCCATCCCTGACGTTGGCGATAATCAAGGACCTGACAGCCTCCTCCGTTGGAGCGTCATCTGTAACCCACTGCGTCCATGTCCTTAGAAGATGCTCTCACTATCGTCTTTTTCCTGTAGCAAGCTCAGAACTTGGCTCTCTTCGGCTGCTCTCTCTCTCTCTTTCTCTCTCTCTCTCTCTCTCTTTCTCTCTCTCTCTCTCTATCTCTCTCTCTCTCTCTCTCTCTCTCTCTCTCTCTCTCTCTCTCTCTCTCTCTCTCTCTCTCTCTCTCTCCCCCATTGGTCTCCACATTCATTTCATTTCATTGTCCTAACTACTTGAATCCTCAATGCAACTCGCTCTTTTAACGGGAATCTCTTCAGATTCCCTCACCCCATTGTGAGCTCCATGTTGTGGTCATGAAGACCTTGCCGCCACAACAGAGGTGAAAACCACATGCCCCCAGAGCGAATGTGCCTTGTCTTGCACAACTGCTGCATCGTCTGCAATTGTGGTACACGGCTGATATGCTCTCGCCTTGCCAGAGGCATTCCAGCTCAGCCTCTGTACACTTTCTTTGTGTTTCTGCCCAAGCCATCACCTCGTGCAACCTTCCTGCATGGCGTTGCTGCTTCCACACACACACACACACTCTCTCTCTTGATGCCTTGCCTGCATGTCTACCTCGCCTGCTGCCTTTTCTAGAACGTGCCCAGAGCACTGCTGCCAGTTACTTGTTTGAGCTTGCTGCACAGTCCACAGCAGAGGCGTCCCTCGGCCCCCTCTGAACGCATGTGCCTTGCCTTGAAAAAGTACACCTTCGCGGCCTATAGTTCACACTACCCATCTGATCTAGCCCATCGCCCTGTGTGGTCATTGCCCCACCCCCCCAAAACACACACACACACACACACACACCACACCACATGATGTCTTGCATGTGCGCCTCACTCACAACTGTCGGCCTTCCCCCTCCACCTCGCATTGCAAACAAAGGTGTATGGACGTTGCAGGAACAACCTGGGCTAGTTATTAGGTGCTGAATATTACGTCGAGTGTCCCCCACCAAAGAGCAGAAGAAGGGGTAATATGAGGGGAAGGCCGCCTCAGGCAGAGGAGAGCATGTTGAGTGGGGACTGCCTCTTGCACATATCCGGTGCAGCAGTAGTTCATTAGCTGGTTAGGAGCATGTTGTAGAGCTGGGGAGTGCAGAGAGTTTTGAAGGGTCCGAGAACTCGGCGAGAAGTAGCTGCAACTATGTTGCCAGGGGGGAAGCATCATACGGCGACCAAGAGGGTCGGCGGGGTGGGGAGAGGTGGTGAGGATGAAGTCCCCGAGAGCATTGAAAGAGTGACAGCGGCAAAGGGACCACGGACCCCAGCTATGCACAGTGCAGTGAAAGCATTGTAAACTCACTGACTCAGGAGGACCTCTCTCTCTCTCTCTCTCTCTCTCTCTCTCTCTCTCTCCCGTTACTTGCACGCAAAGCAACTTCTTCCTCTATCTATTTTGCACAGTTGGCTGGTGCAGGGAACACTGGCCGGAGGATTCTCCTTTCGCCACGTGTCTAGGGGAGGGAGCCGGAATCCCTTCCCCCCTTATACTTAGTATAGATGTTTGTGTGTGTGCACAAGTTCAAGCAAGAATAGCCCTAGGGAAATTCTTGGATAGTACACATTGAAAAATGACCTTTGATTTACTCATTAATAAGTAGAGAGAATATATAAATGCATTATATACACAAATGTATAAAAAATATTCTTAAGGTAAGTATGTCTGGACATGTGTTCATGCTAGAATGCCCCTATGGCCATTCTCCATACTAAAGATGTGCAAGAATAGCTTTTGTGCGCATGAAAGTATGGTCACTATTGGATGCTTCTATGCATGCATGAAGGAATGGTATTTTTTGGCATATTGGCATCAAAGAATGGCCCAAGGGCTATTCTTGAAGCAGTCGTGCAATATAAAACGGCCAAGAGACGTACAAATCTATAAAAAATGTGCTTAGGGCAAGCAAGAATGGCCCTAGGGCCATTCTTTGCATGTTTCAAACAATTTCAAGTGACAAAGAATGGTCACCTTGGGACCATTCTTTACATGTTTGTGTGTGTATATAAGTTCAAGCAAGAATGACCGTAGGGCCATCCTTTGCATGTTTGAGAGTGTGTATAAGTGCATGCAAGAATGGACCTAAGGCCATGGATCTAGGGCCATTCTTTGCAGTTTTGTGTGTGTGCAAGCCAGAATGGCCATAGAGCCTCTTTCTCTCTCTCTCTCTCTCTCTCTCTCTCTCATGCTTCCCACAATTCACATTTGAAATTTGAAATTGAAAAGTGTCCCTAGGGCCATTCTTTTTTTATTTGTAATTTCAAGAATGTCTTGTGGTGATTCTTTGAATGTTTGAGTGTATGTATGTGTGCAAACAAGAATGGCTCTAGGGCCATTCTTCTCTCTCTCTCTCTCTCAAGTTCCCTATCACTTTTCAAATTTGAAATTCAAAGTATTTTCCCGCCTGTGTGATTTAATTTCAAATTGGAACTTAAAATCATATTTCAAATTGGAATTTAATAATTCATTACCCCCGCTAAATCCATTCTAGCATTGGATTTGAATTTTAAACTATACTCTCTCTCTCTCTCTCTCTCTCTCTCTCTCTCATATTTTCGAGCTACTAATACAATTATTAGGATAATAAAGAGCAAGCAGACTCGACAATCGAACCAAGTTTCAAAGAAAGGTACACATGAAGCTATGTTTGTTGATTTTCTATTAAAATTAGTATAATTATGTGGCTTGTGCTTGGGTTTCATAGAACTATTTCATGGAAATTTTGTGTGAAATCTTAGATGCACAACCTAGGCACATTTATAGCTATTATTAGGCACATTATCAAAGGTATTATGAAATCTTAGGCATAATATTAAGGTATTATTATTATGCACATTATCAACATATTATGAAGGATGTGTATCACTTTAGCAAGAAAAGAGACAAACAAGGTATCATGATTGCAGGTAAAATAAAGAGAGAGAGACATTTGATCTAACTTATTTGGATCGGCTTGAGAAGACACACACATAAGCCCGCCGCCCGCTAAGCTTCCTTAAGAAGGCGAAGGTACTCTCCTGTGTGTGTGTGTGTGTGTGTGTGTGTGTGTGTGTAAGAGAGAGAGAGAGAGAGAGAGAGAGAGAGAGAGAGAGAGAGAGAGAGAACTCATGCGCTCTGTGTATTTTCTTCACACCCAGGTCTTGCTACTATCGAGAGATACACACACACGCACACACACACACACACACACACAGAGCCTCATTGTGCTGCCCATGAGCTTGCACAATTCACGGCACTACTATTGCCGGTCAGGAGAGAGAGAGAGAGAGACTCACGGGCTCACCTTCTTCCCTATGCTCTCTTGCTTGTGCACGCTCGTGGTGCCCTCACAATGAAGATAATATTTTGTTCTTTTTGGCTTTTAGTTTTGTTTTTTTACCATCTTTTCTTTTACTTTTTCTAGTAAGGCGACACATGCCATGCGTGCCCCACTTGCTCGTGTTTGCGGCCCTCCCCTATGCGATGAAGATGTTGAAAGAACTTTACATATGTGAAAGGTTTTTTATACAAATACTACGGAGGTAATGATAAATATGGATCCGTATCATCCCTATTGAAATTGAATATCGAGCATATTAAATTGATTAAAAGCACACTTAAGAACATATCCTTTCAAACACGGATGCATGAGGAAGAAGAAACAATTGAGAAACAATTACACGTTTGTAAAATGAGGAATAAGCATAAATAATGTTTGATAATAGTAGTAGTAGTAATTGATTTCCTCCCTTGATATCTAGTTTGTGTTTGCAAGCCCTTTGAACGAAACACGGAAGGAGGAGGTACCACGCCCTTCCCGAAAGTAGGGGATCTACCACATGTTAGGACTATTGATGCTATTGTTCTCAGCAACAACATTTCCAATTGTTGATTGTTGATGGTCCATGATGTCATATGTTAGGGGCCGATTCTAGAGGTTTGACTCTTCTCCATTAATGTTTGCCATAGACCAAGAGGGCACAGGTTGGGCATGCACATATGGGTTATGTGCATTGATGTCTACCTTTTCAAAAAGTGTGTTAGTAGGGGATGATCATAGAGGTTTGGCTCTTCTCCATTGTTGCCCTCTGCCATATAGCAAGAGGGCATAGGGCGAGCATGCACATATGGGATATGTGCATTGATGTCTACCTTTTCAAAAAGTGTGCGCTTGAAGCCTGCTGCTCTGGAAATAAAAATGTGGGGGAAAAAAAAGGATACACCCAATCAAAAGTTCAAAAAATACAAAAATTATGAGCCATGTAGGACAAAGTGATTATCATCTTAAAGATTTCAAGGGATCTAAAAAACTAATACCTTTCACTCTAGTGTCCCCCTAAGATTCCTTTGCCTGCCTCCCAATTCTTTCGCTGCTCATTGATGTCCGCCAAGGTGATATAGACAACCGGCATAGTGAGGTGAAGAGGGTGAGACCTCACTCCCATGCCACAATCGACCGACATAGTGAGATGAAGAGGGTGACCTCCCTCCCATGAAAATTGGAGAAGAAGAAAACACAATAGAAAATTCCCGCCTGCAACCTCTACTAAGAGAAGAAGACAATGGAAGATTTTGTGGTGCACCAGGTTGCTTGGTGATGTTGGTGACCCTTTTCTCTACACCTACTCTCAATGCAAGGCCCCATTCAATGATTCCTATACGAGGCACACCTACTACTATAAAATCTATCATAATGTTCCATGGATGGAGGTCATTGTGGATAACTCCCTTGCCATGAGTATCCGCCAATGCTTGCACAAAAGCATCAATAAGCAATTGGGCATGCAAGCACAGGTTGTGTCCCCATCGTGACTCTTCTTCATAGCTTCTTTGCTTCTACAGATAGCCTTACCTTCCCTCCACCATCCTGTACCACTAGCATTTTGGTCAAGTGTGTCAGATATGGCACTGTCTCCTTTAGATCTCCCAAAGAACCCCCATTGTAATAGGGAAATATAATCATCCAGGGAGGGCTCCTTGTATGTGCAATTGGATGCACAATGCTAGGATGGAGGAGGCCAATGGAGGACTCCAATCCAAAGTTCTTTAGTTGCAACTTGGGCCCTCCTTTAAATTCTTTACAACACTAGGGGATAACTAAGGCAAGAAAGAAATACCATTTATCTGGCACTTGGAAACTATGCCATATGCCTCACTACCTAATTTTCCAAGTATGGATATGGCTTGCTTTGGGATCCCAATTATAAATGTGCATTCCAAGTTGAACTCGGTCCTCATAACTAGGGCATCGTCTCTAGCTAGGGGGCGGTCAGAAGAAGAAGCCTCTACGTGTGGCATGAGGTATCCTCATCTTCTTTGACAAAATCTATTGTCTATATCATCAGCAGCTTTATTGTAACAGTTATTCAGGCCTTCAACGACATAGAGCAAACAGGTCATCCATGGACCAGATTCTTTGAAGGCCAAGGGCTATGCTAGAACTTACTGAAGGCACCAAGTCGACAAGTGCTGATGGGTTTATATGCAAGAGTCATCTTTTACCCTCACACTATATGGTGAACCTTTGAAGAAGCATTCTACATAGGATTCTTCGAAGTGCAGAGCAATTTATTCTCCATGCTGAATGCAGATCTTAGAAGCCGCTTTGTGGCCTTTATGCGCATGGAGATAGAGATGTTTTTGAAGGATGTATTAACAGATGCAAAATTAGAGCTAAAGATCAAGAAGTACTGAAAGGGACTTCAATTCAAGTGAAGACCACCAGGCCAACAAGAAGGAGCTTAAAGCCAGTGCTCGGGGACGCGCACTGAATTAGGCATGGGGGAGTGTTTAGCAAGAAAAGACAAACGGAGCTACCATGGAAAGAAGCAGATTTAATTAAATTGCCCGGCTTAAACAAAGCATGTAAAATGTAGAATCCGTTGAAAAGTTGTAATTTGGGGCTATTATAGCTTCCAATTTGTATGGCACTTGAACTTTCAACCTAGGCATTATTTTTTGAAAGGTGAAAAACCTTAGTATATAAGGCAATTAAGTGAGTTTTGCAAAAAACCTTTGTATTAAGAAAAGAGCTGCACGTTTGAATAGAAGCAACCTTATCCTCTTGGTGGAGATTGATTTCTATGCAATTGAGCTTCCAAATTAAGTGCAATTTATTCATAAGTGAAGTGTAAGTACTTGTTTAATGCTTTTCCCTCACTATTTATTTAATCAATTTGTTATGATTTGTCTACTCTTTAATCACTCTTTTTGCGAGCTAAATGAGCTAAATAGTGATTTGTTTATGCTCCGAATGCTTTCAAACATAGATAGGATGTATTCTCATGTTACCAGTGTGATTACAAGTGTCAAAACACTAATTTTCAGCCCTAGCAGCTAAGAAGTCGTGATTTTTTACCTTGTGATAATAATGATTTAAGTGTTTGGTTATGTTCCCTAATGTCATGCGAGTACGCTCATTGAGTTTCGTGTCGATTAGACTTTGTTTGCTCATTGAAAATCCTTGAGTATGTAAATAGGAAAGAGATGTAGATTGTGTGCATATGCTTGAGTGCTTATCCATTTGGTTAGCCATTTCTTCAGTCTTGTTGTTCGTAGACTCCATAGTTCTATGACGCCTCCGTGCCCTGATCGGGTCACTCCCTCGCATTGATTTTGTATGTTAGTGCTGAAAAGCTATACTTAGGATGTTCGTCTCATGGTGACCCGCTAACACTCTCTCTCTCTCTCTCTTCCTAAGGTGAAGTGATGACACCTTAGATACTACTACTTCTCTCTCTCCCTCCCTCTCTCTCTCTCTCTCTCTCTCTCTCTCTCTCTCTCTCTCTCTAAAATTTCTCCTTTTTTTTGTGTCCCTTGCTACTCTTATCTTTTAGTTTCATTTTTTATGATGGAAGAACTAGTTATCAGTCTCCTCCAATATGTGACATTGATAACAAGTGTGGGGGGTCATTTACACCTCCCTTCCAACTTATGTAAAGTATGTTCTAATAGCTTCTATGTGGTTGATGGTGGCATGTAGCAGTCCTCACACTTCCTTCTGATTCCACATGGACAATCTCTTCACTTTTGGTTATCTACTTTGATGTCAAGCTTTCTTGTATCCATGCTTACATGTTCAGAGCATCTAGTTGTTTCTAAAATCCAAGTCCACAAACTGGATCTACCTCTAGTTTTTTCACTATGGTTGTAGCTCTATGAATTCTAGAGCTGTTTAATTCAATATTACTAATGTTCTCTTCCCTTTGTTTGGTGTCCGTTACTACTCTTATCTTTTAGTTTCATTTTTCACCATGGAAGAGCTAGTTATGAGTCTCCTTCAATGGGTGACATCGATAACAAGTTTGTGGGGTCATTGACACCTACCTTCCAACTTATGTAAATTATGTTCTGATAGCTTCTATGTGGTTGATGGTGGTAGATAACAATCCTCACACTTCCTTTTGGAGGGTCTGATGCTGATTCCATATGGACTTTATCTTCACTTTTGGTTATCTACATTTATTTCAAGCTTTCTAGTTGTATCCATGCTTACTTGTTTAGAGCATCTACTGTTTCTAAATTCCAAGTCCATAAAGTGGATCTACCTCTAGTTTTTTCACTATGGTTGTAGCTCTCATGAATTCTAGAACTGTTTCATTCAAGATTACTAAGTTCTCTTCACTTGCCACATGTTACTATTTTTGTCTTCTCTTTTCTATCTAGTTGGTTTGACTTGGGTTCAAACTACTCACACACACACATACACATTTCTTTTTAATCAAATCTTCCTCTATTTCTGGCCTTGCAAAAATTTATCAACAAATTCAACTCTTTCTCTCGTTGAGACATCTCACTATCTCACTTTTTATGATAGTCGTTTAGCTCTCTCTCTCTCTCTCTCTCTCTCTCTCTCTCTCTCTCTCTCTCTCTCTCTCTCTCTCTCTCTCTAGAGTGCTCAGCTTTTGATCACATCTGAACTTGCTTCTCTCACATTTTCAGCCATAACTTAGACCTACACACTTTCCTCTCCCAGCCAAAGTGTGGGCTCTCCATTGCGACTCTCATCACTACAATTTTGGAGCATCGAGAATCACTCATCAGCCATACACATACTACATCACATGTAACTTTGGTCCCATAGGTCATATTTGACCTCCGAGGACGATAATAAAATCTATCTATCTCTCTCTCTCTCTCTCTCATTTTCTTAAAAATATCTATTAGTATTTTCTTTTTTCAAAATGAAAATGAATTATTTCAAGATTAACCTTGTTGGTCATGCTAATAATTTCTATATTCTTGGGTCAGGAAAAACCAACACTCTCTCTCTTTCTCTATAAATATCACACATTTTCTCTCTCTTAGAGCGTGCTCTCGCAGAGCAGGGGGGCCTGGGTTATATATTACTTACTACGCAAGTATTTCTCTATGTGGGAAAATATTTCACAATATTTCCCGCGAGGTGATGGCCTTCGTTCAAACTTGGGGTAGGATTCAAGCTATGAAAATTTATAAGTGAAGGGGGGGGGGGGGGGGGGGGGGCTATTTATAGGATTTTTGGGCTCTTATGATTGGACTGCCAAACTGGGAAAGTGACTGGGCAAGTTGTGCACATGGCAGGCTGACTGGGCAGTGGAGGGGGATGTGGCAGGCTGACTAGACCTCCACATAGGCTCAAAAACTCGAATTTTGCAAGTGGCCTATCTTCAATGTCAAACATGCTCATTTTGACCCAGTCCTTAATCAGTTTCTCCCCTCCTTAATCACTTAGCCCACTGTAGCCTCCTTTTCTGGCCAATTACATTCGAGTTGCCCTTTCCCTTAATTACCTAGCTCCCCTTTTTAATTAACTTTCCCTAGGACAGCCCATCATAGCCCCCTTTCTTGTCCAATCATATTCAAGTTGCCCCTCCCCTTACTTACTTAGCTACCTTTTTAATTAACTTTCCCAGGGTAGCCTACTTTAGCCCCCTTTCTGGCCAATAGGAAACAGGATAAAGTTGACTTTCCTTTTTCCCCAGCTTGAGATGCCTCATAAGTCTAACCTTATCCTCTTATCCACTCACATCCTAAGGTTCAACTTTTGATTTAATTCCCACATCCTAAGGTTCATTTATTCATTTAATCAACCATTGCGATTGGATAACTAATTAGACATTCAAGATGTGCATAGAATTGCACAAGGGTACACACTTACACAAGAATGATTAGAAAGGACCCATCTTTATTTATGTGACAAAATATGTACATCATAAGGTTGGGATATGTACAAGTCTTAGTAATGGGGACATTACATATTGTCTTGAGTACCCAATGGCAATGATGAGCATTGTTGCTTTTGGCCTTTGTTGGAAAGCGTTGTCTTTCTGTCGTTGAGAATGAATGTTGTGGCTTCTTCCATTTTGTGTCCTCCCTTCCTTGGTCTGTCTTCCAGGGAGGGATGTTGTTGATTGAGCTCAAAATTGCATTAGCTGGAACAATGACTTTCTTTGTGTATGTAGCATTTAGCTTGCCCTTGTCTAAAGTCGACGAAGCAATATATGAGTGTTGAATGGCATTCACCTTTTCTATTGTTTCTGAGCTGGGACATATAAGGGATACTGAGTTTACCTTCATGTTGTACTTGTTGAGATATCAAGCTCAACTCATGGTCCACCTGGACTGATTTCTCCACCTACATTCATCATCACTGGCATGTGGTAGCGGATACGAAGATCTTTTCTAGTGATCCTTCAATTGGTCGTGAAAGAGAGATCCCTACTAACTCATCTAATGTATTAAGAAAGGGTAAGGAAAAGGTTGATGATGCCCCAAATCTACCAAACATGAGTGCAGGTTATGATGATGTAGATGGAAATTCAAGTGGTTCTAAGCATAGTATTGATGAGGAGTTTGGGATACCCTCTATGAAAACACTTGGTGTTAAAAAGGATTTGGAAGCTATGCATAAAAAGATAAGAAGGTCTTCAAGAGTCAAGAAGCCCATGCAACATTTGATGTATGATGGATATCTAGCGCACCACTATGCATATATGGCAAAGATTGTGCAAGATGTAGAACCCACTTTTTTTTATGATTTTGTTGGAAATGTAAAATGGGAGAAAGCCATGGATGAGGAAATGGATGCACTTGATGCAAATGAAGCATGGGATTTGGTTCCCTTGCCAAAAGACAAGAATGAAGGTGAAGCATAATAGTGATGGCAGTGTAAGTAGGTACAAGGCTAGATTAGTAGCCAATGGTTATGAGAAGACTTTCAGACCCATAGCTATGATGGCTATAGTTCATGCTATTATTGCAGTGGCTACATCAAAGAATTGGAGGTTGCATCAAATGGATGTGAAGAATGCATTCTTGCACGGTGACTTGCAAGAAGAGGTGTATATGGAGCAGCCATAGGTATATGGGGATGTGAGGCATACCCATTATGTATGCAAGGTAAAGAAAGCTTTGTATGGGTTGAAGAAAGCACCAAGAGCATGGAATGCAAGAATTATAGCATGTTTGGTCTCCATTGGTTTTCATATGGCTGATGCAGATCACTCATTATATGTGCAAGAGAATGAGCATGGCATTGTCATCATTTGCATTTACGTGGATGATTTGATTGTTGTAGGCGATAATGAGGTTGAGATAGTGCATGTAAAGACTCTCTTGAATCAAGAATTTGATATTAAAGATTTGGGAGAGTTACGATACTTTTTGAGCATTGAGATAATACACACAGAAGAGGACATATGGTTGTCACAGAGGCAGTATGCTTTGGATTTGCTATCCAAATATGGTATGGATGATTATAAGCCCATTTCTATGCCCTTAGATCAGAATTTGAAGTTGAGGGCTGATGAGGTTCAAGTGCTTGAGGATGTTACCATGTATCAAAAGATTATGGGTAGCTTGATCTACTTTACTATCCCAGGACCAGATTTGAGTTACACAGTTGGCTTGGAGAGTCAGCTTATGCAGCTTCCTAGGAAGCCACACTTAGATGTGGTGAGGTGCACATTGCGTTATGTGAGTGCTACCTTGGATTATGCACTCTTCTATGAGACTAGCAATGAGTTGCAGCTCTTTGGCTACATAGATGCAGATTGGGATAGTAGTGTGAGCGATCAACGATCTACATGCGGATTTGAGCTCTCACTTGGGAGTGCTGCTAACAAATGGAGCAATAAAAGAAGTAATCCACAGTTGCTTTATCGAATACAGAGGTAGAGTATAGGGGTATTGCAGTAGTGGCATTTGAGGTAGCATGGTTACATATGCTACTTACAAATTTGGGGATACAAGTGTAGGTACTGGTTGTCATCCATTGTGACAACCTTAGTAGCATATAGTTGGCATGGAACCCAGTGTTCCATGCGAGGACAAAGCACATTGTGGTGCATGTGACCATTTTATCAGGGAGAGGGTCTTGGATGGTGACATAGACCTCCCATATGTGAGGACAGATGAGCAGGTTGCACACATCTTCACGAAGGCCCTTAGAGCAGAGAAGAACCATGATTTTGAGCAATGCTTGGAGTATAGGAGATGGCATTGAGCTTGAGGGGGAGTGTTGAATGGCTGACTCTATCATTTTCTGGCAATCGATGTGTCAAAAAACTCTGACTATGGCATAAACTGGCATATCTATATAGAGAAAAAATAATGATATAGTATCTAGATAGCAAGATGCAATCCAATCACTAATCTAGCCACATAACCATACATCCTACTATTGATGTAGATAATGTGGATGTTGAGGGATATCTCTAGTATCTAATCCACCACACTAGTGCGGTTCTACTTTGGCAACTAGGTAGCTTCACAGAACCTCACCACCACGACCCTCACAAAAGGCTATGCAACTGCCAAGTACATCCAACACATTTAACTTTACATCCACAAATAAAAAATGTATCTGTAAACTAGAGCAATAGTTTGTCCGAACTAAGTGGACCCACACTCTTGCACACATACACTGTGAATATGCACAATATGATAGTGCCTGCACACCAAAAAACTATCTCTGGCTGCATTTTTTAAATATGCAGAAAAATTGTGACCGTGCTGAGAACCTCACAGTCACACAACGATACCTTCAAGCCGCAACCTGCAAATAAACTTGGATGTTGAAAACTACACCACAAACTCTGCAACCTCTAATGAAGGTGATCTGAAGTAGTAGATCTACCCCTTATAGATCTTGGACCTTTAGATCTACCCTTGGAACACTTAGTAAAGACCACTAAATGTGAGATATGTATAAAAATATAGAACTAGGTCTGTTGCAAAAATTGACAGAAATGGCTGTGTAAGACTTATGGAGCCCAAATGGAGGTCAAAATAGTCCCGAATGGCAAAAATAACAGCGAAAAAGCCTTATAAGATTTTCTGAAGAACTTGAGCTCCTTTGCATGCTAGAAAACCCTCAATCTCAATTTGAGAGTTTGCGGCACTTCCTGGAAGCTCTCACATAGTTGAAGTGCATGCACGTGTGGAGTGTGTGTGTGTGCGCGCGCACAAAGATAGAGATGAAAAAGGAGAAGAGAGACATAAGTATGGACTCCTTAGCCACGATGTTTTCTAAGGTTTGTGAGTCCTTATTATTATATAGTACAAGAATAGGTCAATGTTAGTGTTCGGCCACCTAGTATGTGCCTCTAATCTTTTTCGAGCTGCTTATTAATGAGTATCTTGGGAGATGCTGCTGTGCTTGGAGGGGGAAAAGGGAGGGAGTCGACAAGTGCAGGGAGAGAGAATTTTCTTCTGTTTCGATGCGTCAAAAAATATGAGGTATTTTATGCAGGAGGCGGTTTGGTTAGCACTTGTGGGAGGCAATAATGGCGCAGGAGAATGTATATGCATGCATGGTTTGGGGAAGAATCAGATGCATGCCAACTGAAGCAAAATCGGCAGACCAAGAGGGAGGTTCAAAGGGGTGGGCAAGCCATGAGCCGGAGTTGCTGCTCGTGCACTTAGAGTATGTCATAAAATCTAATATCTAACCAACCCAAATGATTCTTTCATTTTAAATTGATCACTTAATGTGGGAGAATAAACAGGAACAAGTGTGAAGATATCGATATGTGCTTATAGATCTATCTCAACACGGGGCCAATGGTAAAGGGGCCCAAATGAGAGATGGTCTATCAAAGATCAAGGCTATCCAATGGAGCATAAGACCTTAGGGTTAGCCTCATTGAAGACCTCCAATAATGTGTGTAAAAGTCCTTTGACCTTAGGTAAGCTAGGGCTGAGCTTGAGGTGGGAGCCTGGACCAAGCTCGAGGTGCTTGTCCTGCTTGAGGTGCTTGTCGTGCTTGAGGTGCTTGTCGTGCTTGAGGTGTTTGTCATGCTTGAGGTGCTTGATTAAGATGCTTGAGGTGCTTGACTGGCTCCATGCTTAAGGTGCTTGACTTGCTGCATGATTAAGGTGCTTGAGGTGCCTTGAGAAGCTTGCCTGAGATGCTTGTGGGAACACCCCCTACTTCAAGTGCTTTGTCATGCTTGATGACTAAGGGGCTTGCTCATCCAAAGTCAAAAAGATCCCTACAAGGAGGGGGACGAGCCTACAAGTGGGGGGGGGATGAGAGAGAACACACACACACACACACACACACACACACACACAAGGGAAGCCCCAGCTTGAAGAGGCAGCAAGGACACTTGTCAAGTTCCTCCTCATGTTGCCGAATGGTGTGCCTGTAGCCTATTGGTTGGCCACCCAAGGGGTCCAATGATAATTTAGAATATTTAATTAATTGATTTTTCATTTATCAAGTCCTCTCTCTCAAAGGGGAAAGGGGGACACTTGTCCCAAGGCTACCCTTGTTGCTTGTAATGGCTCCTGCTTGTGATTGGCTAGGCCTGGAGGGGTCCAATGAGCTTTCATCATGAGCTACAAGGGGGGGTCAACCATGCAAGCTAGGGGGTTGCTTAGGGGGTATACTCACCCACACTCACTCACAATCACTCTCATTGTGTGCTAGGCAAAGTGCAAGACCTCCCTCTCCTTCTCCAAGTAAGTAGAGGTTGAGAGCCTACACCAACACTCTTGGCTATGGAGTGAAAATCCAACCAAGAGCCATGCTTCAATGCTTAAGCTTGTCATCTCCTTCTTCTTCATTACTATGCTATTATGTATGCTAGCAACAAGAGTATGATAAGTGAGGAACTACTTCTTTCTCCTATGAAATGTTTCTTCTTCCTCTTCCCTACCCTCATTCCCTGCTAGCTCTCTCCACCTTCGAAGGTGTTTGAGGTCTTGGGACTGAGGCTTGGCATGGTTAAAGCTTTCTTCAAGTTTATGTTATGCTATGTTTGTGATGCATGAAGCTTTCCATCTTCATTGCATCACCTAGGTCACAAGGAACACAAAGATTGTATTGTAACAAGTCTCTCTTTATGGGAGAAATCATAATACAAATGCCTATTGGAGGGGGGAGGTATTTTAATCACACCCCAATCATTGATGTCATTTGGAAAAAACAAGAAGGACAACGGTTGCAGGTTTCAGGTCTGGGTACGTTCCACGTGGAGTGGCATTTGGCAGGAGACTTGAAAACTCTCAAGTGTATGTTAGGATGCAAGCAAGGTGCAATGACCCTCTTTCCATGCATTTATTGCTGCCACAATAAAGTCTCATTAAAAGTGGAGGGCAAGGGTAAGGGTAAGGGTGGCAAAGATGCAGTCAATTCTACGAAAGGTGTGACCACTACACAAACAGTGGGTAAAGCACTCCAACAATGGTTTCAAGGTATCCTCACTTGTAACCAGAGTGTACCCCCTAATCGAGACATGGATGATCCAAATTGGGATCCTATTCTGCCGATTCCTTTGATAAATGTGCATGTGTGCACTCTTCACGCCCATATACAAGTTCTTGACAAGTTGTTGATGCTCCATATTAATTATGCTTGGAATATGGAGCATGCTAAAAAAAGAGAAGAGTGTATCAAAGAATTTGAACCTATTCTATCAAGCGTTGGCCTACATGGTGCTGCAGTAGATCTATCAAAGGATAGGAAGGCATCTGGAAGTACACAGGATTATCCTAGTAAAATATGTATGGGTGGTAGTAAAGCTAGCCTTATGCTTTCAGATTATTCTAACTCTCAAATTCCCAATGAGTTTCAATTGTGGAAAAAGGTGTGTGACATAACCACCTACAGAGGTAACGAAGCAGCCCTAGGAATTAAGCGTGCTCGTGTGTGGCAGTCTGTAGATGATATTTTTTGTTTTCTTGAAAAGGAAAATCTAACTTCTACTGAGATATCCACTTTAAAGTTTGTAATCAATAGTTTCACAGCCAAATGGTGGATGCCTGGGGGGAGACACACATAACACATTACATGGTGGGTTGAACACTTTGTCTTTGGAATAAAAAAACATCAGCGTTTGAACTAAAGGTTTATATTTTTGCAGCATAATCTTTTTGCTCATAGCTCATTTTTCCTCGACACATTCGGCTCATTGGGCATATGGAGTAGCCAAGGAATGGAGCGCTCACACTATCAAGCAAAAGCAGTGTATTTAAAAAATACAAGGCATGGAGGTGGGAGGAAAAAGAGCAATGCCCTGCACGAAATGTTCAATTGGTACTACAGAGTTTTAGCAAGAAGAGAAAGAAAGAAAACTAGAGTGCAAAGAAGCTTGAAATGCAAAATAGAGAAAGTGATTAGCGTGAGGCGATCGCAATCATATCATACTTCTAGTGCAAAATAATGATTTCGATGGTGGTTGCCGACAAGGCGACGAAATGGTAGATGTTGGGTAGAAAATCAATAAATTTTTTACACTAACCATTCCGATATTGAGCATACATTGTAATGCCACGTGATTTGTTGACGCCCCAATCAGTGGTTTCATGTAACAAATTTTGAAGTTATTTTGGATTTTTAATGGTATTATTGACTTTTTAAGTTTTTTTTATAAAAAATAGTACTTTATAAGTCAACTCATAACTTGAAGTTTGCACATTCTAGAAGAACCACTCGAGCACAAACGCACACGCACTCACATCTTGCACCACATGGACGATTCACACGAGCAGGCTGGCACTACGCACAACAATACCACCACAACCACTCACACCGTAGAAAATCTGCAGTCGGAACCCCATGCAGATCCACGGCTTCAAATCCACATCCCCAATCACAAGTGGATAACCTAGATCTCTAGCCTGCTTCAAACACCCAAGAGCCTCCCCAACCATCAAATCCAGATGATCAAAGCAGCATGCAACACATATTTGGAGGTCTCAATGATTTAACCCATGCCACTCGTGCACGTCTTCCAGATCCCCCATCGATTCCATCTTTGCGCAGAGCAACACAAGAAACTAGAGAAACAGAAGAGGTCCGCTTCAAAATCCACCGCCATCGCCTCCTCCCACAACCATTAGTGCTCAGGCCACCCCACAAACTATGCCATGAAAGTTTCCACCGCGAATCAAAGAAAGAGTAATCAAGGTAATATCAGGCGACCCGGTATCTAAAGCAAAAGAGGCCAAGAGGAGGAAAAGACAAAGGGAGAGGAAAAAGAAAAGAGGCAGCTGAAAAGAAAGCCCTTAGAGTACAAGAAGAGCAAAGAAGACAGAGAGAGCAAGAGGAAAGGCAGAGAGTTGATGCCGAGAGAGCTCATTTGGCCAATT
Source organism: Adiantum capillus-veneris (assembly GCF_014529385.1). NCBI lineage: Eukaryota > Viridiplantae > Streptophyta > Polypodiopsida > Polypodiales > Pteridaceae > Adiantum > Adiantum capillus-veneris. Next base: position 165,760,636 of record NC_140939.1, on the reverse strand, counting down.
GACAAGCACAAGTAGAGGTAGAGAAGAAGGCGGCACAAGATAGAGCTCAAGCCACCCAACAAACAAAGATTGGGAGCTCAAAGCCTTCAAAAATCCCTCAAAGATCCAAGCAATGTGCAAAAAGAAAAAGGGATAAGGTGACACCAAAAGAGCAGCAAACCCAAGAGGAGAGGAGGAAAAAATACAAAGATGATCCTCCTCAATGGGCTAGGCAGGTGGCTCCTCGACCACCACCAACAACACAGAAAAAGCGGAGATGGAGGCCAGGCATAGTGGCTCTGTGTGAGATCAGAAAGTACCAAAAGAGCATTGAGCCAATCATACCCAAAGCGGCCTTCTCTTTGGTAGTGAGAGAGATGATATATGAATATAGTGATTCCGTTACAAGAATACAATGCGCAACTTTATTGGCCTTACTGGATGCTACCGAAGACATTTTGGTGCAGCTTTTTCAAGATGGTGTCTCCTGTATGGCGCATGCAAAGCGTGTAACTTTAAAAAATAAGGATTTATCCTTAGCACTAAATTTAAGAAATGAAGGATGCCTTCATAAGATGTAGTTTATCCCATGTACTCTCTCTTCATGAGATTTGTAATCTTTCTCTATAATATCAATTGGCGAATTTCTACCATTCCGTGAAACTGTTCACTTTTAATTTGTACATTGTTTTTTGTAAGTATTTAAATTGTTGGATATGTTAAACTTAAGCTCACCACCATGGCTCCATTTTTGCCCGTCGAGGCACACACGTCCACAGAACCTCAAACATGCAGCCATTGGACGGCCGAGGGGAGCGTCTCGGAGATAATTTTACAAAATAGGGCAATGGGGGGGGCGTACGGGATCAAGAATGGCATGTGACACATAATCGGTGCCAGGCGTGATTGGACTGTGCAAAAAAAGCCCTTGTGTGTCACGGCGTGACAGAAGAAATTCTACTAGTGGTGCTCCCCGTGTGTCGTGGTGCACAGGGGCGTTTTTTGCACCATCTGACCCCGCTCAGCACCGACGATGCGTCACATGCCCTTCTTGACCCCTCCCCCCCCCCCTTGTCGCCCTGTTTTGCAAAATTATCTCCGAAACGCTCCCCTTGGCTGCCCGATGGCTGCATGTTTGAGGTTCTGTGCACGTGTGTGCCTCGGTGGGCGAAAATGGAAATTATTGAACAATATGAATTAAAAATAAGTACTAAATGGTGAAAAAAATCATTGACCAAAACATTTATTCTTTATTGATTCGAATATTACATCATGGTCGATTGGTTTTTTTACGAATTACATATTTGGATATAGGGCCAATGGCTAACTTGACACCAAGGGATTTTACAATTTTCTCTGGGTTTGTCAACCCTTGACCTAGTCTCAAGGTGCAGTGGGAGAGGATCGAGCCTGGGTGTTTGCCTGTAAAGGCATAAAATGCTGACTCTCGGTCCACCATATACATTTGTGAGTGTTTAAGGTGAGAGAATCTTCAGCGAGTATGCCACTTAATGCTTTACAATTTAGCAGCTCTGCAGAACCATTCTTGGAGAACTTTGTGTGAGCAACTCTAAGCATCGATGGCCCCAAATGGCTCAGGTAGTGCCAAAGAGAACTATCTCTACCCATGGAGACATTGCGCGAGCCTCCAGTATGCATTGCAAATTTATCAACATGATAAGCCGTCTGCAAAGCATTTTAATTGATATTAACACTTGTAGTAAGGAATACTAGAAATTCTACCAAGTTTAGATTTATTTACCTTAGTTTCTTCATCCCTCTCTTTAAGATTTTTCTTTGTAAGATCGATGCTAGATCAATCATCTCTACCAATTGCAATTAGTGGTTTGTGTGGATGAAATGTGCTCTCTGGTACGCTTTCGTAGAAAGAGGCACATGATTTTATTTCCACTAGTGTACTTGCTACTGTTTGCACCAACTGTTGTTCATTTTCATTGGGGAGGAAAGAGAGGCTTGCTAGGAGATCTTGGCCTTTGAAATCAATTTGAAAATTGACTTTCTCTTCCTTCCCACTGGGGTTCTTCATGCCCGCATAGATAGCAAGCACTGCAAGTGACTCATCTTCTCTGAGTCCTAACGTTTTTGCAATGTCGTCAAGGAACAAAATCTGACGATCATCCACCACCACTGGATGCAAAATGAGAATTTGGAGTTACAGGATCTCTTCCAACACCTCATCTCCCTCTATCATTTGATCTTCCTCCTCATCATGCTGGGATCTTGCATGAGTACGAGTGCCGTAGATGCTTCAGCCTACTCATCTATCTCTTTGATAACTTCATTTGATTCCTCCACAACGGTCACAGGAGGTCTTTGGTTGACCGTTTCCTTTGATTTTCCTTTGTCCATGCCCTCAAGCACAAGTAATTCCATAACCATGTCCCATGAAATAAATTGGGTGCCTATGCACCCCATGCCCAAATCCATGAGATCATCCTCACTCTCTATATTGAAGTCCTGTTCTGTGAGGCCTTTAATAAAACTCAACAAGCAAAACCGGAAGTTTTTGTGAGCCGCATAGAGATGCTTCAAGAAATCCACTGAAAACCACGCCGTGTCAGATCTCTCAAAGATTATGGCATATTCCTCCATGTGCTACGCCATGTAGTCAAGAAAGCTTCTGAATGCCTCTACATGAAGGTTGGCAGTGCCCTGCCTGTCAATTGTCTCCTCCAACACATTGACTAGTTCATGTGCTCGATCTGCAAGTCCTACCTTTTCTAATTGTGTGAGAAGTGCATCAATAGACGTTGCCATGGGTTCGTTCGCGAAGAAGATGCGAAGAGAGCTTAGAGCTAGAGTTTTGTGAATGTGAGAAATGAAGTTTAAAACCTAGAAAGTCACTTATGTACCCAAAGTCACTTTTTTAAAAGCACTTAATTAATGTCAAAATAACTTAAAACTTTAATTGTAAACAAAATCACGCAACAAAGCATTGAAAGACACCAACATTGAAAACATTCGTGCTCCACAACAAATAAATTACACGTTTCAATTGAAAACTTGAACAAGATGAGAATAAACAAATATGCACAAAAACAAGATTCAAAACACCGTATGTATTAACATAGACAACATCCATGTCAATTACAAGATTTTACAAAAATACATCGCGAAAACGGAATGTTCTCACACAGAAAGCTCTTCTCTTTACTGGAGCGAACAATCTTTTCATTAATTACAAAGAGATATTGCTTGGGCAAGGTATATTTGAGATTAAGATACTCGCGAAGGTGACTAAGATGCCAGTCATTGTTCACTATAATGTGGTGCACTACATCATCGTGGAGATGTATTTGCAGGTCAACTGATTCTCTAGCAGCAACCTCAGAGTCTAGTGCCTCCCATTCTCCCATCGTCACTTTCCATCTTCTATAGGGAAAGACCGTTGACAAGCGTTGCTTCACAATATGGTATTTAAACACCACCTTGTCAGCAACTATAGAGCACTTGATTCTATCTCCCTGGTGGTTGACCACCTTAGTTTCCCATCCAGCTACAAGAAACCCGTTGATCGCACTTCTCCCTTTGCAAGTCCACATTGCTGGTGTCCTGTGAACACTCTGAAGTCAAAATATAAACACAAACACATGAAGAGACATAAACCATGTTCCCATGGCTTTGTGGGAACCATAGGTGCACTTATTTGCTGCTTGCACATCCACCTTGATTCTCCTTTTGGTTGCTGCGATCAAGGTACTGTCTGGCTTACACCATTCCAAACTCTCCAAGGTTGGCGAGTGAACCAAAGATAGATTACCATATCCATTTTGCCTAAGTGTGACATAAGTATGATCGTTGAAAAAAATGTCACGTGAGGCAAGATGAGAGGGCTGACAACCAGCATATAGCAATTTTCCAAGCTCAGTGTGGATGGCCTCAAAAGTTCCAGTGAAGGACTCTATTGGCTCCCACTCCACAAAATTGGATGGAAAAACATCTGTAAACATGAACAAAAAGCAATGGAAATCTTACAGTCATCACAAGCAACACACAAGGCAGAAATACTAAATAGATAACAGAAAACTTGCAAAAGGAGTAGAAATTACAATTTGCAGGAAACCTCGATGGAGCCACAGTTATCTCTAGCTTCAATTGTGAAGCAACATACACATGCTGCACCTTCTCAAACCTCTTTCCATCTTGTGTTTTCTTGAACTCCATGATTCTTCCCTTCCAATGGTGTGCTCGATAATCCATGTGTCTCCTTGAGACCTTGTGTGCACCTCTTGAGCTGGGCTGCATTGTCACCCACATCATTCGTTTTAACTCCATCGTCACCCAATATCCATTTTCATCTTGTACATTGCTGCATGAAATGGAGTCAATGACACTCCTAGGTTGTCGAGTACCTCATGATGCCATGGGAAATAGTGGCACAACCTGCACACAAACACTTATGATTAGACATTGCACATCCATGTTCTCAGTTGTATAAAGAGCAAGAATCTTGATGATACACAAAGGTGAAGGATACCACTTACTACTATATTTCTCCATCTACTTGTTGACTTAATGTGAAAGAAATTTTACAAAGCTTGAGAGGGAAGTAGATTCTCTCTAGAGATCTTAATGGAGAAGGAGCAAGAAACCTATTGAGAAAAAAAGAGGGATGATGTAGCAGAAGGATATACTTTAGCTTTAGCTAGAGGTGTTTAATGAAGCCCATGGAGTAATGGAGAACTTCACTTTGAGGAGAATGCAGCCCTCAAGAATGCAATAAGCTTGAGGAGGGAAAGGAGGTTCAAACTCTGCTGCAGAGCTTTTGGGAGGGAAAACTGAAAGGAAGGAAAGAGAAACAAGGTCAAGTGAAGAGAAGTGAGAGATGGTACAATAGAAAGAGAGAGGGAGGGAATGATCAACACATTTATGGAGGGGACCCCTTTTAGGAGAGAGGGGGGAGAAATTGGCAGCCAATGGAGAGAGAAAGAATTCGTTTTTACTCAACTATTTAGAGAAAAGTTTATTTTTTTGAATTTATAAGAGATTTTTTCTTTGTATTTTATAAAAGAGTACAATTTTGGCCACTTACTTTTAGGCCCTGCCATACCCACCATTTCAGTCCACATGGAATCCACCCATTTGCCCCTTCCATAATCTCCTTTTTAATCCCATGGCAAATAAAGAGGCCCCCTTAGACCCCATTCCCTTCCTAATGGCTTGTGTTTAGAGTTGCAAATTTCGATAAGTATAATGGGATCATAGTTGCATTAAAAAGTCAAATGTCCATGCAATTCTTCATACAACATGCACTGGTTGATTGTTGATTGGTTGATGAAACTAAGGTGCATCTTCCTAGTTGGCCATGTAATTTTGATCCAAATATTGTATACATTGAGCTATAATTGGTCATAAGCCCAAAGCCATGTGAGTTGATTGTTGGCCATTGGAAAGCCCTGTGTAAAGGTCAAAAAACCCTAATTGGAACACACAATTGTAACATTATCTTTTGGATTTTGGAGCTCTATGTATGTACAATTGTAAGCGGCTACTCACCGACAACTTGTAATTCAATTTTCTCGTGATCTAGTAATCCAATTTTGACATTGTGTTCCCTGTCTCTTGATTTTTCAATCAAGTATAAGCATTTTAGTTTTTTTTGTGATTTGTTATTGCGTGTCTGTGAGTCTTATTTGCAGATTTAAGTGCTTTAACCGTCATTTTTTGACCTTTTGACCATTGGAGAGTGTTATTAGACCTTAGAGCGACCTGTTTGGGCTACACATGATAGATCACGATTCTGGTATCTTGTCAGATCACTGCCAGACTTTGTAGACTTGCACCGTGAGAACTAATATAGCTTCCCTTAAATTTTTGTGATGATTTGACTTCATTTAGTTGTCTAAATGATGTGATGGCATAGACTGGTGAGAAAGGACCTATGCAAATTTTTGGATATGGGAATGGTGATTAGCTTGTTGAGTTGATGTGTGTGTTTGTTAGGTTTTCTTCTTGAGGGTTGAAAACCTCAAAGAGTCTATGTGTCCCATCTGATACACTTCCTTGAGTATTAATGTAAGGTCTCTACTTTCAAATTGCACACAAGTTCTATTACGCATTTGTATTTTTTTGAACCATCACTCCTTATTTAAGATATTCGAGTTCAAATTATGAATCCTAGGTTGAGAAAACCTAGAAATTAAAATTTACGCTACAAAATTCTGACATGTTTAGATATATGAATCACTAACTAACTTATTGCAAGACTTATTTACTGATTGTAGAATTTTCTTTTACTACTGTAAAGTTAATATAAGACTGTAAAGTTTAACTTAAAAATGTAAAGTAAATTATCATTAAGGAAATAAATAAAATAATTATAAAGACAAAAGAATACACAGGGATGACAAATGAAGGCACATGGACTCACATAGGAGGGGACAAAGTGGGACACACTGTCACATGAAAAAGGAGAGGCTACTCTTGACTAATCTTAATGAGGGGGGGTCTGTGTGGCCTTATCTTTTGATGATAATGACAAAGTGGTCAAGCTCATGGATACCACAAGGGTACCAAAAACGCGGGTATGATTTTTTTTTGGGGGGGGGGGAAATATATATATATATATATATTATTTTTTTTTGGAAAAAAAAGTTGGACGTTTTTTTTTTTGCTATAAATAGAGCATCCATGCTCACACTTTAGACATAGAGATTGCCTCTATAGCGCTCACGAAGTGCTGCCACTTCTCTTAGAGAGAAGGCGTCCACAAACCACTAAGAGAGCAAAAACTCTAGTGGACTAATAAGGTGCATATTAATTGAGCATTCAATTAGTTTTAAGAAGGATATACTCTAATCTCTCTAATAGATTAGTAAGATTCAATTAGTTATGTGTGTGTGTGCTATCTATTACTCTAATCTCTAATGGAGTAGTAAGATTCAATTAGCTATGTGTGTGTGTGTGCTATCTCTTACTCTAATCTCTCTAATAGATTAGTAAGATTCAATTAGCTTTAAGAAGGATATGTGTGTGTGTGTGCTATCTTTTACTCTAATCTTTCTAATGGATAGTAAGATTCAATTAACTTTAGAAAAGATGTGTGGGTATGTTTTCTCTTACTCTAATCTCTCTAAGTATACCTACTCTTTCTAGTTAGTACATCTTCACTATTAACTTATATATTGTTAATTAAAAGTTAATACATAAGAGAACTCATCATATTCTTATTATACATGATGAAATTCTCATTCACCAATGTTATTGTCAATTAGGTTAAATAGAATTTTGAATAATACTAAAAATTGATTTAGTTGAATTATCGAATTGAAGTTAGAATTGGATTAGAAATGTCATGCATAAAAGTAATGCATTCCTAAACTTTCACTCGTAATTTACACACTTAATTTTTTATTAATTAAGATTAGAAAATATTTGATGTATAGAAATTAGATGTAGAACAACAACACTTAGTGTGAATCCGAGTTGGCGAGGATTCAAATTACAGACTCTCTTTGAAAACAAGGAGATTACTAGAGAAATTGACCAATTTAAAGTTCTAAGTGTATAACATAAGTGTAGTACAAAAAAATGGCTCCAAAGCGTGCTCGAACCCAAGGCGCTAATGATCATGAAGCTGGTACAAGTAACGATGGAATCCCTACGGAAAATGCTATGTCTCCACCAATCAGACCAATCGGAGCTATGGTACAGGTTAGTATTGCAGTTTCAAGTTATGCATCATTGCATATGCGAGACCATAGGAATATATTATTTACCTTATGAAAAGAAAACACGGACCGAAACCACGGGGCTTAACGCCAAGAAACTCGTCATATGTTTGACAAGTAGGAAAGATTGTCTGGTTAAACTGGTTGCTATAGGAAAGAATGTTTGTCCAAAACCTTCGGTATGGTTTCTCTCAAGTCTCTCTACTTATTAGCGCTGGTATTATGTGGCAGTTGCCGAGGTGTGAGATGACGCCCAGGATGGCACCACTGATGTTGTGGTGGGAGTACACCCAGATTAGCCCAGCTGGATACTGCAGTTTTGTTTTGCCGTGGCGTGAGGATGACGCCCAGATTGGCACCGTTGTTGCTGTGACGGGAGTACGTCCAGATTAGCACAACGAATACTTGTCGAGTGGTATGGGACGCTCATGAGGACAAGGATTTTTATAAATAATGTATATACCGATCGGACATAATAGCGTCAGTAGAGATTCTTGAGTGAACCTAATCCAAGGGTTGTTGGTTTAAAATTGGACGACTTCTTGTTTGACAATTGTTTGTAATACTGTTTGAAGGGTTGTTTTAACGAACCAGTATCATAAATAAAGTAAATGAACATGTATATTTAAACAGTGTGGTAGTAATTAGATAACAAAAGAAGGGTGAGTGTGGTGTGGAAAGTGGGAGAATGATACCCCGACGGTATCATTCTATGGACGGGTGGACCCGATGAGTCGGGTAACTTTCCAACGCTAGAATTTTTTTTTAGTCATAAATCTTAAAAGAGACAAACCTTGGCGGCTGTGCTTCTGAAACATAGAGAAAAAAGCGCACATGTTGGTCACTCTAATATTTATACTTTTAGGTATAATTGATTATAGATAGTTTTTAGATAGGGTTATGGTGGTCACGCTCCGCCATAGCGAGATATGACCAATCCTTCACTAACGGTTCATGCCCGTGGCTACGTAGTAGCTAAGGCAATGTCCGTTGGTTTTTACTTATCAGGATTGGAGACCTATCAAAGGTACTCCGCTCCTCTCTACAAGGGGCAAGGACCTCACAATTAACATTACATATGTCCATCACGGTGACCCGCTAACATTGACGCCGTTGCTAGGGATTGATCCTTAGGTGATGAGTGACCTAGTCATATTTGGAGTCTTCTTTTTCAAAGATTTTGTTATCCATTCCATTTACACTTTAGCAATAAAGCAATTAGACAAGGGTTTAGTGCTTGATAGACTCTAGAGTCAAGGGATCAGCTAGAGGGAAAAGAGAGTTGTGAGTGAGATACAAAAGGCATTTCATTAGATTCAAATCTTCTTGATGCTTTGAGATTACTATTCCATTCCACTTTTAATTTGCATCAATTTGTTTATTTTTATTCTTAGTTTCTTTTCAGCACATAGGAGTAGGGTAAGTAGAAACCAAATTCATCAATTTGGGCTAAAAAGATCGAGGCAAAAAGGGCTGAAAATCATATTTCAAAAAGAAAGACCATAACTCTTAAAATTAGGAAATTTGATCATAAACGCACAGAAGCTAATCAAAACTAAAAAAATTGGTGTCCAAGGGCATTAGAAAAATCACAAGGTGCAAATTGATAAGTTTCTTCCAACTCTGTGGTGGAACATGGATCGGGATCCATGTCCCCTAGAGAAAATTTGAGCCAAAATTGAGACCATCTGATACTTACTGCTTCCAGGCAAGTGAAACCAGAGTTTGGGGTCAAATTGGAATCAAAATCACACTCAAAACAAAGGAAACTAGAAAAAATCACCAAAAGCTAGTCAAAAATTGACCAAACTTTGAGATTTTTTCAACCTTTTGTGATCCAAATTCAAAATGTTTTAAGGATTAGCTTCAAATTAGCATAGAAAACCAGCTGACAAAGTTTCAAGTTAGAATGAGGTCAAACATGGATCGCGATCCATGTATCTCATCAAAGGTTTTGGTTGAGATTTGAGCAGTAGGTAGCTGAGACATAAACAAACTCTTTTCCCTAAAGAGGCATTGGAAAAAAGTTAAAAAGGTTAGTCAAAAGAGCCAAATTCAAAAAATAGTATGAACCAAAAAGCAGACCCAAAATTTCACTTTTGGTTGCAACCAATCCAAATCCAAAAAGATTTTGGGAGTATGCTATAGATATTGAAGTAATCAGCAAGACAAACTGCAAGTCCAAAAGTGATGGAACATGGATCACAATCCATGTCCCCCATTTGAGTTTTTGGACTGAGACTATTCCATACTATAGAAGAAACCATTGTGAGCAGTACTTCTCAAAGCAAGGTTGCCAAAAGAGTCCACAAAGTGAAAGCGAAAAGAGATAGAATTGAAGAAAAAAAGGCTAAAAGAGACCTTAGAAACTAAGTTGCAACAAAAAAGAGAGCAACTTTAACATGAACGAGAAAACAAAGAACGAGTGGAAGGAGCAGTGTCTTCCAAAATATCATCGGGTGGTTCAGTCTTAATGGACGAATTTTAGAACCTTTAGAGGCTCTATTACAGGATTATGAGGTTAGGATGAAAGCCAACAAGATATTGGAACAAAGATGGTTGACACACTCACATCCTGAGGTTGAAAAATAGAAATTAGAAATGTGCAAATGGCTCATAGAGACAACTCAAGCTCTAATGGAGCCAAAAAAACCAAACAATCCCAAATAGAAGTGTTATTCCACAGAAAAGATAAGGAAAATTGAGCACAAAGAAAAAAAAATTATTGATCAAATGAAACCTAAAACTGGAACACCATTGGATACAAAGGTAGTGGCTAATACCACTGACAGCACCAAATCACAAATGATGATGCCCATTCCAAAAGTGTAAGAGCCATGGACACAAGACGGGAAACGATTAGGAATAGAAAGGCTGGTGGTACAATTTCAAGTTTGCACCTATCATGGCAATCAATATGGATCACGAGTTCTTCCCTGGAGATATACAATCTCTATACAATGATGCAAGAACACAAGTATTTGCAGAGAGCATACCAAAAACATTGAAGACTTGGCCTCTTTCATAGAAGAGCATGAGACAAAATCAAAATTCAAGGTTGTGTCATCTCAATAGAAACAAATTCTAAAGATGAAGGACACCAAATGCCTTCATGAATTAATGTGACTCCTATATAGTGTATGATATCTCTGTCAAAGCTATTACATATTAGACCTCATCTATTCGGTGAAGCACGCAAAAACTTGGAGAAGATGGGGTTGAAAATTCCTCATCAAGAGATTCTCATAGTTAAACACACGGGTAAAACAACAACAAGAAAAACCAAAGATGAAACAAAATCCTATAAACAAGGTGGGAGATTACTAGGAAGGAAAAGAAGGAAATACCACCTTGCAACTAGAGCAAAAAGGGGTTAAAACAAATGCTATCTTGATAGCAGGCTCAAGTGGTCGTTGCTACAAAAGAAATATAAGAGAAATGGGGGAGACCCAGCACTCAATAAAACATGATTGAAACTGCAAGTTGCGGATGGCTACGCAGAGAGGCCAGTGGGTATGCTAGAATAGATCATATTATCCTCATGCAGAATAGAGTACAAGCATACCTTTGTAATAGAGGATAAAGAGTAGAAACTTTGATGTCATTTTGGGTAGATCATTAATGCGTCAACTTAAAATGGTGCAACATTGGGACTACAACCATATCTACTTGTGGCACAAGGATGTTGGTGCAACTAAAGTGTGTCAACCATGCTATTGGACACAAGCATGGATATGTAGCATGGATATGTATCATGGATATGTATGCTGACAGGTGCATGGAAAAGGGCTAAAGTAGGTACAAAATACCTGGACATGCAAGTGGTAGCAATTATGTATGTCTGATGTGCTTTCATAGGCCAGATAGGAAGGCAACCCAAAAGATGTCCGAAGATATGGCTACTCAAAGCTGGAGTTCTTTGCATATTCTCAATGGACAGGGCAGGGGGAGATAGGTGGTCAAATCTAATGCGAATGGATAGATGTGAAGTACTCGTGTTGTCAAGCATGTTGATCCTTTTGGATCATTAAGCAAATCTAGAACATGCAAGTTATGGCCAGTTGAAAGTTTGTAGGGGGCTAGATGCGTGCCAAGTTGACTGCATTGGAAAATATGCCACATTTGGTGTTTTTTGGGCCTTGGTAGGGTTCTAGAAGATAATGGGAATCATGTGGAGTTAGCAGGAATCCATAGCTTGTCAAACAAGGCCACGGTTGCCAAGTTATGGCTAGTCAAAGTTTGGTGCAGTTGACGGTGAGAAGTTGCCAGGTGTTTTTTTCTCGTTTTGGTGGCCTTGATTGATGATATCAAACAATTCAAAAAGTGGCAATATGACAAGTTCAAAGTCGGCAATGGGATCTTTTGGCATGGCTTTTCTGCCCAACAATTGAACCTGTATGCATCAAACGGCAAATGCGTGAAGGTTGGGCAAGCAAGAAGTTTTTTTTGCAAGTGTGGTAGGATTTTTGGGACCTTAAAGGGTTGAATTCTCCAAATGGTGCCACGTGGTTGGGCTATAAACCCATATGCAGAGAGGGGTGAGCAAGAATTAGGAAACATATGCATGCGCATGACCCATTGTAGATATCCAAATGGAGAGAGAGCTCTTTGGGAGCTCATGGCAATGGCGGCTAGTGCTCCTTCCTCAACATGTGTTGTTTGTGGTTCTATGCGGCATACTTGGGTGGAAGGTGGCTGGTTTTGGCAAGTTGGTTGCAAAACGACGGTGGTGGAGCAGTGGCCAAAAATCATTAATCGGAGGTAGAACATGCAAGTTATGGAAAATTCAAAGTTTGTAGGGGGGCAGGTGTGTGCCAAGTTGATTGCATGTGCCATCTGGTGTTTTTTGGGCCTTGACAAGGTTTTGGAAGGTAGAGGGCATCATGTGGAGTTAACAAGAATGGACAACTTGTCAAACAGGGTCATGGTTGCATCCAATCAAAGTTTGGTGGAGTTGATAGTGAGAAGTTGCCAGGTGTTTTTTCCTCATTTTGGCGGCCTTGATTAGCGGTCTGGAAGAGGGATTTAATATTCACGTGATCATGTGAAGTTTCTTGTGACCACAATGTTCATAATTACAATTAATGTGATCACAAAAAAGACAATAAGTGGTGACATGGCAACCCACCGAGGTATGTGTTTTTCTTGACAAGCTTACTAGGAAACTATCTGAACCCTAAATCGAGCCTGTTAAGAAATGACAAAATCCCAACAGGCTTACTGAATTGGATGATTTCTATAGGTGAAGGAGAAGTCATGTGAATATTTAAGGTGATTATGTATTTTGAAACGTAATCACTCAATGTTATTAACGTGTTCACATGTTTGTGATCACATTAATGAAATCCCTGGTCTCAAAGAAGTTAGAAGGCGAAAAGATGACAAGTTCTATGTCAACAATGGGATCTTTTGACATGGCTTTGCAGCCCAACAGATACTTGTATGCATCAAATGGAAGTTTCCTAAAGGTGGGGTGGTCAAGAAGTTTTTTTGCAAATTTGGTGGGGATTTTTTGGACCCTAAAGCGGGGAATTATCCAAATGGTGCCACATGGTTGGGCTATAAACCCATATGCAAAGCGGGGTGAGCAAGTGTTAGGGAATATATGCATGAGCGTGACCCATTGTGAGTAGAAAAATGGAGAGTGAGCTCCTCGGGAGCTCATGGCAATGGCGGATGGTGCTCCTCCCTCAACAGGTGCTTCTCGTAGTTCTACACAGCACAATTGGGTGGAAGGTGGCTGATTTTGGCAAGTTGGTGGCTACGACAGTGGTATGGCAATGGCCAACGGGTTGGGTGCAGTGCTACTGAAGTGGTATCTTGGCAAGGGCTAGGTCCCACAGTGCCTCCAAACGGTCCACCTTTTTATTCAGGGGCTGCTCCCACTAGCCATTGTCACAGTGGGCTGACATCCCAAACAGGGGCCTCCCACAAACCTTCAAGTGTAGGTGATCTGGAAATAGCAAGGGGGTGCTTCCCATGCAGCGGAATGTGAGAGAGAGGAATGAAACTTGCCGAGGTGTCCAATCATGCAGGGCATACTAAAACCAAATGAGCCACATGTGCGGAATGCATAGAAATTACCAAAATGAGCTCAAGAAGAGCTGCATGAGCAGTGTTGGATCAAAAAAAATTATTCTTGGGAGATTATAGACTCCTATAAGAGGGTTTTTTTAAAAATTTTAAGTGGCTTTTTTCCGTTCGGGCTTTTGGCCAAGAGGCCTTTGGCTAAAGTGGTTGTTGGCCGCCATCGAGTCTACGCTGAGCCAACAAAGGCTTTCAGGGTCATGATTTTTATGCTCGTCGATGAGTTTGCCGATGGATCTTGGTTGTAGCTGATTGTAACAGAGGGAATCCATCATTCGTGCATTTTGTGTCAATTCCTCCTTTTCTTCTCTGCTTTTGTGCGTATGTTGACAAGTGTGCCCCCCCCCCCCCCCCCCCCCCCGGGTGTGTTGTGCAAAGAGAGAAAGAGAGAGGTGTTGTGTATTGAAGGTTGTGAATTGAGTAGCACGGAGTGAGTGGGTTTGTTTGTGGTACTGCAACAAGTGTGTGAGTTGAGTTGTGTGCAAATGGTTGTTTGCTTGTGGAATTGTGGTGTCTTGAGAGTGTTTTCTAGTGGATAGGGGTGTTGTGGAAGCCATGGGCTATAGAGAGGTATCTACAGTGTTTGTTGGGTGTGCCCCCCTTTCCAACGTTACAACAAAGATCAACGTCAAGGACCATATCTATAGAGATGTTAGTCAAACTCCTAAAGAGGAAAACCATGATCAACAAAAAAGAAACACCTACATGGACTGACACCAGAGCATATATTTGGATGTGTGAAGCATCTAAATGTGAGAGCTTGATTAGAGAAGATCGCATCCTACATAGACCAGTGGAGAATAAAGACTAAATTCCATAGCCATTTCTAGAAGTTGTTTAAACCTTTTGACTGGGACTAGATACTAGCCACTCTAGATGTATGCGTGAATGAAACAACCCCCATAGAATTCTATGACAAAGAGGGCTTTGACATAGCACGCGTCCAAATGGTGAGTGTTATCTTGGAATCAAGGTCGAAAATTGAGGACCTAGATTCTTAGGAAATAGTTAAGTGCAAATTGATAGTTGATGACATTTCCATCAAAGATCTAAGTGGCAAAGATGATGGTGCAGCTAAAATTGGAATGTGCAGAGAAGTGATATATTTCAAGCTATGGGTGCCCACAAGTGCATGACAAAGGGTCAAGGAAAATGTGGAAGACCTGGGCAAGCAGGTGCTATGGAAAATGGATGCCTGATGCGTGTTTTTAGGCCAAAAAGGCTCCAAAGTGGTCCAGTTGGGATGGAAGGTAAATGTTTCCTACTGGGTTGATGCCCTAGGATGTGCTCTAGAATCCGGTCTAGACGGCGCTCGTCAAACGGAGCCTTGGTGTGAAAGATGTTGCAACTCAAATTATGAAGGTGTTGCAGATCCTCAACAGACAGGGCAGTTGGGGATAGGTGGCCCAAGGAGATGTCGGAAGATAGATGTGTAAAGCTAAATTTATGGACCATGATGGTCTTCTCGGATTGCAAATCGGAGTTCTAGATTGCAATTTATGGCCATTAGAAGATCTTTTAGGGGCCAGTTATAAGCCAAGTTGACCGCATCGGGAGTAGTGTCATCTGGCATTTTTTGGACCTCGACAAAGTTTAAGAAGGTAGTGGATGGTGCATGGAGCTAGCCAAAACTAACAACTTGGCAAACGGATGCATGATCTCCGAGATACATCGGGTCAAAAGTTGGGGCAGTTGCTCAAGAAGCGGTGCCAATTGCTTTTTCCTGTTTTTCATGGCCTTGATTGGCAAGTATGGAAAAGTTCAAAGGGAGCAAGGTTGGTGTGGATCAAAGTTGGCAATGAGGGATCTCACTAGATTATCGTGGTTTTACCATCGGATATGGTAGCAGCAAATGGCACCACTTTCTAGGGGATGGGAGAAGAGAGAAGTTTATCAAGTTTTTTGGGACTCAAAGGGAACCCAAGGAAGCTCGGATGCTCAAAGGCCGCCATGTGGCGGTTGGATTTTACCACATACGAGCATGTTCACTGGGAGGAAAACCTATATAGGTTGGAACGCAACCCATACAGGGTATAAAGTGAAGAGAGAGTGGCCTCTCTTGTGTGGCTATGGCGCATGGCTTTGGAGACGCCTGTGGTGCTGCTTGTGGTGGCGCGACTGAGAGAGACAACGATTTTGGTGGTCATCCGCAATGGTGGTGATGCCAGAGGCTAGCAGCAGCTCTACGCCGTCAGGTGGCAATTCAATGAGACTATGATGTGGCATGCGTCCAGGTGGGCGGCAGTTTCCTCGCTCGTAAGCCCCCCCCCCCCCCCCCGCCAAATAGAGACCTTGCTAGTGGTGAGATAAGGGACGGGTCTTTTGTGTGTGTGTGTGTGTGTTAGCGAGAGAGAGAGAGAGAGAGAGAGAGAGAGAGAGAGAGAGAGAGAGAGAGAGAGAGAGAGAGAGAGAGAGAGAGAGAAGGTGGACCCTGAAGGGTTCCAGAGAGGGAGAACCATAGGTGGTGGACAATCAAGCAAGGCCCCAACCGGTCATGTGAGGACATGAGAGAGAGAGAGAGAGAGAGAGAGAGCCCAAAGGGTAGCCAAAGAAAGTAGTTCAAGTAGCCAAACAATGTGGCAATCAAGTGGGCAAGCTAAGGGCCATTCAAAGAAGGCGGACAAGCATAGGAGGCAGTCTAGATAAGGTCAAAGGGTAAGTTCCAACGTGAAAAAGGGAGAGAAAAATAAAAAAATTTAAAAATTTGCTAGGGGCACTACCGACATCGCTAGTGCACCCCTGTCTCAAGCTAGCACCCCCCTCATGTTCAAGAGAGCAGTTAGAGAATAGATACAAGGAAGCTCCCCCCTTCCAAAGATGCCAAATATGGATGCCATATGGACCAATTAGAGGGCAGTTTCCAAAGGTGAAGACCCCCCACTATAAAAGCCATTTTTTAAATCAAATGAGGGGCTTTTATGTGTCGTCTGAAGCCCGCAGGGTGGAGTTTTTGGACAGAGGAGTAAGCTTGTCAACCCCCTTTGTATTTTCTCATGAAAATGGCCATTGTGATGGCAATGAAAGCTTTTTATGTGCCTTCTGAAGTATAATCAATCCATTATTGTCCACTTGTGTTGTCATTTCCCTCCTTCTCTTTCTCCTGCTCTTGTGTTTCGCCGCGGTGCCGGCATCGTGGATGTGTATGTCCCATCGGACCTGCTGTGCTCTGTGTGAGAGAGTGAGATTGAGCGGGGGTGTGTGCATGCATGCTTGTGTGTGTGTGTGTGTGTGTGTGTGTGTGTGTGTGTGTGTGTGTGTGTGTGTGTGCGTGCGTGCGTGCAAGGGTGGATACAGAATGTGGCAGTAGGTGTGCGTTGTGTGGTGTTCTCGTGGAGTGTATAAGCATTGGTGGGAGGTGAGCAGATAGCGGTTTGCTAGTGTAAAGCGTGTTTTTGAAGGTGTTCTTTGAGAGGATAGGGGTGTTGTGGATACCCTGAGCTATAGAGAGCCCTTTGTTTTTGTGTCGGGTGTGTTCCCCCATTCCCCTTCCCCAACGACAAAGAATTCCAAAGATTCATGAGATGATGTTCTAGTGATAGATGGTGAGAATGAGATATCAAGTGGCTCTGAAAATGAGACAAAACCAAACAAGAAAGAGGTAATATTCTATGATTTCTCTAACTAGAAAAAAATTTAAATGCACCCTCTCACTATAACAAGTACACGATAAAAAATCAAAAGATCATAGTTAAAAAACCTATGCAAGAACTTAAAGAACCAGGGACATCCTATGATGAACAAAAGAATGCCAAGCGCATTGACTTAGCTAAACCTAGAGAGGATCCAAGGATGGCATACATTGCCACTAACCTCACTAAGGAGAAAGAGAGGCTATTGATAGCTATGCTCAAACAATATAGAGATGTGTTTGCATGGTCATATGAGGACCTTAAGGGAGTAGATCTTAGCATGCGTCAACATAGCATACCCCTTAAGATTGATGCAAAGCCTTGCAGACAACATCCTCATACATATAGTGAGACATTTTCCCAAAAGATCAAATATAAGATAGACAAGTTTAAAGAAGTGGAGTTTATCTACAAGATTGAGTACATAGATTGGGTTTCATCGATCGTGGTAGTTCCCAAGAGGAAAAAAAAGTTACGTGCATGTGTGAATTTAAAATAGGTAAACACTGCCACCATCAAAGACTTTAATTTCCCAGGTATGGAAACCAGATCCATTAGATTTGTCAACTTTTGATGCCATATTTGACAGACAATTGAATTTGATTTGTTATCGAAAATGCCAAAACTGATCGGCTTCAAGTTCGAAAGCTGTCAATTTCAGTTTTGCAATAGTTCGATAGCTGCCAATTTCACCAAAATGCGCACAAAAGACTTGATGATTTTCCAAGGGTGTGAATGCCAACTTGCTTGAAGTCTAAAGGTCAAAAAATAGGACTCGCCACTTAAAATAGTATGAAAAAGAACTCAAAAACTTCCATGGCCTCTGCAGACAGCGTGACGATGACGAACAAGCTCATAGATTGCTCGTAGCCGATTGCAAAGCATGATTTGGGCATGAAGGCAGTGTCGAAAACTCCTACCCAAGCCAGGGCGACCACGTTGATGGAGATTTTGCTCGGATCTACACAGGTCGATGACCTTCTTCTCTCTTGTGCAAGCGATTGTTCCCACGCGGTTCACCGAGCACAAGACTTTTGAGGCTATGGCCTGAGCTTTGATACCAGTTGTTGGAGCAAGCAGCATCTATGGGGGGTGGAGCCGAGAGCAAGCCATGAAAAAAAGGGATGTAGAAGAGGACGAGCAGAGAGTATACGAGAGAGAGCGAGAGCAGGAGTAAAAATAATGCTATATCATTTGATTAATTTAAAGCCTTTACATATAGAAACTCCTTGCCATGCAAACTGAAACAGGATAACTACCATGCAACTGCATGCTACAAAAGATCTTTCCCACGGGTAGAGGGCTTGAAAACCCAACACTGACTTCACATCTTTTTAAAGCTTACCCAGAGCTTTGTGCGTGAGGCTTTTGAAGAGCGGGTCCTTGAAGAGATGAGCCCTAGATGAGAGATCTCTTTTCCCCCTAGGGGAAATGATCTTCCCATTTGGTTTTTTAAACCTAATACTTCATGGAAAGTGATCTGATTGACACAGTGGAGTAACCACATTCAATTCAAACTATGGGGGCGACCAATTGTGTTGGTGAGAGCAATAGCCTCAGTCTAGCCGAGAAGCTGTACCAGCATACTAAAGACTGGTGTATGTGAACCCAAGCGTGTTGCCCTATGTGGGATGCGTGTCTAACCTCACTCCTATCTTATTGCATACGTAGCGAGAACACAAGGGATTCACTCTATATACAAATTGGGATGCCACTTGCGAGCGGACAACTTTGAGAAAACCCCTATATATGACTCATATTAGGCAATATGACCCCCTTTTTACACTTATAGATAGTCAATGAAGAAACTATCATACCCCTATCTTAATATGATATTTAGGTCTCACACGATCTAATTGAGTAAAGTTGTCAAAGAGTGTGTAGCATAGTGACTGGCAACGTACTAAGGAACCACTTCTGTTGATAACTAGATGTACCTTCAATGTGTCTTATTTGACTATCAAACTATATGCCTGATCAACCTGCACTCTGGCTACTCGTCCAATTCTGACCCATCCAAAGCTCGTGTAAATCAACCCTTGACCTGCTTCAAATCAGCCCTTATCTATGACCGGCTCGATGCAAAATTTGATGTGTGATGATTAAAAAAATTCCCTAAATTCATTCGAGTTCCAGTTCACATTGACGAACAATCATTACAAGTAATCAACCCGTCTTAGGTCCTCTCCACATAAATATGATACCTCTGTCCCTTATTTTTAAGCTTCGAGGATAAATTATTGGGGTCCTGCCCCTAACTTATATGCTTATGTAACTTGTAAAAAAAAACCCCTCCCCTGTACTTACATGGTGCGGTAAGTTTTCCATGGTGAATCCCCCGGGAGTGAGAACCACGAATAAATTGTCAATCCATGGAACAAAACTGACTCAACTAGTGCATTGAGGCTACAAGAGGTTGTCAATCTCTTAGAAAACAACAAACAACTCGGATCTAGTTCAAGCTACATTTAAACAGTGACCGAAATCACCAAAAGCTAATCGCTCATCAGCAAACAAATCACATCCATTACAGCATCAAGTGACATCCAAACGTTATGAAACTTCTAGGACATGTTTATAAGACCTAAGCACACATGACTGGTCTCAAATCTCACTTTAGGTCAAGTGCAAAAATCATGATTATTAATAGAAGTGGATTTTTGACCAAGTCGTTTTCAACCCAGAATGCATCTAAATGCTTAGCAATGATGCTCCAATATCCCGCCTATACTTAGTTTCTGAATTTGAAGCTTAAATTCCTAGTTATGATGAAATTAGGCCGCGGGTCGGTGACACCAAAAGCTACAAAATATTGTGAAATGCTTACATCAATGCGTAGAGCTCTTACCTGCGGTTGCAACGCAACAAACGCGACTGCAATGTGACAACCGAGGAGGGAGTAGGAAGAACAAGAAGGAGAGAAGTGAGCTTTGTTAGCTCACGTCGTATTTCATTATCCAAAAACTTACAAAAATTGGCTTTTATACCTTAGCCAAGGTTTTTGGTGGTCAAAACTAATAATCTAGGATCTCTAACTAAAGACAGGTTGATACAATCTAGAAGCTTGTAGCCTCAGCTCATCAATTACAAAGTTTATCCGGAAAATAGAAGTTACAATATTCCCGATTCATCAAAATAATAAATGTTTTTAGTATGAAAGCTCCGAAAAATAATATCCGAGTTAGCTTGCTACTAACATATAGCTTGCTGCTAACATTCCCACCCTCCTCGCCCGTGTTGTCCCTTGACACAGCCTTATGGGCTGAAGTAATCTTCAGGTTGACGGTTGGCAAGGCGGTCTTTGAGTGCATGGAGTACCTTCTTATATGTGATCTTTCTTTCTTTGTCTCGAACTTGCAAGGACTACATGGCAACACTCTTTTTGAGCTCAATGGCTCAGTAGCCAACAAATTTGGAGGTTAGGTTGCTGATCATTGGCCCAAAAATCTTCGTTCACTAAGTGGAGAACCCTTATAGAACGCTTCCTTGAACGCCAACATATTGCTAGATGGCAAGAATATGCATCGGACGTAGAATCCATAAAGAACTTCTTCGAAAGGCTGGCCACTTACGTCGTAGCAAAGACCTTTGTTGCCCTCAAGAAATTACATCCATAGTGCTCCTGCTTGCTCTGGCTCTTGAAAAGCTTCAATGCATGTGAGCAACATTCAATAAATTTTGCAGAGCATGGCACATGAGAGATCAGGGAGACTTTTGAAGAAATTCATGGCGCCCGTTAGGGTTCTCACCATGTATTCCTCTGTCGTTGTTCCCTTTTCTGGTGCTGTCAACCTTAGATAATTCAGCCATGTAGGCCACTTCTTGGTCATTGCTTCATGTCTTGCCATGTCCTTACCCTTGGTATAGGAAAAAAGGGAAGGTCTTTCTAAAGTGCTATAGGCGCTCTTGTGAATAGAATCAAATATCTGGGATTCTTGTTTAGCTAGCTCTTTCACCACTTGGAGTGAACTTCCTCTGCGCCTTCCTCTGCATATCTTTGTATAATCTTTCTTTGACTTGTAAAAGTTCTACCTTGATCAAAGGATATGGCAATGATTGTTGATACCATTGTGCATTGATTTGGTTGGGAGTGACTTAAGTAATGTTGATTGAATGAAGAACTCTCAACTCCCAATCCATTTTTGCTTTTCATTGTTCATCTGTTTCCTGAGCAACCTGCTCCTTTAGTGCATCTTCTTCAGCTTTGGACAGCTGGACCATTGGAACTTGCTCATCATATGTTATTGGTACTTGGAAATCTTCCTCTCCTCCTAGCCCTTCTACTGGTTGTGTTTCCATCTAAGCATCTTTGGCTGTCAGTCTCGCAGTAGCTGATTGACTCTCTTTAGCTCGGCTATCTCCTTGAGCAGTTGTTCTTCTCTTTGTACCCGCATCAATGCAAGGTCTCTTTGTTGTGACTACTCTATCTTTAGCTCTAGTTGAAGATCTTTATTCTTCTTTTTCAATGTCTTATATACTTCATCTGTACCTTTGATCGAGGCAATTGCGGGAGTTTCCCTTATCTGTCTCAAGAAAGCTGCTTGATCATTGATCCTTTGCTCTGAATATTGTAGAGATACATTTTCTATGTTGAGCTGCTTTTGGATCTTTTGTATTGACAGAGTTGTAGTTAAGAGTTCATTGGTAACCTCTGTCAGTTGTTCGTCTTTGGTCTTGCAGGCATCTAATAACTTTGTGAGAAGTTCGCCCAATTTCTCCATTTCCTTTTGTTGCTTCTCTTTTCTAACTGATGTTGTTCAGCTTCAACTCTTAGCTCTTGGATTTGTCTCTGTAGATCTGAGATGACATTCATCTTGTCCTCTAGTTCTCCTTGTAGAGCACCATCTCCAGCTCTCTAGCTTTAGCACTGTTGTTCCACTTAGCCACTTAGTACAGCTGTTCATATTTTTTTAGTCATCTCTTGCATCTGTTTGGCATATTCATATACTTGTAGAATGACTTCATCATTTGTCTGCCAATCTTCATGTTCAGTAGGCTGCCAAGATGTTTTAGCAGTCTCTATGTGTGGCTCCTTGGGTAGGGCTGCGGTGGCTTGTGGTTGTGGCGCGGGTTCTACCTCTCCTTGAGTCTATGTTTTTGCCTCGGTTGTTTTGTCTTCATGAGGCTTCATGGATGCCTTGGCCATTCCTTGTTGGGTGGTGGTAGAAGGTGTGGTTTCTGCCTCTGTTACCTTGGGTTGTTCATAACTTGCTACTCCTCTGGTTCAAGCTCCTTCTCTTTGGCTTGCTTGCCGTCAGTGGCTCTAACTATTGGTGAAGGGGGAGGGCTTGGCATAGGTTGGTCTTCCTGTTTCGTATATGGTGATGATGGTCTAGGAGACATCTCACCCTGTTCGTGTTGGGCTTTACTTTGTTGGGCCGCTTTAGCTTGTCTCTCTGGCTCCACTGCATCTTCCTTTCAACTTCTTGAGCTTCTTTTAGCTTTAAGGCTTTTGCTTCCTCATACATGTGCTCAAGAATATCCTTGGGATCTTCTGGCTCTTTCCTGACAGGATTCTTGGTTTGGGATCCTCTTATATCTCTTGGAACCCACCTTGCCGGGTCCTCACCTGCAGCTTGGCGACTTCTTTTGTAAGTTTGTTTTTCTCTTTCAAACCTTGCCTTCTTCTGCTGAGGTTCCTCTTGGTGTACAGTCACTGCTTTTTTCTTTATCTCTTCTCTCCTGGCTCTCTTCTCTTCATTGTCTGAACTTTCACTGCCATGTGCTTCATGAGAGCTTTCTGTCGACTCTTCTTCATCAGATTTGTAAACTCTCTTTGTCGAGCGGGTGGTTCTTGGAGATGGCTGTGCCGACACGATCAATGTGTTCTGATATGGGAGGTGGAAAATTATGTGTCATGCCAATAGCATGGTATGCTATTCTTGTCAATACCTCAGGTGCACCCAGATTTGGGATCTTACCCTCTTTCTTGGTGACTTTTAGCCTTGATAGCACATACTACACGTGATCAATGGGTTGAATGGTTGTCGACTTCAACACTTGTGTGAATGTAGTCGCGGCTTCATGATTGGTGTTGTGTACCTTGGTGGTCTCTTTGCTAGAAAGTGGAAGTGTTGGTGATACAACCGTGCTGGTTCTTCCACTTGCTTCTAGATGAGGTCAGCAAAGGTTTCCGCAGCAGTCTCCTTGGTGAAGGTGCCTACTGTTTTTCTATCTCAAGCCCTCATAGTCATCCCCTCTATTAGCAACTTCAAATCCTCGGCCACAATCTCTTTTGTGATGACTACTTTGACTTTCTACCCTTGCTGGTTAGTAATTTGGGTTGATCCATCTTCCTTATTTGTAGACAAGAGCTCTTTACTGAACTGGGGTCCAGTTGGTAGGGTGGCAGCTCTTGCAACTTCTCTTTTTGAGAGACCCTCTTCTTGGCCTTCTCCGTACCTTGCATTGCTCCTGTTAAGTGAATAGAGTGTCAAAGTTAGAAAAATTTTGCAATTTTTGCTCTAAAATGCCTTTCAGTCTGAATTGCTGACAAATTGAGTCCAATTTGCTTCAAATCCATTTTTGAACATGCATAGATGCATAAAAACATGTAAAGATCAAAACCATCAAGTCCAAGCAAAATTTTGCAACAAAAGTAACTAATCACGATTATTTACAGCTGAGAAATTTTTTCAACTTTTTGTAATTTTGGCATCATAGGCTTGTCAATTAGATACTCTCAATGAAGTGTAGGCTCAGTCGAGTGCACAGGGTGAAAATGGTGTTAGATTTAGGCTTTCAGTCTCTGAAACAATAGATATAAAGGGATTTTGAGATTTTAAGCTCCAAATTTGTTCAAACTACGTTAGTGGTCTTAAGACATCATGTGCTTTGGTCCCATAAGGTCAAAGTTGCAATTTCCCCCCATCTTGGTAAAAAAGTAAATAATCGCGATTATTAACTTTTTCATCAAAATGAACATTTTTTGGTGCAACTTGGTTCGAGGCATGTTGTAGACTCTGTGTATGAGATATGAGGTGATTTGGATCAAAAAATGTGACTGATAACTCACAAATTGGTTTAAAGGACTTCTTTGCGTTTTTTGACAATTTTCCAAGTTCTCATTGATCATTTTGGCTCATACTTGAAATGTGGCATGGAATAGGTGTGTACAAGTGATAGATGAGGTGAGGATACCATTTTCAAGCCAAAAATTTGCAAAAGTAAACGATCGTGATTATTTATAGCAGTCAACTTTTTTTGCTAAACTTGATAAATTTTGACCTAAACATATTCAATACACCTAAAACAAGTCCTAAATTGAATTTGGTAAAGTTTTGTCTTGTCGGCATCACTTCATGCTTTATCGACTCTGAATTCACTTATTTTTGTGACTATATGGCCTGTGGAGTTGGTTAGTCACTTTTGAGGCTATGGACTTGTCCGCTACATAGTCCTGAAGCTACTCATCCAATTTTGGTCCATTTGGAGTCAGTTTGACTTCGTATGTCAAATTTGACGCTTTGTAAATTGTAGCCTTCGAGTTGTTTTTTGCTTTTCAAGAGCTTGCCTTGATTGATCTTATGAAACCAACCATATACATTGTGTATAGACCTAGTCTATAAGCTGTCTATGGAGTCAAAATCCAATTCTGGCATCTGCCAAAAACACATATTTTCTACTTGGGACCCCCTCAACCCCTGCTGCATGGTTAATTATTGATATAGAAGTGTTCTATTATGTAGGGGCATGCTACAATTCAAGTTTCGTCCGATTTGGTTGAGGTGGTCCAGGCCGCTATGGTCATTTTTTGGTCGTAGATCTTCATGCATTGCTCGGATTCTAGGGTTTTTTCCTGGGGTTTAGACTAGCTACCGGCCATATAGAATGGATCATTGATAAGTATAGAACTTACCCCTCATGTCTTGTGTGAGACGGCACTGTAAATGGGCGACTGTGGACTCCCAAAATCGCATGCGAAGAAGGGCGAAAGCTCTCTCTCCAAAGGCGACAAGTGGAAATGATGCGATTTTAGACTACCCTAATTGTTTAGTTGTACTTTGAGAAGGTCCATTCCATCTAACCATTCATCATTTGTTGACACTACATCTTTCTGTAATTCCCATTGTCGGTCATCTAGTTCCAGAGTGTTGATGGGAATAGGTATTTGTTGATTTTTGAGAGCAGCTTTCCATTTGAGTACTCGAAGTCGAGCTTCTTCTTGGGCTTCATCAATAACTTGCTGTTATTTTATCTTTCTTTGCTTTGCTGCATCCATAAGTTCTAGCAATTCATTGTTTAGTGGAAAATTGTACTGCTTTAAATGGTATCCACTAATCCAATTAGAAATTGGTTCACCATCTAGGGTGGACAACTAAACTGCTTCACTTGGAGATACATCTTTAATGATAAACGGTCTGTTTCCCTTTTTCTTAAACTTGGGAATATGTTGCTTAAGGGAATAGACTAAAACTAAGTCCCCTTTTTTGAAGATTTTTGTAAGTAGATGGGAATCAAAAAATTGTTTTTGTTTTTTGCTTTTGTGCATAGATGTGAGCTACAACAATTAGCCTTTGCTCATCAATCTTTCTAAATATTCAACTCTCTCTGACAATTCATGTCCAGTCCACTCGAGATCCTTAGCTACCCTTAGTGTCGGCAATAGAAATTCTATTGGCAGTATGGCATCAAGATCATAAACAAGGTTAAAGGGTGTAGCATTTAAAGCTGTTTTGAATGAAACTCGGTAAGCCCATAGAGCAGCATGGAGATTCATTTCCCAATCTGTTTTTCCTGAACTAACCACTTTTGTCAATACCGAGCTAAGAATTTTATTCGTATGCTCAGCTTGTCTATTTGCTTATGGGGGATAGGGAGCCGATTTGTTATGGATGACCATAAATTCATTAAGCAGATACTCAACTACCTCATTGAGGAAATGAGTTCCCCTATCACTAACAATTCCTATTGGCAGTCCATATCTCGTGAACACGTACTCATATAAGAATGAGATTGTGATTCTGGCATCATTCTTTTGAGTTGCCATAGCCTTGGCCCACTTGGTCAAATAGTCTGTAGCTACAATGATATATTGAGCTTGGGTTGTATAAGCAGGTGGCTATATTGGCCCAACAAAGTCTATACCCCATTTTGCAAAAGCTCTAGCCCCCATCATTGTTCTTAAGGGCATGCTATCTACATGGGTTGGCATTTTTGCTCGTTGACATGCATCACACCTTTGAACATATTCCTTGGCATCTGCAAGAAGTGTTGGGCACCATATGCCTGCCATTAGGATTGCTATTGTGCTGGTCTCACTAGAAAAGTGACCTCCAGCTAATCCAGCATGTGCTTGTTCTCTATAATGGGAATATATTCATCTTCATTTGCACAAAAACTCAAGTCTTGATCCTTAACTCTTTGATACAATGGTTTCCAATAAGAGCATAGTCTCTTGCTTTAGTTTCAATTGCAACGCAAGTGTTGATCCTTACCTCTTCGATACAATTGGTTTCCAATAAGAGCATAGTCTCTTGCTTAAGTTTCAATTTCTCTTTGACGACATTTACTCATATCCTCAGGAAATGCTCGGCTTGATAAGTAAGTAACTAGATAGTTACTTCACTTAGGAACAAGTAATATTAGAAACAAGTGGTGTTTGTTTCTGACACTGAGGACAATTTTTCAAAAAAGAATGAACATCATTCCTCATAGGTGGCCAAAAAACTCCAAGTCTCAAGATCCGTTTCATAGTTTGGTCTTACGCAAAGTGAAGTCCTACTATGGTAATATGTGCTTGACTTAGGTATTGGTTTTTTACTCAAGATTAATGCATAAAAGCAATATTCCATCTCAAATTTCTTTTGTACAACCTTCTAGCTAGTAATTGATACATAGCCAATTGCTCAATTAATCCAGTTGTAATAGGAAGTGGTATTTGAAAATCCACTTGAGCTATGGTCATCAATGATACCATGTTTTTCGAGCATCGAGGTATCATTTCCACGAAGAACAGATATGCATATGGGAGATCATCATCTACCCCCTTAGGTGGTTCTCCTGAAACAATCCTTGATAAATGATTTGCTCTTTGATGAGTGGTGCTCTTTTTCACAACTTTAGTATATCAAATTCCAGAAGAATAATGAACCATCTCACTATTCTTTCTGTGTTGCATGGCTTGTTGACCAAGTACAATAAGGCTTGGTGGTCCACAAATAACACAATTTTTTTTGCTAATAGGTCATGTCTATGCTTTTGACAGCGTAGATCATTCCTAATCCTTTTCTTTTGGTGGTTGTATAGTTTTTCTCTGCCATATTCAACTGTCGGCTAGCATAAGAAATAGGAAAATCAATTTTTCTGTCTCGTGGTCGAGCTAGTATACACTCAATGGAAAAATTGGAAGCATCTATATGTATGTGGAATATCTTATTCCAGTTAGGTGCTTTCAATATTGGAGCTGAAGTGAGAGCTTGCTTAAGCTTCATGAAGGATTCTTCACACTCATCAGTCCATTCAAAGTGTGTAATCAAGCTATACATGGGTTTTGCAATTATAGCGTACATGTAAATGAATCGTCTATAATATCCACAATGTCCCATGAAGGCTTGAATCCCCTTGACTATTGTCGGTCTATGCAAATCAGCAATAACATGAATTTTATCCATATCAGCAGCTATGCCATTTGCAGACATTATATGTCCAAGAATTTTTCCTTGTCTACCCATAAATGTGCACTTTTCAGGATTTAACCAAATCCTATAAAGTCTACATTTTTTGAATACCTTTTTGAGGTGCTCAAAATGATCAGCCCGGATTTATGAATGTACACATAGATTGTCTATATATACTTTCAAGAATTTCCAAAGATATTCTTTAAAAGCATGGCTCATCAATCTTTGAAAGGTGTCAAGAGAATTAGTTAACCCAAAAGACATAACCCGATAGGCAAAAATACCCCATTCAATTGCAATGGCAGTTTTATGCTGATCTTTGGGGTCAACCAAAAGTTGATTGTATCCCGAAAATCCATCTAAAAAGCTGTGAGCCTCTTTTCCTGCAACTTGTGCTAAAACATGCTCAGTGATTGGAAGAGGAAAGTTGTCTCTAATGGTAGCTGCATTCACTTTCTTGAGATTGACACACACTCGTAGTTTTCCATTTTTCTTGGGGACTACCACAATTGGAGACACCCAATCTGTGTGTTCAATTTCATAAATGAATTCAGATTCCTTTGGCTTTTCAATCCCTTCTTTGATTTTTTTGGAGAATGTTTTATTATATGTGTATGGCCATTGTCTACTTGGTTTTGCATCATCTCTCATTGGTATGGTATGTTGACAAATTTTTGGATCAACCCCCTTGAGATTCTTATAAGACCAAGCAAAGACATCTCTTATTTTTTCAGTAAGCTTAAGAAAAGCTCTTCTTCTTCTTCTATTAGGTCATTTGCAATGTAGGCAGGTCTAGGCTCTTCTCTTGGTTTGGCCAGATCTATCTTTTTTGCATTTTCAGGTCCCTCGTAGGACTCGCTCTATTTTTGTAGTTCCCTGACAGGTTGTTCGATTATGATTTTTTGGTCTTGGAGAGTATATTTCTTGTAATGTGGATGGAACATTCATTATAATCTTTACCATCCTCCTCAGTGGTTTCCATTTTAGTTGTATATATCTCCCGGCTCAGAGATTTTTTCAACTCTTGATATTTCTTTCTTCGTTCCACTCGTGTCATGATCGAGTTCTTGTCCTGGTTTTTCGGTTTTACTTGAGTTTCCTTTCTTGTTTTCCTCAAAGTTTTTGATATTTGCTATTTTTTGTTTGAAGAATATCTACTAGTCATTTTGTCTTTGATGCAATCATGCGGATCTATCTGCATCAGGAATCGTGCTCTACTCGAGACTTATAGCATAGGTCTAGCTTTCAATTTTTTTGTGTCTCTTTTTCTTCTATACCATTTCTATCTTCTCGGTTTCTGGTTAGGAAAGTCAAAAAACTTTTCCTCCCCTCCTTTCATGAGTAGCTTAGCTCTCACATGTTCTTTTTCCTACCCTGAATCATCTGAGGTAGCTGAGTATTCATCTAACTCATCAGTTGCATCTAACAAATGAGTTAACCCTTGTTATTTATCCCACTTGCTTCAAATACAAATAATTGTTTCCCCAATTCTGGATAAGTTGTACTTGTCGCATGAAAGGCCTTCCCAAGATGATTTTGTAATTGAGTTTCTTTCCAAAGTCTACTATGGCAAAAGTGTGTTGATATTCAATCCAACAGGAACTAACTATCACTTTCTCAAGAAGTCCTAAGGGTCTTTCGATGTGTCCATCAACCAATTTCAATTTCATTCAAGTTTGTCTAATGGCTAGTTGTCCCTATGATTCCCATACTTCTTTCGTGGCTATGGCTATGCCTGCCCCACTATCCGGTATTGCCATGGTTTCTATGTCATTATATTTCACTAAAAGGGTTGTGTTCTCTTCTTTCCCTTTGTAGTATCCTCCGACTTTGTTCATTCGAACAAATCTAATCTCTTTGGTATCCAATTCGTGTTTCAATTTTTTCAAATTTTTTGCGATTAGCCCTGTTATTCCCACCTTCTTTAGAGTTTTTTGTAGATTGTTCCATAAATATGGTCTAATTTTTAACAGTTCTCCTAAAGTAAGAGTGCATTGAATGGATGTAGACACGATTGAATGGATGTTGTCTACTTCTAGGGTCTATTTTTCTCTCTTTACCTAATTGGTTTTACACACTATGGATTCATCTTCGTTATCTCCCAAGTATGAGGGTAGTGTTTTCAAAGTCAATGGTTTAGACAGTCCTGAAGCTTCAGATCCACAATCCCCATACAAGGATTGTACATCCATCTCTATATCATGAGGTAGATTGTCTAACCAAACTTCCTCTATAGGATCTGACTTCAGAGTTAGGCTCCCATCATTAATCTCTCTAACTTTTTCCCATAAGTGTCCTGGCCAATCTTCTTCTATGAATGGAATTCCGTCTAAGGCATCCTCACTTTCCGACACTATGTTATGGCTCTTTTGTTTCAAGGTGGGGTTCTAACACCATTTTGAATTTTTCTTTAATGGTTCCTACCACAAGCTCTTCAGGTTTTGCCATACTCTCAAGCTTGGGTTTTTGTTTTTCCAGCATCTCTTGCGTGATTCTTACCAAATTTTGAAAAGTTTCAATCTTAGCTGCTTCCATGTCTAGAGAAGAATAGTTTTCCATTTTTTTTCCATGTTTTGACGTGCTTTAAGTCCCACTTGGTAAGCTTCCAAAGCTGCATTAATTGGCTCAAAAATTTTGTCAACCAAAATTGATCCTCTATGTTTCACGGTGGTTTCCTTGATTTCGCTTCCAGTTTCTTTTACCTTTTCTTGGAATAGTTTCTTTGCTTTCTCCTTGATTTCAGTCCTTTGTTTCTATTTTCTCCTCTCATACCTTTTGTTTCTCCTTCTTTTGATCTGTTGGGAGGAAATTTTAGTATTTTCCGAATCATCATAGGAGTTATGTTTTTTTTTCTTAGCCTGGGCTCTGGTGATTACCTTGATTGGAACAATCAGTCCACTCTCAGATGAGCTAGTAGGTATCACTTGAACTACGTTCACTACTATTTTACCCTTGTTCAAAGGGATTTTTGGACAATCTTCAAGGAAATATCCTCCCTTTTTGCAACATTGGATGCAATAAGATTCAATTGGCTTGGGGTTCTTGTCAGGCTCTAGGCATTCGTTTTTCCAATGATCATCTGCACCACAATTATGACAATTTCTAGTTCTTGGTTTAATCATGGGTCTTACAATAGGAGGTCTAACACCTTGATTAGCTACATAGTACATTGGTGCAAGCTCTGGTGTAGTATAAGTCACAGGTTCTTCCATTGGTGGTGGATGTAAATTGTACCAGTCTCCTTCTACCATTAATGTAGATGGACTAGGCTCAGCATAGGGTGTAATAGGCACGAGTGCTTGCTCGTCTATGACTCTCTCTAAATGCATGTACTTTATAGGCATTGCATTATGTCCAAGATATGGAGGTTGTTGACCTAACACATGCTGAGGTCTTTCCATACCCATTGGTGGTCTTGGAGCTGGGGCCATATTAGGCTGATATCTGTACATGGGTTGTCCATGTGGTCTCATAGGCACATATTGAACATTCCCATCATACTTTGGTCAGTAATAACACTCATTGGTCTCATAGTTGGTCCATTTACCTTCAATTGCACACCATTTCTGCGGCCTAATTGGTTGTCCCTGTTGAGGTATCTCTTGCCCTGGTCCCCTCATAGGTGCTTTTTGCATGTTATTCATCATGTCATTCATCCTTTTGAGCATGTCTTCTATGGATGAAAGCGGTGCTGCAGCAGCCTTCCCATTTGTGCTAGTTTGGTGGATGCTGTTTTCTCTCTTTGGTTATCCTTAGGGACATCTTCTTCATTGAAAATATCACAATTGTCTCATAAGTCAATAGCATCTGACACACACTCTTCTAGGGTCGTATGCTTCTTGCTATACAGTATAGCATGAAGTTCTTTGTTTAGCAGTCCCTCTAGAAATAATGATACTAGTCTTTCTTCTGCAAGTATCTCTAACTCTAGGCATCTTGCAATGTATTGCTTCATTCTAGTTGCATGATCCCTAACATACTCGCCTTGTTTCTATTTGAAGTTATAGATTTGAGCTACCGTATTGTGTTTGATCCTTGTTTTGAAACAAGCAGCTACAAATCGTTGGGCTAATGTATTTAAGTCCATGATTGACCTTGGTGGAATGTTTTGGAACCATGTCAATTCTTTTCCTTCTAATGTCATTCCAAACCCCTCAAATTGAGTATGGATATCAAATTTGGGTTCTGATCTTAGCACTTGTTGAAAGTTTGTTAAGTGGTCATATGGATCCCTAGATCCACTATATTTTCTAACCCATTTTTAAAAATCAGCTGGTCTGACACATCTGTTTGGTTCAACTCCTAGTCTCCTGGCAATTGGTCCTGATCGAGTCCTTCAAATCAATCTGTTGGAAATAGTGACTCATGTAGCCCTGGACTGGCTTTAGTGTCACCCGGTTTTCTTCGTGATGAGGTGGCTTCTGGTTTCTTAACATTACTCTCAAAAGATCTCTCACGATGTTCATCTCTTGGAATAGTTTTTGGTCCTTGGTCCAATATCCAATTCCTTATGGAGTATCCTTGGTATTTGGTTTGTTCCACCTCCTCAGGAGTCATCATAACAAAGCTATTGTTATAAAAATCCCTAAACAAGTAGGTTGGTAGATCTGTTGAACCCTTATCTTTGATTTTGAAGATATAAATGATCTTCATGGGTGTTAGTTGTCCTGACTTGGCATGAGAAGCTCATACAAGATCTTTGACGTTTCTATCCTCCCAACAATAGACTCCGATCCTAGGATTATCTATACTAAGCCGTTTCAAAGGCTTCATGTCAACTTGATCGTGTCCCTCAAATTCTAAAGTTGGTGGTCCTTCTTTTGCTACCATATCTGGAATTATGGTATTTACATCAGGGTTTTCAACTTGTAGATACTGATTTCCGTTTCTATCCATGTACATTTGTCCTTGTTTGTTTGCCCTGACTTTCTCTTCAAACTCTATACCATGGTCATCAATGCAAATAGCATAGTCTTCATTAGGATCCAAGTAAACCTAATCTCCATGGCGATTAGTCATATAAAAAGAGAGTATATGTGTATAGCACATTGTCATTTCGGTTTCTGAATGAGTCAAATAGGATGACATTTCAAATGTTGAATCTGAAAAAGTGTATGAGACTTATTCAAAGATAGTGTGCAAGTGATCTTCTTGATTAACACTCTCTTCAATGGATACTCTACTAGCGGTCTCTCCAAATATGCCTTGATTTTCTAGTATACGACTAGATCTAAGGTTCATATAAACTTGTGAAGCCCTGGATAGAGTACTTATTGTCGGATTGACTTGTTGTCAACTTCTTCCACTTGATTTGATTGCAACTTTTGCCAAGCTTTCAATTCCTTGACATGATTCTTATATCAGTTTTAATCAAGCTAGCTATTCTTTCACAAAGATTGTCCAATTCTTGCTAACTATTGTGACTGGTCTATGTGTATATCTTCAAATTGAGCTAAGTGAGTCAGCAGTTGAGACTTTAGATTCTACTTTTGCAAAAAGTCAAAGGACTAATCTACAACCTGGAATCTAAGTGAACCTGGAATCCAAAATTGCTCGGTGGCCTTGTATTATGTTGGTCTACCACTGTACAAGTTCAAAAGTCAAAACTAATGTCTCTGTGTAGTAGTAGTAAATAATCATGATTATTTACTTTTCTCAACTTTTTACACTTTTTGGCTTGATTTGCCAAGTATACAACTTGTCAAGGTTTCTGGACAAGTCTCACTAAGTTTGGACAAAATTTGTTCAAGTTATTAACTATTTCGTGTTTGCAGACTCAGTTTTCAAGAATTTGGCTTAAGTCTCACTTTTGTTATCCAAATTTCACCAAAATACATTTCTGTGGTATACTTGATATGCTTCACCTTGTGGTATACTCAAATGTTCAAGATTATCAATTTTTGTAGCAGATGTAAATAAACGCGATGTTTACTCCAGTTTTTTTTTGCGAGTTTTTGTCCCAATCTTGACATAGATAAATTAAGTATCTTAACTTAAGCTCCCTAGCCAAGTTTCATCAAGTTTAAACAATTTTCATTCAAATGGTCATCAGTTTTGTATCTACAGACTAACTTTGCAAATTTGGTCAATCCAATGATCCAAATCTTACCAAATTTGGTTTGTGGGCTTTACAACATGGTAAAGCTAGTGGTAGCTGACTTGATCGAAAAAGTTGAAAATTGGGGTAGATATAAATAACCGCGATTATTTACTATTGACAAATTTGTACATCTTTTTGGTCAACTGAGCATATACACATGTTTATCACATCAATATAAGCCTATGAATCAAGTTTCATTGAGTTTGAAAAAATAAATTTACAATCTGCACCCAAGTTCTTGAAAGTCAGTACAAAATTTAGTTTTCACCCAGTTTTTGGTCAGTTTGGTGATCCAAATTCTATGGGCTTTTACAAAAGTTGTTTGTACACATGCATAGAGTCTCTAGTATCAACCTTGGTCAGTTTTGAGCTGAAAGTAAATAATCGTGATTATTTACTTTAGGCCCAAAATGAACACTTTTTTGAACTTTTTCCTTGGATAGTCTTTTCATGAGTTATTTTAAGCCTCTAAGTCAAGTCAAAACTTAATTTGGCTTGAAATGTCAAGAAAAAGTAAATAATCTGAATTTTTGCAAACTCTTGAAAGTTTTACCTCAATGTGTCCTTGAGCTTAAAAGCATACTCTCCAGTCGGATTGAGTGTTTGACAATCTTCTGGTGATATTTCTAGCCGTAGACCTGAAATTTTGCAGCTTTACATAACAACTCAAAATTGATTCTTTTGGATAGAGCAATGTTCTGAAATCCACCTCGGATTCTACTTACCCTACTCCTAGGTTTTGTTGCAATGGGGTTGTGGAAAGTGTTCACAAATACTCATTTTCTTGTTTTTAATGGTTTTTTGAGCCTTGATCTTAAGACTTGTCTCGTCCATCAATCATTCTCCAAATACTAATCTAATTCTTAATCCTAAAATCCTAACCTAAAGGTACTCAGCAAGTACGATTACTTCCAAGCTACCTCTACACAGCAAAAGACGACAATCTTAAGCTATGCGGTTTTTAAAAAGGAAGTTTTTACTCTAGGAGATCCTAGAGGATGTTAAAGGATAACTTCACAAAAGGCTTGTGATTTTCCCTAGTTTAGGTCTCTTTGATCACCAGCAGAGGCACCAAATGTGGGATGGGTGTCTAGCCTCACTCCTATCTTATTGCAGATATAGCGAGAACCACGAATAAATTGCCAATCCATGGGACGAAGCTGACTCAACTAGTGCATAGAGGCTACAAGAGGTTGTCAATCTCTTGGAAAACAACAAACAACTCGCATCTAACTCAAGCTACACTCAAATGACCAAAATCACCATAAGCTAACCGATCATCGGCAAACAAATTACATCCGTTACAGCATCAAATGACATCCAAACATTATGAAACTTCTAGGACATGTTTATAAAACCTAAGCACACATGCTTATAGTCTCAAATCTCACTTTAGGTCAAGTGTGTTAAAGATTATGATGTTAAAGAATATGGACGTTGTGCTATGGGCGACTGAACACTGACTATACTATGTTATAAATATACTTTGGATAATAGTTCAAAACGAAGATGAGTGAGAGCAGCACGTTGAATGGCTGCTGCAGGGTAACGATTGTGTGTGTGTGTGTGTGTGTCTCGATGTGTGTTAGTATGTGTGCGTAGTCTTCTTTCCTACCTTCTCCATCACCTGCGTACTCGGTATCAAAGCTGAGTTTAAGGAGCTACAGTCAATACACAGATTTCTGCAGCTCTGGAAAACAGCCAAAAAAAGAGGTTTTTTGGTCATAACTCCCACACCCAAGCTCGGAATACAGTGATCCAAGAGTATATCTTTATGTCTTTGGGCATTTTGGACGCATTGGCATACTCCGATTTTCCAAAATTTGAAAGATTTTTTTTTTGCAGCAAACAGCCAGCTCACACAGGCATAGGAGATTTCCAGTTTTGCACTCGGCAATAGATTTACAGGTTACAAGTGAAGAATTCAACATTTACACAGGTTTTGGAGAGTGACATATAGCTTTTGCGTCATGATATTGTGTTATCAAAGATTATGTTTGGATGTTGTGGGTCCATTATGGACAGCCGCCTATATAAGAAAGGTTCTGGAAAGAAGTTGAGGCAATTATATTGTCAGATTGTGTACTTTGTGGTTATGTATGGATATGTGATTAATGTATTTTGAAAAAATGTAGCCTTTGTGAGGGTCGAGTGAGGTTTTTTGAAGCCTTGCCTTGGGAGCTTTGGTGCTTTGGCAAGGTGGGTTAGGTACTGGAGAAAACCCCCGACTGGCCTCGCTAAAGATCTCATATGTCATTTACGACTATGGGATGAAGGTGGATGTATGGATATGTGGTGCTTGACAGCGTATGGATTTCATTTGCATACAGGTCCATGTGGACATTGTTTAGAGTATTTATGCATAGCATTGAGTCAATATGTGGCAAACTGCGTTAGTGGATTTTTCCTTGACAGTGAGAGATTTTTTCTCAGTGTTTATGAGCACTTTGGTTGAGATTGTCACTTGAGATATTGTCCAAATACAAATGGAACTCAACCAAAATTTTGTCAAAATCCTTTGGAAGCAATTAAGAGAGTGAAGATAGCAGAAAGTTCAACTCAAGTCACACAGATTGTTGGAGAGAAGCTAACCAGAGAGGACTACAACATATGGTCTTACAGGATGGAAAACTTTATCATGGGCAAAGGTTTATGGGATTACAGGTGAACAAGAGTGCCCCAAGGTTGGTTTGAAACCAAACAGAGAGAATGTTGAAGCACATAAAACATGGCAAGCAAGAGTAGAAGGTTACAAGAAGTGGATCGAGAATTCAAAGAAAGTGATGCATTGGATTTAACTATGCATTAGTGACTTCTTTATACCACATGTGAAGAAGGCTCAATCTCCAAAGGAAGCATGGAAGATACTAGCAAGGATGAACAACTCCAATACAAAACCACAAAAAGTTCACTTGAAGCAAAGGTTACATTGTGTATGGTGAGGAAATAGATCTATATCACATTATGTGACAGAGATAAAGCAAATGCAGGAAGATCTTGCAAGCATTAATATTGAAGTTCTAGATGATGATTTAGTTTCAGTGGCATTGAATGGTTTGGGACCGGAATACAATTCATTAGATACATCTATATCTGTTCGAGGACACATGGCTGCTTTTGAAGAGTTAGTAAACCTTGGTTTGCAAGAAGAGGTGAAGTTAGGCAAGGCAGGTCCTTCTACATCAAAAAACAATTTCAGAGATCAGGTTTTTTACTCTAGAGGTCGTGGAAACAATAGAGGTGGAAGAGGAAACTATGGTCGTGGAAACAATGCTGGAAGAGGTCAATGGCAAAACCAACAAAGTCAAAGTTACAATGATCACAGCCAAAGAGGCAGGGAGAGAGCCCAACCTCGTGGATGTGGAGGTGAATGATTTGTACATCCTCAAAGAGATGGATACTATAATAGATGTGGAATTTATGGTCACTTTGAAAGATAATGTTACACAAAGCTAAATCAAAATCAGGATCGTGGTGGAAGAGGCCGAGGTTATGGCCGACATGGAGGAAACTTTGTTGGATACAATCCTCATGATCAAAATATATATCACAATACATCAAGTGGACATTTATTTACTAAGGAGCATGTTGTTGGAAGCATGGTGGAGCCACATCATACAAATGATTGGTATTTAGATAGTGGTGCCACAAATCATATGACATATCATGGTGAATGGTTTGACAGAAAAGAGAAGTTACAAGAAGATGAGTATGAAGAGCAAGATAATTTGCGTCATGTTATTGATAAGCCAGGACCATCAACAAGAACTATTTCAGGACCACATATGGAAGAGGAGAGTACAGGAAGTGTCAACCCATGGAGTGGTCGTTTGCGAGATAAGAAGAAAGACAAGAAAGGCAAGAAGAAAGTGGTTGAGAAGAGTTCTGGAGATGAAAGCTTTGATAAATAGCATGGTTTACCACATTTGAGGACACCTGGCAGTAAGCATGCTGAGAAATATGTACCCCCATATGCAAGAGTTGAAGAGAAGAGTGCACCACAGTTGAGAAGATCAGAGAGTGTGCGTTATCCAGTTGATAGATTGACATACAATGGCTACATGCGTACACATTATGCATACATGGTTTCATGTGTGCAACATAAAGAGCCTACATGTTTTCAAGAGGCAATTGGAAAATCAGCATGGGAGTCAGCTATGGATGATGAGATGGATGCTCTTGTGAAGAATGGCACTTGGGATTTGGTTCGCTTACCAAGTGGAAAGAAAGCAATTGGTTCAAAATGGGTATACAAAGTCAAAGATGGTAGTGTGGAAAGATACAAAGGGAGGCTTGTTGCTAAAGGTTATGCACAAACAAAAGCTCTTGATTATGATGAGACATTTAGTCCGGTTGCAAAGATGACAACAGTCAGATTAGTGATAGCAATGGCAAGTATGTTCGGTTGGAAGTTACAGCAAATGGATGTCGATAATGCATTCTTGAATGGTGACTTGGAAGAAGAAGTTTATATGATATAGCCAGAGAGTTATCAACATCCAGAGTGTCCATATTATGTGTGTAAGTTGAAGAAAGCATTGTATGGTTTGAAGCAAGCATCGAGAGCTTGGTGTGAAAAGATAACCAGATTCTTGAAGAAGATTGGATTGAAATAGTCTACTACTGATCACTCATTGTTTTTGAAGCATGTTGATGGAGAGATCGTCCTTATTGTTATCTATGTTAATGACTTGATTCTCACTGGAGGTCATGATGAGCAAATTTTGCATGTCAAAAAGAGTTTGTTGAGAGAATTCAACATGAAGGACCTTTGTGAGTTGAGATATTTTTTGGGATTGAAATTGTCGACACTTTATCGGGAACTCGGATGATACAAAGACAATACGCATTGGATACACTTGAGAAGTATGGAATGACAGCATGCAAACCGGTTGATACACCCCTTGATCAAAATGTGAAGTTGATTGATGATGGACATTACATTGAGGATGTCACTATGTATCGCAAGATGGTTAGAAATCTTATTTGCTTGAAAATAACAAGGCCAGATTTGAGTTATGCAGTGGGTGTTGTGAATCAGTTCATGCAAAATCCATGTAAAAGTCATCTTGGTGCAGTGAGACAGATTATGAGATATGTGAAAGACACTGCCAGTTATGGAATGTTTTATGAAATGAATGGAAAGCTTTGTCTTTATGGTTACACAAATGCAGATTGGGCAGGAGATTTTATGGATAAAAGATCTACAAGTGGTTATGCATTTTTCCATTGGCAATAGTATGATAAATTGGAGTAGCAAGAAGCAATTAACTATAGCATTATCAAGTACAGAAGCTGAATATCGTGGAGCAGCTTTGGCCGCATGTGAAGAGTCATGGTTGAGAGTACTTATGGTAGAATTTGGTTTTGACAATCTTGACAGTGTCATTATATATTGTGACAATATTAGCAGCATCATGTTGGCAAAGAATCCAATTACCATGCTCGCACCAAACACATTGAAGTACATTATCACTTCATTAGAGAAAAAGTTTTGGCAGGTGAGATTGATTTGGTGTACGTGAAGACAAATGATCAAGTTGCACATATATTTACAAAAGCTCTTGGAAAGGAGAAGTTTTGCTACTTTCGTGAAGCATTGGGAATCCATCATATGCAAGCTCATTCTGATCTTGAGGGGGAGTGTTAAAGAATATGATGTTAAAGAATATGGTCGTTGTGCTATGGGCGGCCGGACACATACTATACTATGTTGTAAATATACTTTGGATAATAGTTCAAAATGAAGATGAGCGAGAGCAGCACGTTGAATGGCTGCTGCAGGGTAATGATTGTGTGTGTGTGTGTGTGCGTGTCACAATGTGTGTTAGTGTGTGTGTGTAGTCTTCTTTCCTACCTGCTCCATCACCTCCGCATTCTACAAAGTGCAAAAATCATGATTATTAATAGCAGTGGATTTTTGACCTAGTTGTTTTTATCCCAGAATGCTCTAAATGCTTAGCAATGATGCCCCAATACCCCTCCTATACTTAGTTTTTGATTTTGAAGCTTAAATTCCTACTTATGATGAAATTAGGACCACAGATCCGCGACACCAAAAGCTACAAAATATCATGAAATGCTTACGTCAATGCGTAAAGCTCTTCCCTGCGGTTGCAATGCAACTAACACGACTGCAATGTGACAATCAAGAAGGGAGTAGGAATCGCGAGAAAGAGAGAAATGATTGCCGTTAGCTCACGCTATATTTCATTATCCAAAAACTTATGAAAAACATACAAAAATTGGCTTTTATACCTTAGCCAAGGTTTTTTGGTGGTCAAAACTAATAATTTGGAAGCTCTAATTAAAGACAGGTTGATACAATCTAGAAGCTTGTAGCCCCGGCTCATCAATTACAAAGTTTACTCGGAAAATAGGAGTTACAATATTCCCGATTCATCAAAATAATAAATGTTTTAACAATGAAAGCTCCAAAAAATGGTATCCGAGTTAGCTTGCTGCTAACATTTAGCTTGCTCTTAACAATCTATGGCCCTACCTCCCACATGTCAAGTAAGACCCCATTGCTCATAAAGACTTCTCCATTTGGATCTTTCAGATCTAGCTAGCATGTTTGATGCTCCAAATTTGTCTCTTCTCTTCTCCAACATATTAAAGTCTCCAACCAAAAGCCACTCCCTTGCAACAAGAAAGACCTTAAGCTGTTCCCACAACTTTGCTCTTTTCTTCACTGAGCAAGGATTGTATGTGTTGATGTTAATCTACCCACTCAATCTTAACTCCTAGAGCTCTCAAAAATGGATGATTGAACACCACTTTGGGTTCAAGATCTTTGTTCACAATCAAGAGAACTGCACTATATCCATCCACCCCTTCTCCATAGATATCCAGCTTGGTCCCAACACCTTGTTGTCTTTTTCTAGAAGCCTCTAGGTGATGTCCATGGATAGCCCAACAATTAACATCCTTGTCTTTTCTAACTTCCTTTCTGAATAGGGAGTTTTTTTACACATTTTAATCCCCTTCACATTGAAAGAATGAAATACTAGCTCTTCCATTACTGTAAGAGGGGTTCAAACTTCTCCACCTTCTTCCATGCCCTCTTCATTGCTACTCTCTTCCATTATATTGATCCCATTCCCTTTGGTAACCTTGAGGTTTTTTGGGTTAACATCTCGAAGAACCTCAAAGATAGAATCATAAAGTATGGGGGAAATGGGAACATCTTGCGGGGCTTTTTTCATCTGCCATGTTGGCCGTGCTTGGGATTTATAAAGCTTGCATAAAATGTTGGAGACTTGGTTCCATGCTTCTTATTTATTCCTAAGCATTGGAAACAAAACAATCTTTTGAACTAGAGGGGATGCCATTTTTTTTTGGGTAGTGGATGTGAAGCAATAATTGGTTGTTGTTGCTAAGATGGACTTTGATGGGTTTCTCCATTTTGCCTATTGTTTCCTTTCTGGGGTTTAGATGTTCGTCTTCTTTTGCCTTCTCATTACCCTTCTTTGAAGTCTCCAATTTTGTATCCACATGTCTCGTTGCTGACATGACTTTTTTTTATTAGTAATTGGGGCTGCGGTGAAGACATTAGCAGCTAGACATGATCTAGCAAAATGCCCAAACTTGTTACATTTGAAATAGGCTCCGAAGAAAGTTCCAAAGTTAAGAAGAATAACCTTGAGACTAGCCCCCATGTTTACTACTAGATTCTTAGGTTGGAACTTCAGGATATCCCACCAAATACACACCTTATTGGTTGCAATGCCCACTACTCTAGTAGATGGTATAAAAAGAGGGGTACCAAGGGCTATTGCCAGGTCCCTTAGATTGCTTCTCAACCATACTTGGAGGCTAAACAAATCTACTCATACTAGAAATAAGTCTTGGAATGCATCAGGGTATTCAAAGGAAGGGTCTCGAGGGAGAACGCAAATCGGTGATCGGTTTAGATATAATGAGCATTTGGGTAGGACCGTGGCCACGACCGCTTTGTCATTGAATTGCACAAAGAGAAGCCTTTTGCCAGATATTGGACATTAACAACACATCCTCCCTAATTAGGATGTTGGGGCTGTGAAGCCAATTAATAAACTTAGCTTTGGCGGGTACCCTGTCTATGAAACCAAAGACTAGTGTGGATTTGGTAACCTTGGCAAGCTATTTTTTAATCAAAAAAGGAGGGATGGCAATGCTGAGCTCGGATTGAGAAGGAACTGGCCGAGATTATGAACACCCTATCCTTGAATAAAAGGACGTCAAAAGAAGCTGGGATGCCATCGGGGCCACGATGCCGCCAAAAGAACACAATCCTCACAAATCCTTTTAACTCAAAAACATCACATGTTCACATCTTATTTTCCAAGAGTCTACCTCACATGCTCACAAGTTAAGGTTGGATGACATAACAGGACCTTAAGAATCGTAGTGAAGGCTTTCCTTAGTGACACTCCATAGTATGAGTTTTAGTATGTATATCGCTTGCTTGCTAAAACAAGCAAGTGATAGAATCACAAGACCTGCCAA
The DNA here is from genome assembly GCF_014529385.1 of Adiantum capillus-veneris. Taxonomy (NCBI): domain Eukaryota; kingdom Viridiplantae; phylum Streptophyta; class Polypodiopsida; order Polypodiales; family Pteridaceae; genus Adiantum; species Adiantum capillus-veneris. The sequence goes on along the minus strand of NC_140939.1, from coordinate 165,718,041 downwards.
GGTGACCAACGAGTTCAATAGGTGGAAGTTTTCCCCTATAGGAACTCGGCAATAGATGTATGGTGAGATTACAACATGCTTTCAAGTAACATGTTGTATGATATATTAGTGCTTAGATTTTGACAAGCTATAAGGGAGATTGCCTACTTGTTAGAGAAGTACCAATTGAAAAGTAGGGCAATGAGTAAAGCACAAATTAGCAAAGCGAGGAATGACCAAAGAAGAGAAACTATATAAATTTTTGAACCACAAGAATTAAACAAACTGCTACAAAAAACATACAAAAACCATGTATTCCTGCTTGATTTTTCTTTCACAAGTGTCTTGGATTTGGTTTTTATTAGCTTCCTCCAAGCATTAGTGGGCACTTGTACGTCAAGAATGCCTTTGTTTAGATGATGTCCACATAAGCAATTTTTCCTACTTTTAGTGTACCTTCTCTTCATTGGGAGCTACAATGAGCACTAAGAGAGAAGTATCTCAAAGAAGAGGTGCTACAACTCGAAGCTATTCTTCGGCATGAAGACAACGTACTATGACATGGTAAGATTATCTGACGATATCTTATTAAGTTCAAAAATTATCCTTTTGAAGCTGCTAGGTGGATGCAAGGAATACAACTTAAGGATAGTATGAACCATGTCAATGCTTACAATGCTAGATTAGAGTAAGAAAATGTACAAATTTCTTTCAAATGACCAATGTTTGTGTCTTATAAGACTAATGCTCTTTTTATTGTGCAAAAATATAAATAATTTGCATGCTTAGAATCGTGTTTCTGATGACGACCTCTCTCAAACACCAAGTAGAATCTGTCACTCTACTTTAGGAGAATGAAATAGACTAAACAGTAGACATGCTTGCGGCAGCTATGTCTCCCAAGCACCAAATGGATTATTCATTCGTCTTGGAATGATATTGTAGGGTAAAAAGGGATCCTCTACTCGCTAAGAAAAATTGACTAATGACTAAGGCTTTATCTCTTCTACCTCATAGTCGAGGACGACTATGATTTCAAGAGAGAGGTACTGTCATAAAATGATTTTCTCATATTAAAATGATCATTTAATGTGGGAGAATGAACGAGAACAACGGTTAGAATATAGACATGTGCTTACATATCTATCTCAACACGCGGCCAATGGTAAAGGGGTCCAAATGAGAGATGGTCTATCAAAGAGCAAGGCTAACCAATGGAGCTTAAATACCTTAGGGTTAGCTTCATTAAAGACCTCCAAAGGTTAGTCCTTTGACCTTAGGTAAGCAAGGGATGTGCTTGAGGTGGGAACCTGGTCCAAGCTTGAGGTGCTTGTCATGCATGATGCTTGAGATGCTTGAGGTGCTTGTCATGCTTGAGATGTTAGGGTTGTACCTGAGGTGGGAACCCAACCCAAGATTGAGGGGCTTAAAGGCCGAGCTTGTGGTGAGAACTGGGCCCAAGGGTGAGGGGTTTGAGGTGTCACAAAAGTCAACACATATCCCTACAAGGAGGGGGTGAGCCATGCAAGTAGGGGAGTTGGTTTCTTGACCACTATCTCTCCCAAAGGGCACCCCTTTCTCCAGAGGCAAGTAGGACACATGTCAAGCCCCTAAGGCTAGGTTACCCTCAAGGATTGTCCAAAGCTTATTGGTTGATCCCTAGAGAGGTCCAATGATATTTTAGTTGCATTTATTAATTGTTTTTGCAATTATCTAGACCTCTCTCTCAAAGGGGAAAGGGAGACACTTGTCCCAAGGCTACCCTTGTTTCTTGATACGCCCCTTGCATGTGATTGGCTAGGCCTAGAGGGTCCAATGAGCTTCAAGCATGAGCTACAAGGGGGGGTAGGCTGCTTGGGGGATATACTCTCCCACACACACTCTCATTGTGGGAAGTGCAAAGTGAAAGAGTTCCATCTCCTTCTCCAAGTTAGTAGAGAAGTTGAGAGCCTACACCAACACTCTTGGCTATGGACTGCAAATCCAACTAAGAGCCATGCTTCAATGCTTAAGCTTGCCATCTTCTCCATCTTAATTACTATGCTATTATGTATGCTAGCAAGAAGAGTGATGATAAGTGAGGAACTACTTCTTTCTCCTATGGGATGTTTCTTCTTCCTCTTCCCTAGCCTCATTCCCCACTCTCTCCACCTTGGAAGGTGTTTGAGGCCTTGGTATTGAGGCTTGGATAGTTAATGCTTTTTAGAAAGTTTATGTTATGCTCGTGATGCATGAAATTTTCCATCTTTATTGCATCACCTAGGTCACAAGGAACACAAAGATTGGATTGTACCAAGTCTCTCTTAATGGGAGAATCTATAATACAAATGCCTATTGGAGGGGGGACCGGCTCCACATAAATCCGGTCCTCAATTGTTGTCAAGTTCTCTAAACTACTCTCTCTCTTGCAAAAGTATTGTTCATGCCAAGTTAATTTAGTACTATGTTTATGTTTCTACAATCAATTAAGTTCACACTCTATGCTCACAGAGTAATCTCACAAAAATGATTTCTGTAATTTTCCTAATTCTGCTACTCTGAAAGTTCATAGGCCATTTCCATTACATACATGCTTGCTAATTGGATTGCTTGGTGCTAACGTAGACGCTTTTTATATCCTTCAGCACAAGAGTATACCTGTAAACTGCCTATCCTCTTCGGATAACTGATAGGATTGAGATGTGTTTCCCCATGGTTTACACACAGTCTTCTAAAGTGATTGGTAAACGGGAATCACAAGGAATCAACAATGTCATGAATAACCATTTTGGTTAACTTGAAAGATCCACAAGAACTCAAACCAAGCCATGACCTCTATTGGTGATTAGTAGATCCAAAAGTGATCTCGTAGAGATACTTCATAGAGAATGAAAAATGCTTCATAAGCAAGTAATGTGATGAATATGCATGCCATGCCAAATCAGCATTTGCTAAACACTAGGACCCATAAAACCTAGTGTGCATGCACTTAGCAAAAGCAGATCCAAACCTGCATATCCATGATCATACTTGCCCATACTTATGGATAATGTGATGCTTTTAGCACACATTAAAGAGGAGAGTAAATATCTCTAAAAAGAAACTAAATACTTTCTGTTGCAATCATTTGCAAGCCTTGCTGAATGTTTGAACCATAATAGAAGGTGAAACATTAATCACTTCTAGGTACAAACAATGAAACCTTTATATTAACAGCTCATAGACTTGCTACATGCATAAACAACCATCCGTTAATGTTGTCTAGCCACACTTGTAACCTTAAACAAGGATTTCTATGTATCCGACAAATTTTGTCCACTCAAATTGTTCTTGATATGACGTGCTCAAAATGGTCTAGACAACAAATTAGACCAGCACCTAGGGACATCATCACAACACATAATTGAAGTAGCAGCACCAGTGTCAATCCCAGAGACTCATATTCTCCACATGTGGAATATATCTCAAATAAGGATGTCTAAAAAAGAACATCTGTCAAGTACGAGATGTACTAGTGTGTGGAGGTAATTGCAAACATGGTGTGACATGCATGAGAGGAACCCTCATGAATCTTGCTCCACACTATCTAAACCGAACTCCTTGATTTAGTTCCTAGACCATGTTGTATCCCATGTGACCACATGTGCAAAATCAAACCCTACAAGTGGGTCCATAATTGCATAATGTAGAAGCTTATTTTGGACACTACAGCCCAAATATATTGGCTCTTACATGACCTTGTCATCTCATTGAAGAGAAAAAATGGATGAAAACAAAGCTTATGCATCCTACTTTGAAAAGGAAACAAAAACATAGAAACAAAACCATATGTGTACTTGGAGGTTGAACATAGTGTTCACTTATTTGTAGGTGAAAGGCACCTGCCCAAATTTCCTGCATGCAAAGGCCTAGGAACACTAATTCAAAATTAGTAAAATGCAAGTAGTATTGCACATGTAACCTTGGGTGTTGCCTTTGCAATCCAAACCCCTTGGTTAAAATTAAAATTATCAAACCCCTTGGTTAAACTTTGCAAGAAAACTGCGGCCCTTGGCCTATGTCCAGGACCCTCCTTGGGCTTGCTCTTGGAATTACATTACTCTGGAAATTGAAATTGTCCACTACCCTTGGTAGCTTGTGGACTTCTTTCCTTGAAAGTGCAAGTGTGAAGGTTCCAAGAATCAGCCATCAACACTTAATAAGTGATTTAGTAATCACGAGCTAGGTCTCACGCCAAAATTGTACTCATATAAACACTCTTAGTGCTATAGATAAAATAGAAGATCCACTGAAGTTGGAATCACATTCACAACTGGATCTTTTCTAGATCCAAAAATCCATATCTTGGGTTTTTGTGAACAACGCTTGAAATGTTGGCTTCATCTATACTCCTTGGTAGAGATAAGACCGTACGAGTTTAAGACGTTCAATAACTCAACTTGATCTTCACACTTAGAGTGTGTAGTGCTAGAATAATGCCCAAAAATTGCTAATCGCAAGACTCCTGCTTGTCCATTAGTATCAATCGGTACTCAATTGAATAGAATTGTTCGATCTTGAGAGCAATCACTAATGGATTACATATAGATGGCTCTTAGCCAATTCAAAATTGATGGGTACTCAATTGAATAAAATTGTTTGATCTTGAAAGCAATCACTAATGGATTACAAATAGATGCTCTTAGCCATTCCAAAATAGGTGACAATAGATGGCTCTTAGCCCTTCCTATTATCGTATTGACATAGAAAGATTTCAATTAAATCATGCCTAGTTTACCTTTCCTGTAGAGAAGTTGTGCAAACCATGTCTATGCCATAGCTTATCATATAAGCGTACAACAATGTGCATGTACAATGCTCTTGTAGAGAGAGTTACCATAATTCACATGTGGACCCACCTAGCGTATATGTGGTCATGATTGTACCAGAGTGACTTAGGTATGAAACTTTGCATGTGAATAAACATAAAAAAAAGTTTCAAAACATCCATAATTGAGCTCATCCTTGACACAGTAGCTAGTGTTATAGAGGAAGTGTATGCAATGGTGGGTGGTGTATGTCCATCATACGACACCCATGCATACTAGTACGCCCATCGTACTAGTATACCGTGCATACATAGCAAAAACTAGAATAATAAGCCATTGGCTTCAATGAGAGTCTCAACCATGTGAGCTTCTAGTATACGTGCCTTGCACGATCACACTATCATGGATACATCAAAGTGGGCATTGCGTAAACTTTGAGCTTATATCCACACTTTGTTAAATGCCAACAACTGTATGCCAATGATGTTGATTCAAAATTAACGGCAAGATCTTGACATGGGTTAGAATCCTTGCTTCCCATGAGTGATGTCAAAGCACTTTGCTTTGGACAACAAGAAATCCTTGCCACTTAAAGATAAAAACATAGAGAAACAAGAAAACCTAAAATTGTCTAAACGGGTTTCTTTTTTCTAGCGAATTGTCTTCAGCTTTTTAAATAAAAACTTTCTTGAATTCGACTCTTAGCTATATCTGCTACGCGAGAGAGTGTCGTCGTATGCACCATATACTTCATCTTGGCTCATACTAAAAAAACCTACAAACCCTTTCCAAATGCCCCCTTCCACACCCCCCCCCCCCCCCTCCCCCCCACAAAGTTTGTATGCTCATAGCATATCCCAAACATGGGAAATCTTCTCTTTGCATGATACATCGTAGTAGCCCCATGTTGAGTGCTACCATTCCATGGCTAACAAATACTCTTGCTCATATACAGATGTCATAGCAAAATAAAGTCGACCTTGTCGATCATTCACAAACATTGATTGCATACCATGGTTATCAAGCGCATGCTCAAAAAACAAAAAAATCAAATGCGTACCTCATTTACTATGCATGCCAACGGGTCTTATCGTCTTCATAATTGAGTAAGTTCTAATCAATAAGAAAATTGAGAAATTCTTTTCCATATATTGTTGCTTGGGCTACACAAACCATGCATATGAAAGTGTTTGGATGGAGCCTTGCTCCTTTGTCCCAAAAATGAGTAGTTCTCAACTGTGTAGAACACTATCTGATGTGTTCGATCTTTTGTAAATTGACAATCAACATCCTCTTTGTGTAGGAGCCTCGCCCCATCAAAAACTCAAATTGTAGAGGTGGAAGATAGATAAAGAGATTCTCCTGTCGGCAGCTTGAACGTTAACACAGAGACGGCCATGCATCTATGTACTCTTTCTCAAGTCGAACAATAGGCTCTGCCTTGCCAATATCTTGGAAGTAATCGTGATCTTCCTAGAGGAAGATCTATTTCCTTCAAGATGAAAGCATACTTGAAACTAGAAAACTCATGAAAAACATGAATCTCAAACCTTCTATCGTTGTCCTTTTCTTGATATCAAGTATGGGAAAAGTCATGCTTCTGGTGCATACATAATCCTCTTTGTAACTTGTAGAGAAATCCCCTTTGGTAGTTTTGGACGAGGCGACCCTTACTTCCTTGCCATAAGAATATTGTATATGACACCTTATGTGCATATGGCCCTTAGAACCTAAAGCATATTCTTAGAGTCATGGTTGATGTAGATGATTTCCCTTAAGTGATAAACATGGTATCCATGCATGCAACACATTTTTGAGCCTTGTAATGATGCATCATTTTCGTGCACGTGCCAACTCATTTGATGCAGGTTAACATGGCCAACTCCACCTCAAGCGGCCATTTACATGGTCCTTAACATCCCTCCATCTCTTGCTTAGGGCACCTCCCACGGCCTTCACGGCTCCTCCTCGGCTACTCACTCTGCTACACCGTCGGTAACTTCCTCCAACACGGCGGTGGTGCACCCAAAGTTGGTCGACCGTAGAAGATGGCATGGGTAGGTATTTGCAGGCTAGCAGATGCATGGAAAGGAACATGAGAAACTATAAAGATCCTGGGAAAACAGGTAGCAGCATATGTGTATGTCTAATGAAGTATTATAGGCCAAAAGGGCTTAAGGATGGGCCTGATAGGATGGAAGGTGAAAGAGGATTGCAGGGCTGTTTTTTGGCTTGAGGATGTAGAGTTTGAGCTTTTGAAGGAGTAGGTCTAGATACTCATTAAACTCAGCTATAGAGCCCAAGATATTTAAGTTTGAATGTGTAGTGCATTGCAGATATGAGACGGATGGGGCAAGTGGCTCCAAGTATTTTGAGCTGGTTTCAGTGGATAGATGCGCAGTGCTTAATTTATAGAGCCAATTGCTCTTTTTAGACCGGCAATCTGAGTCACGGATATCAAGATTTGAAGGTTTGAAGTTATGTCAGGGGTCCGTTGCTGGACGGAGCGACTCACACACCCATGAAGTGCATGAAAACACTACCTAGATCAACATAATGTCAATCGAGGACATAGATGACACGATAGGCACACGGAGGAAATCTCTTTAGCTTGTCAAGCTGAGACCATCCTACACATACAACACTCTGGAAGGCCAACTAAACCACAATCAAGAACCTCACTGCTCTCAACAACACCACCTAGCCACATACACACATACGTAAGGTAACTCACCTACTCATGCCAGATTCGTATGAAACTTAAGGAACACCATACCCTCACTAGGATACACCTGTCCCTATGCTTCTACACTCAAAACCCTCACTCTAAACCCGTCTGCGAAAAATTTGTAGGATGACAGAGCAGAATTTTGAAAGTGCCCAAAATTGAACTTTATGAGTACTTATGCGTAGCTTATGTCGCCACGATTCTATAGACTACTAGCACGCAGAAACAGACATCGTTTGATACACTTACGGCCACAAATAGCTCGTAGATGCGTCGGCGTGTGCGCTTCATCTCGCGTAGAATGCTTGGCGTTGTCACATAGCTCTCCTCGAGCCTACAGCAATGGTGTAGTCGGATCTCCAATGTGTTGAGCGAGCTGGGCGTAGTGAGAGGATAAAGCTCACGCTCACTCTCTTTCTCTCTCACACACAGTAGACGGCAGCGCTAAAGTTTTGATTATGATTAAAGTCCTCTTTACAAAATGACCTAGGTACCTTATATACTAAGGCTACCTTAGGTTTAACCAAAAATGGGGTTGAAAGGGTCAAATGGCTTTGCATTTACAATCTGGAAGTGCCATTGCACCCCGGCTTCTGAAACTAGAATAACTACTCATTACAAATGACGTTTATAGCCATAATCCGTAACATTTCATAACTCGCAAAAGATAAGACTTTGGTACGAAACTTGAGTTATGTTGTGTTGTTGACCGAGCGGTCAACATTCCCCCCTTCCGCATTCATGTCGTCCCTGACATAACCTGATTGTCGATGGCCATGTGGTCTTTGCTGTCGTTTTGTTGTTGTAAAGAAAGTATAGACTATAGCCTTTGCAGTAGCTTGTCTTGTTCGTCCAATCCGATGTACATAGTCTTCACATGATTCAGGAAAATCATAATTGATGATGAACTTTATGTCTTTCACATCCACGCTCCGAGCTGTAGCATCTGTTTCTTTCATTATAGGTCTACTGCCAGATCTAAATTCAAAAAGAATCCAATGTCGTTTAACTTGACTCTTATCATCATGGATAGAGAAAGCTCCATCCATCACTTGCTCCAGCAAATCTGTCAATTCGGAGTATTTGTGATTCTCAGAAACAACTTCTACAATCTGTAGAATTGAGTGATTGTCTTTCTGATCTTGTGAGCCAATGACAACTTTGTAAGGATTTTGTAGAAATTGTATGGCTAAACCCTTAACTTCTTTAGGCCAAGTTGCACTCCAATGCAAAGTCTGTCTGTCAGGCCGAATCCAGGACTTAATTATGCTAATTTGAGGTTCAAAACCCTGCCGATCATTCGATGCGCATTATCAAGGACAAGCTTTTGAGATCCTATGATTACCCTTATGTCTGCTCTTTGTCATTGAGGACTTCTTTGTTCTTGTGCAATCTTGTTGTTAGTGTTGTCTACAGCGTTGTCATTGTAGGCCATTCTTCGACTCGCCATTGAGGAGAAGTATGCTATGATCTGAAATTGGTGCTCCATTTCATTTGTCAATTGATTTGAGTAGCATTTCCTTATTGTTGATGTAGAAGGAATATGTACATGAGGATGGTGATAGGTGTCTTTAGATTAGGGTCTAAAACCTGGATGACCAAAGGGAAAAAACCTTGTGGGAAAAAAAATGCCTTTGGTATACGCTCTTATTGGAGTTGAGCAGTTGAACATGAAGTACATGTTCATGAAAGGTGAGTGCTTGGGTGAAACACGGAAAGAGTGCCTGATGCAAGTGCCAATTATGGGACACTCTATATGCATATGGGAAATTTGTCAACAAAAGCATGCAGTGTGAAAGAAGGAGATGATGGGTGTTTCGAGGAATAAATGTAGCACATGTGACATCAAAAGATGTCTCAATAGCTTCCACCTTTCCAAGAAGGGTTTTCGATGTAGAAGTTTCTCCACTCGTATCTCACTGTGCTCAGTACGTGAGTGTCTTTGGACCTTCTCCTTCAATTCACCAGACTTAAGTATTTAGACTTTGACTCTTTTGCTCACCTATACCAGCATGAGCGACACAACGTAAATATGCTCAACTCTTCCAGCTTGAGCAATACCTAGAATAGCTAAGACGCTTAGACCACAGAGAATATTACTTGAAGCTTTGGGACTAACACCTCACTCATTTTTAGGCTTAGCTACTCGAATCTGACTTTTATGACTTGTCAATTGCAGGTTGACACTGCTTTGTGACAAGTTCTTCGGCTGTTGTAGTGGCTGCTGAGACATACTTCATGAAGTTTCATCGTTTTCCTATACCTTCTTCTCTTTGTAGTGCTCAGGCCTCTCGTCAGTCTTCTCTTCATGTGGATCATGGAATTTTTTTTTCTTGACAATAAACAAAGAAAATCTTAAAACAACTCAACAAAAGAAAAATCATTCAAATAGAAATCTAAATGCTATGAACACTATACACATGTCCCTAGGGGCTCATATATGGATTTTGTCCCCATACTCCTCTGTAACACTACTATCAGGGCATATACTCTAAATTTCATCAAAAAATTATCACAATAAAATGCAAAAATTCAATGCATCTCACAAAACATTGCCCTCTAATAGTCATAATGTTAGGTCCGCATTCAGAATGCCTCCCCCCTTCCTATTTGGAGTCATCCTTTACGACAGGGTATCGCAAACGGTATGTGTTGTGCTTGGGCAATTAAAAGTTGCGCCTATGCAGGCCTTGTAATGTAGCCCTATTATGCATACCCAGTCAATGCATGGAAAAGATTTATGTTGTGCAAGATATGGGTATAAGAAATTTGCTTATTGGCATTTGTTGGCGAGGCTTCCTATTCTAAGCAATGTAATGTTCTTTGAAGCTCCTCTATCGTTGCTTGATTGAAGCGACTTGCTCTCTTCTAACTGTACTGTAATCGTAGGAAGAATTGTAACAATTCAAGCGGCGATGCACTGACAACAGTTTTGTTGTTCTTCTTTGGGACCCATTTCTTTGTGATTATTGGCTGTTTTGTTGCTGACGCTCGTTTGGGAACCCATACTTGCCCGTGCTTTGTTTGTGTTTGAAGAGACTTCTTTGGGATCCACATTTTTGTTGTGTGAGTCAATAGTGGTCTTTGCTTTAGCCCTTGTATGCTTCGTTGGGGATGGGATTTAGGCTTTGAAAGTCGATATTGTGGTTTTTTTGGAATCCAAATGAATTCCTGACTTTTTCGTGCTTGAATCAACTTCTTTGGAGCCCAAACCTGAGTTGTGAAAGCTTGCGACTTTGTGATATTCTTACCCGTTCGTGCACGCTTTCCTTGTGTTTGTTTTGGTGTTGGATCTTGTGATTTGTCATTAGAGATCTTTGTCTTCTTGATCCATATCTGTTTTTGGCTGATCTGGCTTTTTGGTATCCAGATTTGTCAAGCTTTTTGGCTTTGACTTGTTGTCATGTTCTTTTGACCTGTCATGGTTGTTGCTGAAGGGGTTGGTGATAGTGATGGCATGAGTTGATGATAGGGGATGTCGTAAGATTCATCAGTATCGCTACTATCCTAAGCAAGGTTGACTTCTTGTACTTTCCCTTGATTTTTTGGCTGGTAGTGAAAAGTTACTATCTGTTTGCTCGTGGATGGTAGTCTCTTGGAGGAATTTTCTAGCCCACTGATTAGGGCATTGTTAGCTCATTGCTCTGGTCGTATTCCTCCTAACTGAGTCTTTGCATCCTTATTAGGAGCCATGTAGGAGGATGCTTGTGGTGGTTGTGTCTTCATCGAGGACTTTGGAATCCACTTTTGATGCACTTTATTCGTGTAGCGATGACATTGATTCCCGGGTCGTTGATCTTCTTGAAGCTCGAAGTGTTCTACAGAGTCATAGAACTCGTCGTCTTCCTCATCTTTTGATTCTCCACATTTCTTTTTTTGCTCCTTATTTAGAGAGCTTGTTGATGTCTGGATCTCTTCGTTTTCCTGGATTACACTCACTGCAAAATAAGGAACGACATCATAGCCATTTTCATCACAAAACTTTGTTGTGGGAGCATCCTCCACGGCGCACAGGTCCAGAGTAGCCAAGATGTGTTCCCATCCAAAAGGCTCTAACTCTTCTTCAGGAAATGGTTCTGGGATATAGTCCCTATCCACTATAACCCGCTCTAGGATACATTCCTCTCACGTCTCAAGCTACCACATTGTGAAGCTCCACACATCCACAGTTCTTTAGGCTTACCTAACCAAGCTGGAAGTTCTAATCCTGCCACTATGGCGGAATCAAACTCCTCTACCGGTGTTCTCGTCACATCCCTATAGCTATGGTCCCTCAAGTTTATCTTTGTTATGGTTTCCATATGTCTCAGGTATATATTGTCATCACCCCAATCTTGGACCATTTTCAATTGTCGCATGAATGGTCTTCCCAAAATGATGTCATAGTTGTTCTTCTTGGCAAAGTCAACAACAACAAAAGTGTGTTCATATTCAATGCCACAAGAAGTAACAAGTACTTTTTCTAGCAGTCCTAGGGGCTTTTCCTTGTGTCCGTCTGCAAGCTGCAGGGTCATTCGTGTGGATATCAAGGTAGGTTTTCCCCATTTTTTCCAAACCTCTCTGGTTGCAATGGCCACACCAGCTCCATTGTCAAGGATTGCCATGGTTTTTACACCATTGAATTTCATAGGAAGGGTGGTGTTTCCATCTTCTCCCTCATTATACTCGCCTACCTTGTTTAATGGCACTGGCCTAGTATTTAGTTGAGGCATTTCAAGCTCTTTGATGCCTTCCTCGATTTGAGTCATTGGGGTTTTTACACAAAATTTCTCTAGACATTTACCCACATTAGCCCACATGTTTGGTCTTATTCTGAGAAAATCGGCTAGCATTATTGTACAGGTCACTGGGATAGATAGAATATCTACTAGCCCCTTTGAATCGATGGCCTTGTTGGGAGACAATCTCTTTGATGGGACTGCAACCACATCTGACTTGGTCTCGTACTCTCCCATGTAGGACAGTAGTGTTCTTAGCAAATGGGGTTGACTATCCATAGATTGTACAGATCCTTTGTCGCCCCAATACGATCGCACCTCTAGATTCATTTGAGATCCAGTCTCAAATTCCTCTATTGGTGGTAGAAACACTCCTCGTTCATCACGAGTCTTTTCTACTAGTCTTCTTAGGTCATCGGCTTCATTGGCCTCTCTGACTTGTTTCGACAATTCGTCAAGACCATCTATCTCTTTACAATCCTCAGGTATAGCTTGGTGAAATCCCTCGGAAGAGTTATCCGTGGTATTCAGTACTATCCTTGGTTCTAATGCTGGGTCTTTGAGGTTTGGTCTGTGCTTATGACTAGAATCTGGCTCTTTTAGTTCCTGGTTTGGTGGGATTACGTGTGTAGGCATGACACGGATCACATCCCCAGGTTTTGCAACTGGTGGTTCTAGTAAAGCTTGGGCTGTTTGAATCATTTTCTGGCACATTTCAAACCTTTGCTTTTCTATTTCCGCATAGGGATATGACATCCACCTGTGTTCTTGGGTTTGGTTGTTTTTGAGCCTCACATCATAGGCTTTCAAGAGGGCATCTAATGTCTCATTAACCTTCTCTACCAACACAGATCCTCCTGAACTAGCACTTCTCGGTTTCTCATTCGTGGATGGTTCTTCTAGAGGTTTAACCATATGTGTAAGAGAAGGTGCCTCCTTTTCCTCATGTTGTTTTATCTTCTCCTCAGCTTCGGTAAGCTTCTCAGCTAGGGATTTTTGCTCTCGATCCCTGCATGCTTTCATCCTAGTCTTTCTAGCTTTCCAACTATTTCGTTTGCTCTTGGTTCTCTGACTAGGTGCGTCTGTCTTTGGTCCATCATCTGTCTTTGGACTCGTGTCACTTTCCATGTTCTTTGTCTCTGGATTCTCATCAACTTTCTTTTGAACTTGTGCTCTCGTAACCACTTGAACTGGTACGACATTTCATTTTCTGAGCTACTAGGTAGCTCAACAATCCCTAATACATTTGTCGTGCTTTTCCAGATTTGGTTTGGTTTTTTCAGGCAATCGGGGATCAAGTGAGTGATGCCACACTCAAGACAATAGGCATTTACTTCAGTGATCTCCGTATGAGGACATTGTTTGACCAAGTGGTTGTCACGACTTTTGTGACAATCTGTCTCTAGTTGAGGAGATTCTTTTAGCATTTTCTCTTGGCTATAAGCAAGATTTGACTTAGATAAGCCGTTATTTGCAATGAATCGCAATGTCCTTTCGTCCATTTCATACCTTCTTTCTTTCGACTGAAACCCAGGAGGTGGAGGTTGTACCGGCCTCACCACTCCATGTGTGTCTCTCACATTTTGTTGCTCCGAAGGGTAGTACTCACTTTGGTTGCTATACCACATTGTAGTTGGTACTGGCATTGGTTTATTTGATGCTTCCATCATTGGCATGTATCTCATGTCTACCGGCATTCTAGCACCTGGCAGCGGAGGTTGTTGTCCTAAGACAAGTTGTGGCCTTAAAACTCTACTGGTCCTGGCGCATTCCCCGTAATGTATCTAGGTGGAGTAGGTGCTTCTGGAACAGGTTGTACATACCTCTCCCCAGCATTTTCCATGCTATAATAGCACTCTTCCCTCGTATGGTTCGTCCATTTTCTCTCAATTTCACACCACTTCAGCTCTCCCGAACCAGACCTTACAAGAGGAATCAACCTCTTGACCAAGTCGTCGATAAGATTTTCTTGATCAATAGGTGCCGTTGGCTTGGCAATGGACTCACTTATCTGTGAAACACTGTGCTAAGAGGATGTGTCATCTCCTTGACTCTTTAAGTCCTTTTCTTTGTATGCCTCACAGTTATCCACTAGATAAAGAGCTTCTTTGATCAACTCGTTTAGCGTCATCCTCCTTATCATATGCAGATCCTTCTGAAGGCCCGCATGTCTCATTCCCTGGATAAAGATCAGCATCAGTCATGCTTGCGTAGGTAATTCCGCTCTCGGACAGAGCTTAACATATCTCTTGAGTGGTAATGATGCTTTGCGTACCGATTCATTCTCTTTCTATTTGAATCTATGGATTTGCGAGACCGTGTTGTGAGCAATGCCTTTTGGCAAGAATTCTTCAATAAACTCCTCAAACATCTCATCTAGGGTCTCAAAATCCCATTTTTCCACCGAGTCGAACCATGTAGCTGCATCATCTTCTAGAGTCAATCCAAATCCCCCAAATTGTGTCGCAAAATCTGAAACTTCCTCTGCTCTATTCACTCTTTTAAAAGTCGTTACGTGATCTCTCGGATCTTTATCTCCGGAGTATTTTCTGTTTACCCATTTCTGGACTTGGGATGGTCTAACTCGTCGATTGTCTACAAGTCTAACCAGAGACTCTCCCAATCCTTCTCTTGTTATCGCTCTTGAAGGGAATCCTGGTGGCTCTCTTCTTGGAATTCCTATAGGAATTCTCATGTTAGCTGGAGGCATTTGTGGTCCTTCATTGACCAAATATCCACCATTTTCTAGTACAGTCTGTGGATTTGTGCTTTCTACAACCCTGTATTCTCGTCCATACTTGTCGACAACTATAGATCTCCATTGACAGTCGATTCCGTATGTGTAGACATATAAGAGCTTGTAATCCGTTATCTCTTCTAGGTATGGATCTGAGCACCTATAAAGATTGACCTCATTGTCGTCAATGTATCTATATAGTCCTTCACTCTCATGACCAATCATCCAAACTCTCTCAACAAGATGGATCTTTATCAATTGCACGTTTGGAAGATCCATTGTGGTAGGATATTCCTCTATCGTCGGGATCTCCAAGCTTGTGTAAGCTGCGTTTGAATCTAGGGTAGACATGATTTCTGGGCTTAAGAGCTTTTTCTTGGTTCAAGTAGACTTAGTCCACTGTGTTCAAGTTCTTTGGTTAGGGAAAAGTCGAAACTATGTCCAATACCGCAACCGTTTTGTCACAATTCTTGCAAATTGTCGCTTTCAGTCACCCCTAACTTGCGGATGAATTTTGAGGCCTCGAACGACGTTTTTTTCAAAGTTGAACTAAATGGTTTCC
This sequence comes from Adiantum capillus-veneris, assembly GCF_014529385.1. Taxonomy (NCBI): domain Eukaryota; kingdom Viridiplantae; phylum Streptophyta; class Polypodiopsida; order Polypodiales; family Pteridaceae; genus Adiantum; species Adiantum capillus-veneris. Next base: position 165,702,530 of record NC_140939.1, on the reverse strand, counting down.
GTTAGCATGCATTTAGTTCAGTTTTTGCTCTAAGATCTGTAGAGCCGCTCTCAGGCTACGTTTTGATGTAAAAACTTTTCCGATTCGATACCGTTTGTGAAAGTTATGGCCAAAACAGTGAAATGCAGTTTAGACTGGTCAAAATGAGTCCAAATTCAATTTTAAAAGAAGATTTTGGGATCTCTGTGACACTGTGTATGGTCAAAATTTCAGTTGGACCCTAAAACTGGCCTAGAGACATCCTACGCGTAGGATGTCTATATGCTCAGAACTTAACAAAATTTGGTCCAAAGACTCCCTTTAAGTCCAGCAACACAATGGTATGCTCAGAATTTCATTTGGACCTAAAAATGGCCTTGAGACATCCTATGCGTAGGATGTCTTTTTGCTCAGAATGACTTGAAATTTTCACCCTAGCTTCTCCTTGATGTGCTGATCACAGTGGTGTGCTCATAGGTTGGTTTGGAGTCCTAAATCAAGCTGGAGACATCCTATGCGTAGGATGTCTAACTGCTCAGATTTTGTCCATACTTGATCCCAAGATTCTCCTAGTGCTCAGCAACACAATGGTATGCTTAGAATTGAATTTGGATGCCAATAGGTCAAGATTTAGGTTGTAAGAGCTTCTAGTGCACTCCAAGAGTAGGATGTCTGACAATTCTCGCCGTTGCTTGATAAATAGGCCAAACAAGGTCCAAATTCACTTTTGAAAAAAGTTCTGGAATCCTTGGGAGACTTAGAACCTCCCTACATGGCCAAAGTAGAATTTTGACCACTTTATGACCCTGGAGACATCCTACGCATAGGATGTCTTTTTGCTCTGTTTCAGCTCAAACTTGCACTGTAGCTTCCCCTTGATGTGCTAATCTCACAGCTATTTTTACTTTTTGATTCTTACACCTATAGGCTGGTCAAATGATCAAGAATCTGTTCCATAAGCCTGATGTCTGTTCTGATGAATTCCCAAGTCAAATCAACTCCAAATTGGACCAAAATTGACTAGGAGGCTTGCCTAAGGCTATACAACACCCTGCTATGTCCACAATTTGAATTTGGCCTAACGCGTAGTATGTCTAACTGCTCAGAATTGCCCCAAATTTGAACCACAGACTCTCCTTAGGGTGTTGATCACAGTGGTATGCTCATATTTTGGTTTGGATTTCAAAAGTCCCAAATTTTAGTTGTTCTTGTCTTTTTTCAGTAAAAAGTGCTAAAGTCTATTCAATCTTCCTTTTACTGACCCAAATGAGATGAAATTTATCACATGCACTCAATACAACAATTAGAACACGCCTTTGGAGTCATCGTATGGTTTGGTCTCAAAATTAGGCCTTGGACACAATTTGGGTAGGATGTCTGCCAATCCTCGTCTTTTGGCTTTGATCTGTCAAAATTTGGTCAAATTTCCACATTCCAGGTGAATATAGGGTAAAACCTACCCTCTAAACACACTGGTAACCTCAGATTTTCAAAATTTCCACCAGATCACCCTGCAGACATCCTACGTGTAGGATGTCTACTGCTGATTTTTTGAGACTGAAGTGTCCCTGATGCTTCCTTATGCTCTCAGCAAGTGCAAGTATGCTTCACAATTGCAAAAACATGCAAAAATCACTCAATTTAAGCCTTTTCTGAAATTTTACGTTTTCTGACTCCGCCTTTTGGCTTTTGGTCAACAAAAATAGGGAAAAACACCCAAGTCAATATGATACTAGGGTAAAACCTACCCTCTGAACACACCGACCGGTCAACTCAGAATTTCAAAATTTGGTCTCCAGAACCCCCTTGAGACATCCTACACGTAGGATGTCTATGTTTACAGAATTGCAGGTTTTCCTCACAGAACCCTTGCAAATGCTCTTTTATATGCACAGCATCAGTCAGTCATACAAAAATACCCACAAAAGCTTGTTTAATGCATTTTTACCCTCAAAAGCACACTTTTCCGTGATTTCAAATGCAATCAAGCACTTTAGCAAATAATTCAGTAGTGAATAGCTCTAGATCAGAATTGGATCACTTACCTAAAGCTACTTCTACAAATCATATGGGGTTTTGCATCTATGAGTAGAAAAACGCTTCACTGCCACACATGGACTAGTAAACGCTTTTATCACCTCACAAATCACTCGACCACCAACAACTACTTTAATCCACATATCCTAACTAAACCTATCTAGTCGCAGACGCTCGGCAAGACACACGCTTCTTGGCTATCCACTTGATGGCGGAATATCCTATCCTGATCCACTTAAGAAAAACGCTTTCTTTAGCCGAAACTAAATCAAGCAACCATCACACGAGTGTTAGTAGGAAACCTACTTAGGTCCTTATGTCCCCGACAGCGGCGCCAATGCTGGACGGAGTGACTCACACACCCATGAAGTGCATGCAAACACTACCTAGATCAACATAATGTCAATCGAGGCCACAAATGACACGATAGGCACACGGAGGAAATCTCTTTAGCTTGTCAAGCTGAGACCATCCTACACATACAACACTCTGGAAGGCCAACTAAACCACAATCAAGAACCTCACTGCTCTCAACTACACCACCTAGCCACATACACACATACGGAAGGTAACTCACCTAATCATGCCAGATTCGTATGAAACTTAAGGAACACCATCCCCTCACTAGGATACACCTGTCCCTACGCTTCTACACTCAAAACCCTCACTCTAAACCCGTCTGCGGAAAACGCATAGGATGACAGAGCAGAATTTTGAAAGTGCCCGAAATTAAAATTTATGAGTACTTATGCATAGCTTATGTCACCACGATTCTATAGACTATTAGCACGCAGAAAACAGACATCGTTTGATACACTTACGGCCACAAATAGCTTGTAGATGCGTCGGCGTGTGCGCTTTGTCTCGCGTGGAATACTTGGCGTTGTCACGTAGCACTCCTCGAGCCTACATCAATGGTGCAGTCGGATCTTCAATGTGTTGAGCAAGCCGGGCGTAGTGAGAGGATAAAGCTCATGCTCACTCTCTTTCTCTCTCACACAGAGTAGACGGCAGCGCTAAAGTTTTGATTATGATTAAAGTCCTCTTTACAAAATGACCTAAGTACCTTATATACTAAGGCTACCTTAGGTTTAACCAAAAATGGGGTTGAAAGGGTCAAATGGATTTGTATTTACAATATGGAAGTGCCATTGCACCCCGGCTTCTGAAACTAGACTAACTACTCATTACAAATGACGTTTATAGCCATAATACGCAGCATTTCATAACTCGCAAAAGATAAGACTTTGGTACGAAACTTGAGTTATGTTGTGTTGTTGACCCAGCGGTCAACATCCGTTCTGGGCCACTTTGATCGCTTTGGGAGTCGTGCCATCTCGTGTTTTTTGGGCACTTGTCAAAGTTCAAGAAGATAGAGCATACCGTGTGAAGTTAGCATGAAGTCACGTCTTGTCGATCGAATTCTCAGTCAACGAGCTATGACATGGTAAAGTGGATACACTTGGCAGTGAGGACGTCACCAATGGTTTTTTTGTTTTTCACGACCTCCGTTGGTAGGCTTGGAATTCTCGAAAGGTGGCAAGGAGCAAGTGAATTGAATTCAAAAACCAGGAGTTTCAATGGTTCTTTATGGCTTTGTCATTAGAGGTTTGAGCAAACACTGGCAAGAGATTGAATGTGGGAGGAAAGAATGGGTTTTTTTTGTTTTCTTTGGTGAGATGTTGGGAGCTTGGAGGCAAAGGTACTCGCGCGCTACCATGTGGCACCATGATTAGCCCACGTGCACAAAGTTGGGACGAGATTAAGCTCTTTATAAGTTGGGTCGTGAGCCCTTAGTGGCGTATCAAAGTGGGTAGTGAACAATCCTATGGCATGGCTATGGTGGGTGCCATGGTGGCGCTGCGCAGTTGCGCACTGAGTGGAGGTGGCGGCGTTTTGGTCATGAATGGTGGAGATAGGCAGCGCCTATGGTGGCAGTTGAATGCAAAGTAATGATGTGGTGGTGTCGCCCACCTAGAGGCGATTCACACAGGCCCAAGAGGGCGCCCGTTTTTTAGAGAGGCAGTTCCCCCACTAGCGACATCGCTAGTGGTAGAGGGATTGGCATGTGAGAGAGAGTTCATATGGGGTCATGAGAGAGGTGGAAAGCAGATCATGCCGAGCCGGACAAAGTGGGTGTGACAATGTGGAAGGATGTGAGCTGAGCAAAGTGGAATGATCAGGTCTCTTTGGTGTGTTGCAAAGCATGTGTGTGTATGGTCGTGCGCAAGCATTGGTTTGCTTGCGGATAGTGTCAAGTTTTGAAGGTGCACTCTAGTGTATTGGGGTGTTGTGTATACCCTGGGCTATAGTGAGGCATTGTGTTGTGTTCTGGGCGTGTTCTTCTTTCCCCCTCTCCAGTTTTTCTCCAGCTATGAAGTAATGTCGGAGGCCAATAACAACTTGACGAGAGTATAAGGGGGACTACCGACTATGGACGTGCTCCCTTCCCCCTTTGTATTTTTTTTGAAAATAAATACCTGAAGGGCTTGCTCCTCCTACAGGTTTGATGATGGGTTTCGGTGGCAATTAAGAGAAAACTAGCAAGGGAGATGGAATTATGATGCTCCGTGGCCCTTGGTCTTGTGATGAGAGTTATCCCCCATTGTAGTGCAAACTCAGACATGCCCTCAACGTGTCCCAACTTGCTACTTGGCTCGCCTCCCTTCCCCGGCTCTAGGGCAGTTTCCCATGCGGCCTCGACCTCAGCTCCTCCCACCTATGTAGAGAACTTGCACGTGGCTGTGCACTTCTTGCTTAGCAAGCCGTCCCTCCTTTGCATGAGTGGTGCCTACTTCATGCATGCTTTGCATGGCCTTTCCAAAAAGCAGCATGTCCTTGAATTCGTAAGCTAAGAGAGAGGTATAGAGAGAGAGACGCAACAAGCCATGTAAGGCCATCTTCCCCCTTCCTCCATAGCTCCCCCCATGAGCATTGATACCAATGTAAGACAGAGGGGATTGGAGCATTCTCATCACCACCCAGCCATGCCCTGTATAGACCCTTGGCCGGCTAAACATTGGGACCCCCTTGATTGCATGTCTTTCCTAGCCCTTGGCCCTGCCCGGTCCTACTCTTGGCATGACACTGAGTACCACACACTATTAGAGTGCTCCGCCTTTGGTCACATCCAAACTTGTTGCTCTCACATTTTTAGCCCCATGACTTAGACCTACAGAGTTTCCTCTCCTAGCCACAGTGTGAACTCTCCATTGCGACTCTCATCATCAAAATTTTGGAGCATCAAGAATCACTCATAAGTCACACACATACTATATCATATGTAACTTTGGTCTCATAGGTCATATTTGACCTTTGATGATGATAATAAAATCTCTCTCTCTCTCTCTCTCTCTCTCTCTCTCTCTCTCTCTCTCTCTCTCTCTCTCTCTCTCTCTCTCTCTCTCTCTCTCATAACATAATGGGGTTAGTGTGATTGACTATATGTTACTCTCCAAAGATATCATGTATCACGTAAAGAGTTTTACAATTGGCCAATGGACCCCAAAATTAGACCGTCAAACCTTATGTACGGGCCTTGCATGTGGGAAAGCAACTAAGCATGCTAATCTCAGCCAAAAGGAAGAGAACTTATCACTATGTATGGATTTCAACCGGTTTAGGGTGTACATTATTGTCATAAAATCTAATATCCAACTAACCCAAATTATTTTATCATATTAAAATCATTATTTAATGTGGGAGAATAAACAGGAACAAGAATTAGAATATAGACATGTGCTTATGAAGCTATCTCAATGCGGGACCAAAGCCAATGGGTCCAAATGAGAGATGGTATGCCAAAGAGCAATGTTAGCTAATGGAGCTTAAAAGACCTTAGGGTTAGCTTCATTAAAGACCTCCAAAGGTTAGTGTTAAAATTCCTTAGACCTAGGACCTTAGGCAAGCTAGCGTTGATCTTGAGGTGGGAACCCGGTCCAAGCTTGAGGTGCTTGTCGTGCTTGCTGACTAAGGTGCTTGAGGTGCTTGTCATGCTTGCTGACTAAGGTGCTTGTCGTGCTTGCTGACTAAGGTGCTTAAGGTACTTGGAGCTAAGGTGCTTGAAGTCAAACCAAGGCCGATAAAGGAGGGGGCGAGCCATGAGAGTAGGGAATAAAGTTGAGTGTCCACTCCCTCATCCAAAGGGCACCCCTCGCTCAAAAAGGCAAAAGGGACACATGTCAAGTCCCTAGCTAAGTTGCCCTCATGGTGTTCCTCAAGCCTATTGTTTGACCCTTAGAGAGGTCCAATGAGAATTTAGCTAATTAAATTAATTGTTTATGCATTTATCAAGCCCTCTCTCTCAAAGGGAAAAGGAGGACACTTGCCCTCATGGTGTGCCTAAAGCCTATTGGTGACCCTTAGAGAGGTCCAATGAGAATTTAGCTAATTAAATTAATTGTTTATGCATTTATCAAGCCCTCTCTCTCAAAGAGAAAAGGAGGACACTTGTCCAAAGACTACCCTATTGCTAGTTATGACCCATGCATGTGATTGGCTAGGCTTGAGAGGGCCAATGCGCTTCAAGCAAGGCGAAAATGAGGGGGTCAACCCAAGAAACTTGGGGGCTAGATTGAGGGTATACTCTCACACACACACACAAACACACATGCTCATTGTGTGAAGTGCTAAGTGCAAGAGCTTCATCTCCTTCTCCAAGATTGTTGAGAAGTTGAGAGCCTACAGCAACACTCTTGGCTATGGAAGCCATGCTCCAATGCGAAAGCTTGCCATCCTCTCTATCTCATTACTATGCTATTATGCTATGCTAAGCAAGAAGAGTGATGATAATTGAGAAACTATTTCTTTCTCATAAGAATGTTTCTTTTTCCTCTTCCCTACCCTCGTTCCCTACTAGCTCTCTTCACCTTCAAAGGTTTTTGAGGTCTTGGGAACTGAGGCTGGGGACAAGTTTATGCTTTCATCTAGATAAGTTACGAGTATAATTGTGGTGCATGAAGCTCTCTATCTTTTTTGCACCATCAAGGTCTCAAGGAACACAAAGCTTGTATTGTATCAAGTCTCCCTTTATGGGAGAATTTATAATACAAAAGCCTTTTAGAGGGGGGACCGGCTCCACATAAATCCGGTCCTCAACTGTTGTCAAGTTCTCTAGTTCTCTCTTGAAAAATTATTGTTCATGCCAAGTTAATTAGGTATAATGGTTATGTTGTTACCGCTAGTTAAGTTCACCCTCTATGTGCTCAAAGTAGTCTCATAAAAATGCTCACTATAGTTCTCTTAATTCCGCTATCCTCAATGTTCATATGCCTTTTCCATTACATACATTGAAATGGTTGAGAAAAATTTATAAATGACAAAGCTTCAATATGACACACCATTGGAAACTAAATGGGAAGCTTTCAAGAAAGTTATTTGTTCTTGTGCGCAAGAATTCTTTTTCATAAAGCATGTCCATGGTATCAACAAATATAGATCATGCCAAAGGTGGTTTGATAAAGAATGTCAAGATGCTCAAAAGTCCTTGATAAAGCTTGATGCAACTATGAACAAAGAAAACTATCAAAGTCATTTGCATACATACAAAACATTGATTCAAAAGAAGAGAAGAAGATGGGAAGTAAAGAAACAATTTTTTCAAGTCAAAGAAAAGGCAAGTGCATGTGGAAGATTTTGGAGAAACTTGAGAGGAAATTGGGTTAAGAGTTTTGGCAACTTGAGTATTGCAGATATGATAACACATTGTAGATAGCTATATGAGCAACCAGATGCTGAAAAAAATCCATTTTATGGTTAACTCCCATGTATGCCCTTTGTTTTTACTATTGGGCATGTATGCAGTAGGCTTGAAAAGTTGGACACTTGCAAAGCAAAAGATCTTCAAGGTATCAAGCCGGGGATGATTAAATAGATGGGAGATTTTATACATGAGTGGATGTGTGATATGTTCAACCTTGCAATTCAACATGGTATACCTTATGATTGGAGTACTAATTGGGTCAAGCCTTTGCATAAAGGAGGGTATGTAGAGAATTTAAATAACTATCGGACTATAATGGATCATGGAGAGTATGTAGAGAATTTAAATAACTACCGGATAAAATTGTGTGATCGGGCTTAAGAGAATGGCAAGAGTACAAAAGGACAAGCGAGTTTTCCTTGACACCATAGCACCATTGATCATCTTGTCACTCTTTTTGTGTTCTCATGGAGGAAAGTAGGTTGAGAGGCAAGTGATTGTATTGTTGCTTTTGTGGAATTTAAGAAAGCCTTTGATATGATTCCACATAAAATTTGTGGAGAAGGATGGAAGAACTCCAAGTGCCAAGTGAATTTATGCTTGCGGTTTCTTGAACCTATGAGAAGGTGATGTGTCAATTGTTCATGGGAAGAGTAATTTCAAAAATGTTTACAAGCACTATTGGGGTCAAACAAGGATTCCATTGTAACCAACTCTCTTGGGTCTATGCATCAATCAATTGGAACAAATGGTACTTGACTTTATGCAAGGAGAGAAGGCATTGAAGAGGTCACTATTTTCAATGCGGTAATCATGCTTTTGTTGTATGCGGATGATGAAGTGCTTCTAGAACACACTTTAGAGGATGCAAAAAAGCTTATGGTTGTCCTTGAGAACATTTTCTTGCATAGTGGGATGATTGTTAATGAATCCAAAATAAAGGTTATGCTTGTGAAAACCAACCATAAAGAGAAGCCATACCTTGTGTACAACAATGAGAAACTTGAAGTTGTTGAGAGCTTTAAGTACCTTGGCTTTGAGGTTCTGGACAATCACAAGTGGCATGAATGTGATGTGCGTCATTTGGAAACGGGAAAGAGAGCGTACTATGCATTTGAGAACATGTGTAATGTGGGAAACATCAAGTGTTGAGTTCTGAAAAATGCATTTTTGACACATTGGTGACATCGGTTCTTCTTTTATGGAGTTGAAGTGTGGGGCAGAAGCATCTCAAAATCTACTTGTAAAGAGTTTGAGAATGTCCAAAAGAATTTTCTTACAAACTTTCTTCAATTGAAGACACAAACACCATATATGCTCCTACTTCTTGAGTCTGAATCTCTTCCAATTAAGGTTATGGGCATGGAAAGGGTTGTGGAGTACATGATAAAGATGCATCAAAACCCCTCACATCAACTTCCTACAACTGCACCCTCCACGTTCAACCCTTTGTATAGGATGAGTTCGAGACTGATGACGAGTGGCTAGATGGTCTGAATATGCGAATCAATGTGAATCTCAACGAAAATTAAAAAGTTAAAGCTTTACGAGATACAGGAGCCCAAATCAATGTGGTTAACTATTTCACTTATCGCAAAGCAACTACTCAACCACTTGAGTATTGTCAAAACATTGTTAATGGCTGCAACAAGTGTGTCACTCCAACTTAAGGAAAGATCAACTTGAATATTATGGTTCATGGATTCTCTTTCGTGCATACTTTCATATGTATAGCGGATGAACACATGAATGAGAACCTAATATTGGGTGTTCTGTGGATGAGAAACTACATAGAAATTCAGGATTGGGATGCCAAATTCTCGAGCTCACACTCAAAGGAGGACAACTAAAAGTACCATTTTCCTACAATAAAGAGGAGTGGAAGGAAGCTCTAGGTGATTTCTAATCAACAAGCATGAGTCATCAAACACAATTACAACTACAGCTCCAATAAAGACTTCTACTACTCCACCAATGCAGGGAGCAAGGCAAGTTTGGATTTCAAAAATACTAAAGGTTTGACTTCCTTAAACTGCCAAATAAAGAGGCCCTCCTATACGCCATTCTCTTCCTAATGTGTTCAATAATGAACATGATGTCATTAGAGATATGTCAAAAGTAGTGGGTGCAAATACGAGCAGGAGCTACCCAAATACAGACTTTGCTAAGGCCTTTGTGAACTTGTATTGATGCTCTAGAGTAGAAGGGTTTAAGCAATGACGAAGCTTAGGCTTTGACATTTGATAAAAGTGATGTACTATAACTTCAAAGGTAATTCTTTTGATGTTTTGCCAGCTTGGTGTCTGCCATATTTGTAAGATATAATTTTAAAACATAAACATTATAAGAGGAGAGGGTAAACTATCATGACCCTAAACCGTAAATGACTGACATAATTTATAGCAAACAAACACTTATCCAAATTTGAAGTACTCCAGATCAAAGAGAGGTTACTCAAAGATTTCCAAGCCGACCCAACACTGGCACATCTCAAATGGCAGGAGATCTGGCTGAACCGACACCCCAAGTATATGATCTTATATAAAAATGCACAAACTCATATCAAAGAAGATCCTGTGTAGTGCCAATACCAAGAGTCCAAAGTTGGCAGCAACACTTTCTCCTCTAGCAAAAGTGGCCTACTTGGCTCAACTACCCAAGGTTTCCATCCCCTTCAAATAACCAACCCATAGAAGGCACCAAGGACTTATGCTATGATTTATCAGGCCATTCCTTTGAAGAAGGGCTTCATGGATTTTATGCTAGGGTAATGTTTCTACCATCCTAGTACATGCACACATTGAAGAAGCATTCTACACGGGATTCTTCACTTATCAGTCCAAGATCTTTGGACCCGTCATCACCAATCTACAGGAAAGATTTTTCAATTACTCCGCAATTGGGCAAATAAATGAAGTAGCCATGTAGTTTATGTCAACTAAAGATAAACAAATCCACCTTAGATACCAACAAGGTCTCAAGAAGCACGCACAAAGGACAGTGGCAAGGAAGCCCAACCACTACTTAGCACCCTAAGTAGTTGTGTCCCGGACGACAGAGGCAAGGAGGGGGGCAATGTTAGTTGCTCAGCTAACAAGAGTTGAAGAACAAGCATCAAAAGGGGTGCCACTCATTTTTTTGATCGAATCAAATGTATTAAATCCCTTTGTATCACTGAAAAATCCCGCAAAGTCCAAAGTTGTTGTAATATTATTGATTGCCAATGAGTCTAAAGGGGTTGAGGGCCTCCAAGTTTGTAATCATATGCAGTTGCTAAGCTTTGTATTGGGCCCAAATAGCTAGAAATCCATTCTTTAAACCTTGGCTAAGGTATAAAAGCCAACTTTTGTTAATTAAAAACCTAAGTTTTTGTATAATGAAAGTAAGCGTTTGCTGCAGAAGCTCAACGTGAGTCTACTGTTTCTTTGATTCTCCGTGTCTCTCTTATATGATGTTACATTGCTATTCTGAGCATACCAACGTGTTCGAAAGTGAAAGCTCTTTGATTTAACGTACGTTTCTCGCGATGAAAGTGTGACTTTAGTCATGTTGTCTACAAGCTCATTTCACTCCCTATGCACCATATACACACCAAAACTGGTTTTTGACCTTAGGAATAGGTAGAGCATGTCTAGAGGAAGCTGTAGAGTGCTTCGGAGTTTGAAATTGACTGACCTGAAATAGGTTGTTTATCTTAGACACAATTTTTTTTCGAGTGTCAAAAATGACATTTTACACAAAAGTGTTAAGGATACTCTGCTCATCCTAGGCATAAAGTTTCATTGCATTTGCAGACTCATAGCTATCCCAAATCATCAGAACAAGCTTGCGGTAAGGAAAGTAGTTTTTGATGTCTGACACACATTTGACATTGAGATACGTAGGAACGGCTTAGACTTGGGTTTTTTGAGAGATTAGCTATCTCTTGTAGCCTCCATGCACTAGTCGGGTCAGCTACGTCCCACGGATTGACAATTTTTATATATGTGATTCTCGCTTTGTTAGCATTGATATGGTGAGGCTTGGCAGTAAGTCCACTGACACTTTTTAGAATCTCTTAAGGGCAAGTATAAGCATGATGAAACAGAGTCCAAAGTGTGGAGCCATGTGAAAAATAGGGATCCTTCTCACTCCTATGTTGGTAGTGTGTCTTCAAAATCCACACCTAGTTCTCCTCTATCGAGTGATGAGCTGCAGAGATGGAAGAATTTTTCCATACATGATGGTTACCTATTCCATAAGGGGAGAGTTTGTGTATCGACTGACATAGACATTTGGCACCAAATTCTTTATGAAAGTCATGAAAATCCTAATGCAAGACACCCAGACATAAAGAAAATGTATGCACTCGTACGATGAAAGTTTTACTACCAAGTTTACATGGGTATGTTTAATACTATGTCTTGCATTGCCAAAAATGTCAAGTGAATAAAATAGAGCACCTAAAAGCAGGACATCTCTTGCATCCATTGAGCTTCCTAATGGTAAATGGAAAAGTATCTCTGTGGATTTTAGTATGAATTCACCAGCCACTGTATGAGGTCATGACTCGATATGGGTGATCATAAATCGGTTGACTAAACTTTGAAAGTTTATTCCAGCCAAGTTCTAGTCCTTTCATGCTTATGTATGGTTTTGAACGTTAGTCACGAGTTATGGTGGGTTGACATTCAAAATTTCTAAAGACTAGGCCAACACCTAAATTATCTTCGAGGTATTGTGAGCCTTTTAAGATACTCAAGCGAGTTGGAGATATGGCTTACAAACTCTCATTACTTGTGCACTCTCGCATTCATCCAGTATTTCATGTAAGTCATTTATATAAATGCTTGCATAGGGACATGAATGTCATTGACCAATAGATTTTGGTTGATTTCATTGAACCTCCAACCCAACCACATAAATGTGAGCATATTCTTGACTATCATGATCTATGTAAGCATTATCATGTGTGTTGATAGGCATTAGTCAAGTGGAAAGATGGACCTGAAAAAGGGGCCACTTGGGAAAACATTAGTATTCTTAAGAAGAAATTTTTCGTTTTTGTTTTTGAGGATGAATACGCTTCTCCAAGGAGGGAGCAATGTCAAGCCAAGGTCAAAGGCCATGTTAGTGTGAATACACTTAGGACTGTTGCAGCATTTTTTCCCTCACTAGGAGGTTTTTTCCCCCGTGCATTGTCCATCTTTCTAGGGCTAACTTATATTTCCATTGCGCACTAAGAAATATACACTTTGTTGTGTGTCTTGATTCTTTATCTTCTCCAAGTTGTGTGTGCCTTGCAAGCCCAGTTCCAACAATTGGTATCAGAGTAGGTTGTGTCCTCCCAGGCATAGTTGCTTGCATCACTAGCACATGCCTACTCACTTTCTTTGATTTGGATAAGGTTTGGTGAGTGTTAAAAGGTCAACAAATCCTTTGGGTCAGCTTGTAGAGTTAGGTTTGCTTAAATTTTTTCGTTCAGGCTTGTTTTGGCCCTTGTTTCCACTATAGGTAGTATTGTGCATGCAATTTTGTCCTTTGGTGCACAATTTTTGTCAATGCAACTTTCTACAGAATAGGCCCCTTACAGCCTTGTTTGGGTTGTGCTATATTGCACGTGTTGCTCCTACATTGTTTTACCTCTTTTTGGACAGTTTTCACATCAAGTGCAGTCACTCACCATGCCTGACAACAACACAAATGTTTTCAGATGCTTGCTGTTGAGGATAAACTAGAAGTGAATAACTACACAATATGGGGTTACATGATGCAACATGTTCTTGTGTCAAAGGGAATTTGGAATGTTATGCAGGGCATTGATGTACGTCCACCTTCTGTGGACCCATGCTCTATTGAGGATGTTGCAGGTTTAGTCTCATTGGGATGTTATAGATGCGCAGGCTCATGCATTGATTGCATATCTATTAAGCACACTGTTACCCCTCAAATTCCCTCAGGAAAATCAACAAAACAGGATTGGGATATTCTAGTTGGTCTTTATGAAAGTTGCAATGAGGCTAAAATTGCATTGTTGCGTAAAGAGCTCGAGTCAAATATTATGCATGAGGAAGATGACATGGACACTTTTCTTGTTGGTATCAAGGATATTAATGAGTAACTCATTTCTACAGGTGAAGTCAGTTCTGACAGTTCACTAGTACAGACTGTTCTTGATGCATTGTAAGATTCTTTACCAGACTTTTGCTAGTACTTAGAAACTTATGACCCACGAAAACCCTCAAGCTGACAAGTTGGGGGTGTCACTACAATAAAAAAATGCATATCATGTGGGTTCCATAGAAGGGATTTTTTTAATATATATTTTCTCACATTTTTACATACAGAAGAGTGTTGAAAAAATTATCTTGAAATAAAATATTACGGATTGAATAGAAAAAGGGGTCCTTTTACTGGTGGAAAGTTCATAGCTAAGGGGATTTATAAATAGCCCTTGAACGCACGTGGTATATAGGTTTTACATATAGTGACCCCCCCCCCCCCCCCCCCCCCCGAGCTAACAAGTTTGATGCATTATGCACACTTTTATTGCAATCAATGTAGCCACTTCTCATGGTTATTCAGTGAGTAGCAAATCACCTATTCCTAATGCTTCTTCTGGTAGCACCTTGTCTAGGAATTTTGGTGAAAAATGAAAGAAGAATATGTGTTGCCATTATTGCAAGGCTAATGATCATTTGATTAAGCAGTGTCCTAAATTGAAGGCAAAAGAGGCCAAGAAGAAAGAGGCTTATTCCACTACAAGTGCAGCCATTGTAGAAGATTCTACGAAAGCAGATTGTGATGTTGATGTAGACGCAAAGTGGGCATTTAGTGCAGAGTGCATTTATGATCCTTCTATCCATGATGTATGTATGTCAATTTATGTAGATTCACATGTGTGGTACTTTGATAGTGGTGCTAGAAAGCACATTACTTCACATCATGACTTGTTTACCTCTTCCGAGTCTGACCCTCATGGGAATACAGACACTTGTGCTAACCATGCCTCTTATCCGGTTAGGGAGTTGGAAAGATTGTGCTAACTGCTGCTAATGGCAGTTCTTTCTTGATGCAATTTAAGTACCTCGGATAAAAAAGAACCTTTTTTTTATATCTGCACTTGCTAGACTTGGTCTTGTTATCAAATTTGCGGATGATAGATGTACAACTCATGATCTCAATTTTGGTGATGAAATTGTTTCATCTAGCATTTTGTGACGTGGGTTGTAAAAGCTCACTTTGTATGACAAGTGTGGGTAGAATTTTGCAAATACACTTGTGGATTCAAAGTTTGTTTCAAATGCAAAACTTTGGCATGCATGTTTTAAGCATTTGAATTTTTCCACTTTTGCTCTACTTGCAAAAATCTAATATGGTTGCTTCTTTGCCACCTCTTGAAGCCTTTTCTAAGCATGTTTGTGAAGGCTGTATTTTGGATAAGATGCAATGTGCGAAGTTTCCAAAGGATGGTTCAGTAAGGCTACATGTAGATTGCAATTTGTGCATAGCAATGTTTGTGGACCTATGCAAACTCCATCCTTAGGCAATTACCTATACCTCATGACTTTGATTATTGATTACATAGATTGCATGTGTGCATAGCAATGTTTGTGGACCTATGCAAACTCCATTCTTAGGCAATTACCTATACTTCATGACTTTGATTGTTGATTACTCCACGCATGCATGGGTGTATCCGCTTAAATCTAAGTCTGAAGTGTTCATGTGTTGCTTCAAGAAATTTTTGGCCATGGTTGAAAATGTCTCTAAATGTACTATATGCACCCTCCGTTCTGATCGAGGGGAGGAGTATATGTCTCACGAGTTTAATGCATTTTGGCTAATCATGGGATAAAACACCAATGTACAGTTCCATATACACCTCAACAAAATGGTGTTGTTGAAACAAAAAACAGGTCGCTTACGTTAGTGGCACGATATATAGTCAAGAGTCAAACTTTGCCACATTCGTTTTAGCTTGAGACCATCATGTGTGCTACTTATGTACTTAACAGGTGTCCTACAAAAGCTTTGTAGTCTACGACTCCTTATGAAGCATGGGATGATAAGAAGCCATCTATTGATCACATGCACGTTTTTGGTTGTTAGGTTTATGCTTTGGTGCCACAAACACAACACAAGAAATTGGATGATAATGTTGTTGAATAAATTTTTGCTGGTTACGTTACTGAAAGCAAAGGTTACAGGTTATATGTCTGCAAACAAAATGTATCTTAGTTTCATGAGATGTTGTGTTTGTGGAAGATTTTGTTTAGCCTTTGTTATCATGTACCAGAGATAGTAATATAAGCTCACAAGACATTTATGACACTTTGTTGCCTCTTTTTAATGGTGGAAGCTTGAATGTAAATTCCAATGAACCATAGATAGTAATATAAGCTAACAAGACATTTATGACACTTTGTTGCCTCTTTTTAATGGTGGAAGCTTGAATGTAAATTCCAATGACGCAAATGTACAACCTAGGAGGTCTCAAAAAATGCTACGAATTCACCTATTACTGATGTAAATGTACATGATGTACTTGATGTGGAAATTTCTAAGAATGAGGAGGCTAGATGTATGCCAAAATGGACGATGCATATTTTGTGTGATAGTAAATTGGATGCACCCATGTCTAGTCATACTCGTTTAGATTCTTGCCTTGCATCTTATGTGTCAGATTGTTATGCTTTGGATGTTTCTAGTTTATGTGATGAGGAGAAACCTCTTTCTTTTGATGAAGCGCAAAATTCAAAAAATTGGATGGCTGTCATGCAATCAAAATATGATGCAATTCTAGAAAATGACACATGGACTTTATGTGATTTGTCTCTTGGAAAAAAGGCCATTGATACAAAGTATATTTACAAGTTGCAACGTAAGCCAGATGGTGGGATTGATTGCTACAAGGCTCGACTTGTTGCAAAGGTTATGCATAACGAAAAGGCATAGATTATGAAGAGACTTTTGCTATGCATAGCAAAAAGGCATAGATTATGAAGGGACTTTTGTTCTCACTCGTCGTATGAGTATTGTTCGTTTTCTATGTGCATTGGCAACTCACTTTGAATGGGATGTACATCAATCAAACATTGTTACTACTTTCTCAAATGGTGATCTATTTGAGGAAGTTTATGTAATGCAACCTCGCATTTTTGTCAAAAAAGAACAAGAAGATAAAGTGTGAAAATGTAAGAAATCTTTGTATCGGTTGAAACAGTCTCCTCATGCTTAGTATGAGAAAGCTGACACTCATTTGGTTAATCACGCTCCCTTCCCTTCTTTTCTTTCTCCCTCCCACTCACACACACACACACACACACACACACACACTCATTCATAAAGAAGCGATCTACACACACATACATTGAGAGAGAGAAATACATAATTAAAGAGAGAGAGAGAGAGAGAGAGAGAGAGAGAGAGAACTGGGATTAGGGTATAGGATTAGGATTTAGGATATATATAGCTTTTGGATTAGGATTAGGTTGTAGATTTAGGGTTTAGGTTTAATTAGGATTTAGTTTTTATATTTAAGCTTAGCTTTAGGATTATGGTTTAAATATAAGGTTAGGATCAGGGTTTAGATTTAGGGTTATGTTTAGGCTTTAAAATTAGATAGAATGTAGAGGAAGATAGAGAGAGAAGGTAGAGAGTAGAGAGAGGAATAGTAGATAAATCTCGTATTTCTGTCTCTAAGCTATCTCTATAGTCTCTAACCTCTCCCTCTATCATATTGAGCTCAACTTATCCCTCTTTACCTCTCTATAGACAGGACAACAGGAACAACAAGATCTTGACAAGACAATTGGAACACAAAGTGAAAGGGATCATTCGGTCCGTGTGTAAGCCCACAGGTGTAATGCACTTGCTCTGGACAACATTCACAAAGGAAGGGAAGCTTACTGGTTTGAAGTCACAAGACTGGCATAAAATGTGCCAAGTATATTTGAAGTGAAATTGAACATAGTAGGATGTTCATAGTATTATGCGTGTGTGGATTTTGATCCCAATGATAAACTTTTTTCGTAGTTTATTTTGTCAATGGCCATTGAGGGTTGTTTGTCCCCAACCACCGCCAAACAATCTACAAACTTGCAAAATTGGTACAATGGATCTCCCAGAAGGACATCAATGCATTTTCTATACCATCCGTCAAACAAAACATTGTGGAGGTTGTTTGCATGTTTGAGACACACTTTCCTACTACCATGCTGACCACTCAAGTGTATCTTCTTGTTCACGTAGTTGATGAGGTGGAAATAGCAGGCACAGTGCATTCAAAGGCCCTTGTGTACATTGGTGAGTGGCTCTCCGAAGTTGATCGTGCAAGAGATACGCTTTGGCTCACCATTATCGCATTTTTGGGATTGTGATGTGCAATCTCGGTGTGGAAAAGAACATGATGCAAGATCTAGAGTCTAAGATCAATTGATTTTGCATGCTTCACAACCCAATGATGCAAAAGTGGATTTCACAGTACAAGGATGCAAATCAAGAGCAACAAAGGGCACGACTTGATTGGAGATGGGAAAGAAGATCACCATTGCATTACCTGGTGGGTCTTGAGAGCCTACCAACATTCATGAGCTTAAGATGGTTGCACAATGCCGTGGTGAACAGGTGACTGAGAAGTGGGAGTACTCGCGAGGATGCAACCCCAAGGTATGCTTATAATCTTAGACCTGTGGCATGTTTTATGTATTGACCGCCACTTATTATTGATGTTGGTTGTAGTATAAGTCATACACAGCATCATGGTGTAAAGGTTGGCATTTCAGGGTACAAGAGATTGACAAAAATCATTTTACACAAGATTGTGGAGTCATGGAAAAATTTGAACAATCAAGTCAATGACGGTCCTCCGATGTAGATCTTGTGGTAGTAGTGGAACTCACTTACTTCAGCACGCTACACAAAATTTTGAGGGTAGATAAGAGAGGATTTTTTGTAGACTTGTTCGAGATGCAATGGTTCAATATGAACATGGAGGGTCACAATGCTACTGTGCGCAAAGGAGAGTGGGTTTCCTTGAGGTGGACTCGACCAAAAAGTGGACTGACCTTTGAGACACTTTCATATTACCCAAGCATTGTGAACAAGTAAGTCGGTAAATTTTGCCTCATCCAACTTTAGAGAACTTGTGTGCCTTGACCACTCATGTAAGATAAGTCGCTCTTGCACGTGATATTCCATCCTACAAAGTCACAACCAAACTGGTGGTATGTTAAAGAGGTAGCCCCACGCAGTGCACGAGTGTATGAGGGATACAATTTGCCAGTCACCTTGGCATCCGTAGAGGACACTGGAGAGGAAAACAAACAAGAAGCTACGGATGTGGCGTCAGACAAGCCCAAAACGTCTTCTGAAAGAGGGATGCATATGGAGGACCTCCTAGATGAAACTATGGACTTTTTCTTGAATGAAGAGCTCTATATAGAAATAGGGAGTTATGTTGAGTTATGCGAGGATGAGAAAGAGACCTCTTAAAGTCATAGAAATTGTATTTGAGCAATTTTGCTCCCTTTTGTCATAGACATTGTATTTGAGCAGTTTTGCTCCCTCTTGTCTCTGTACTAAACTTGTGAAACTTAAATTGTAAATCAAATTGTAATCGGTGCACATTTCCTTCTACATTAACATCAACATGTTTTAAATTTGTTATCATTAACATGTTTTACCTTCAAATTGTGAATCAAATTGTTATCATTAACATGTTTTAACTCCAAATGTGTTTTTTTCAATGCAAGTATGGATCCAGATGCCTTTTATGCTTTCTTGGACCCTGAGAAAAGGAGGTGGTACGACATCCACCATGGCGTCAACTGATAGGCGCATTGTTCCACTGCTTCAAAGTCTCCATCTACTTTGGAGTGATCAATGCGCTCTGAGAGCTCAGTGTCAACTAGACGAGCTACACTCTCCTCTAGGCATCGACGCTCTAGTGGTGGAGGCAACGGCTACTGTGGAGGAGGCGCCACTGACATTTTCACACCGCCTCATAGTCATCGAGGCTCTTACCTCCCCCTTCTTTGCCCGCCCCCACAGCCCCCACACCGGCCACGGTGTTGCCCTCTACTTCGACTTTTGTGTGGCGATCGGGCACTCCTGGCTAGACACCACTAGCTACTCCTCTGAGACTCACCCCACTTGACACTCCTCACTTTGAAGCCTAGACTCTTGTGGAGCCACGTGCTACCTGCATCCGCAACCCCTATCGAGACACCACTTGAGACCCCTGCTAAGATGTCTGCAGTGACACCTAGGCTCAACCGCAACAGGCGAGAGGGCTTGTCATACTTGATCGACGTCAGTAGCAACTTGATCTTGGATGAGGATGGCAAGAAGGTGATTTTTGCATGCGTAGCCTTTGCTCTTAGGTTTTTCAGCACTACATATTAAATAAATGGAGTGTCCAATGAATTGAAAGAAAAAGTCGTCAAAATGCTGCATGACGAGTTTTCCGTGGCAAATTAGGAAGTTTGCTTCAATGAAGACTTAATGAGGGTGCGGATGCATGAGTACTGCAAGCACAAGCTCTCCAAAGTACAGAAAGCATTAAAGCATGGGTGGAGCAGGCCAGCTTGGCTGACTAAAGAAGATTGGAAGATTTTCAAGCGAGAGTGTCCCAACAAGTGGAAGCAACAAAAGGAGACGGACAGAGCGCAAGTAGAGGCAGGGAGCTCACACCACTTGGGGAGTGACGAATCGATGTCATTTGAGGCCGACTTTGTAATTGTTATTGCATTGCTCTCTACGTTGAGTAGGTTTAGGTATTTGTAATCTTGAATTTTAACATGATGTTTTCTTTGTATGTCTTGAATAGTGGTCGATGATTGGACATGACCCCACGCCATACAAGCGCAAGTATGCGGGCAAAAAGGGCTTAAACGACCTTATGGACATTCTGAGCTTTCGACCCACTTGGTAATTTCTTAACTTTACGCTCTTAAATTTATTATATTTTAAGATGTTAAATTGTTTATTTGTATGTTTATACTTATAGAAATTCTTTTTTTTTTGTAGAATCCGACAGATATTCCATTGGTGTTGGAATTAGGGTTGCAGAGAAACACACACAGCTTGGAGAAGACGAAGGAAGCTCAAGGCACACAATAGAGAGTGTGTTACTTAGTGTGCAATGGAAAGATAGATAGCCCTAGAGTGATGGGCGTATATACAATGCACGGGGGAAAAAACCTCCTAAAGAGGGAAAAAATGCCCCGGCGGTCCTAGTGTGTTCACACACATCACTACCACATGTATATGGTAACAAATCCCCCCTGGAGTGATGCGGTGAACGAGAGTTGGCACATGAGTAAAGGGAAGTGCCATGTCTTGAGGACAGGATCAGTCCACAAAGGGGAGTAAGCCCAAAGCTTTGCGGAAAGCTTCAAGCTTCTCACGAGACACTGCCTTTGTGAAAAGATTTGCAAGGTTGTCCTGTGTTGGCACATAAGCCAAGATGATCTCTCCTGCTGAGAGCCTCTCCCTGACATAGTGGTAATGCACCTCAATGTGCTTTGTGCGAGCATGAAAAACTGGGTTCCTCGCAACTGCCAATGCGCTCTGACTGTCAGTGAAGATAGTGTTCGCAGTGTCCTGTCCAACACCCAAATCAGCCATAAGGCGTCTGAGCCATACACACTCAACCGTAGCTATGAAGACTGCCCTGTACTCAGCCTCACAACTCGAAGTGGCCATAGTAGGTTTCTTCTTGCTCAACCATGATATACATGAACTTCCAAGCATGAAACAAAAACCTGATGTGGACACTCGCGTGTCAAAACAACCAGCCCAATCTGAGTCTGAAAAAGCATGTAAGTCTGGCGGCAATGATCCCCCCTTGGGATAAAACAAGCCAAGATGTAAAGTGCCACTAAGGTAGCGGAAAATCCTCTTGACTGCCTGCCAATGCTTAGACCCTGGGCTATGCATAAATCTGCTGACCTTTGAGACTGCAAACTGAATATCTGGCCTCGTGTTGCATACATAAATGAGGCAGCCAACAGCAGTTTGGTAAAGAGTGACATCAGCAGGATTGCCAGCATCATGTAGACTCAACTTCAAACCTGTTTCCATGGGAGTGGCAATAGGTTTGCAATCCTCAAGTCCAAACTTACATAGCAATGTCTCTATGTAACTTTTCTGACACAAGGCAATACCACCATCACACTGCTTAAATTGTATACCCAAATAATGATGCAACAGCCCCAAATCTTTCATCTTGAAAGTAGCATTCAAATCAGCCTTAAATTCAGCAATATGTCTCTCATTTGGTCCAGTGATCATCAAATCATCAACATAAAGAACCACGATGAGAAATACTTTACCCTCACACTTTACATACAATGTGCTTTCTGTTGGACTGTTACGAAAGCCTTGTTTGACCAAATGAGTGTCAGCTTTCTCATACCAAGCACAAGGAGATTGCTTCAACCCATACAAAGCCTTGTTACATTTGCACACTTTGTCCTCTTGTCCTTTTATGACAAAACCGCGAGGCTACGTTACATAAACTTCCTCAAATATGTCACCATTCAAGAAAGCAGTAACAATGTCTGATTGATGTACATCCCAACCAAAATGAGTTGCCAATGCACATAGAAAACGCACAGTAGTCATACGACAAGTGGGAGCAAAAGTCTCTTCATAATCTATGCCTTTTTGCTGTGCATAACCCTTTGCAACAAGTCGAGCCTTATGGCAATCAATCTCACCATCCGGCTTGCGTTTCAACTTGTAAACCCACTTCTTACCAATGGCCTTTTTGCCAGGAGGCAAATCACATAAAGTCCATGTTTCATTTTCTATAAGTGCATCATATTCTGATTGCATGGCAGCCATCCAATTTTCTGAATTCTGTGCTTCATCAAAAGACAGAGGCTCCCTAACATCATGTAAACTAGACACAGCCAAAGCATAACAATCTAATGCATAAGATGCATGGCGAGAGCTTGAACGAGTACGACTAGACAAAGGTGCATCCAATTTACTGTCACGCAAAGTGTGCACCAGCCATTTTGGCATACCTCTAGCCTGCTCATTTTCAGCCCTTTCCTCATCAAGTACATCATGTACATCTGCATTAGTAATAGGCTGATCTAAAACATTTTCGGAAACCCCCATAGGCTGTACATTTGCCTCATTGGAACTTACATTTGTATTTCCACCACTGAAAAGAGGCAACAAAGTGTCATAAATGTCCTGTGAGCTTACATTACTGTCTCTAGTACATGACAGCAAGGGCTGAACAGAATCTTCCACAAACACTACATCCCGAGAAACCAGAATACGTTTTGTTTGCGGATGATACAACCTGTAACCTTTGCTTTCAGCACTATAACCAACAAAAATACATTTGACAGCCTTATCATCCAATTTTCTGCGCTACACTTGTGGCACCAAAGCATATGCCAAACAGCCAAAAACACGCATGTGCTCAATAGAAGGATTTCTATCATGCCATGCTTCATATGGAGTAATAGAATGAAAAGCTTTCGTAGGACACGTGTTAAGTACATAAGTGGCACACATGATGGCCTCAAGCCAAAAAGAATGCGGAAAAGCTTGACTTTTGACCATACATCGTGTCATTTCCGTCAGTGACCTGTTTTTCCTCTCAGCAACACCATTTTGCTGAGGTGTATAAGGCACTGTACATTGGTGTTTTATCCCACGACTAGCCAGAAATGCATTAACCTCATGAGACATATACTCCCCCCCTCGATTGGAACGGAGGGTGCCCATAGTACATTTCAAGACATTTTCAGCCATAGCCAGAAATTGTTTGAAGCACATAAAAACTTCGGACTTCACTTTAAGCGGAAATACCCATGAATGCCTGGAGTAATCATCAATGAAAGTCACGAAGTACAGGTAATTGCCCAATGACGGAGTTTGCATGGGCCCACAAACATCACTATGCACAAGCTACAACCTGCATGTGGCCCGAGCTGAACCATCCTTTGGAAATTTAGAATGCTGCATCTTACCCAAAATACAGCCTTCACAAACATGTTTGACAGGTGCTTCAAGAGGCGGCAAAGAAGCAACCATATCAGATTTCTGCAAACGCAGCAAACTGGAAAAATTCAGATGACCAAAACGTGCATGCCAAAGTTTTGCATCTGAAATAGCCCTTGAATCTGCAACAACATTTGCAAAATTTTGTCCACACTTGTCATACAAAGTGAGCTTATACAGCCCACGGCACAAAAGGCCAGATGCAACAATTTCATCACCAAAACTGAGATCATGAACTGTACATCTGTCATCCACAAATTTGACTACAAGTCCAAGTCTAGCAAGTGCGGATACAGACAAGAGATTCTTCTTGATCCCAGGTACATAAAGTGCATCAACAAGTGTGAAGAAACTTCCATTAGCAGCAGTGAGCACAATCTTTCCAACTCCCTGAACTGGATAAGAGGCGTTGTTGGCACAAGTGAATGAATTCCCATGAGGGACAGACTCAAGAGAGGTAAACAATTCACGATGTGATGTAATGTGCTTTGTAGCACCACTATCGAAATACCACACATGTGAATCTGCAGCAACGACTGACAAGCATGCATCATGGATAGCAGGATTGTAAGTGCACTCTGCGCTAAAAGCCCATTCTGCATCAACATCAGCAACACAGTCTCCTTTCACAGAAGACTCAACAATGGCTGCATTTGTAGTGGAACCAGCATTTGCAGTGGAACCACCCTCTTTCTTCTTAGCCTCTTTGGCCTTCAACTTAGGACACGACTTGATCAAGTGATCATTGGCTTTACAATAATGGCAACGCATCTTCTTTTTGCCCTTATCACCAGAATTGCCAGACGAAGTACTGCCAACAGAAGCATTAGGAACATAATTTTTTCCACTTGCAGCAGAACCATAAGAAGTGGCTGCATTGCTGTTATCACCCTTTCTTTGAGAAGCAATAAAAGCCTGTTCAACTACACGCTGCCTAGTCCTATTTTTTCTGGAAAGTGACTCTTGCAACAACAATGTGCATAATGCATCAAACTTGACAACTTCAGGATTTCCTTGGGTCATCAGTCTCCAAGTACTAGCAAAAGTCTGGTAGGAATCTGGTAAGGCATCAAGAACAGTCTGCACAAGGGAACTGTCTGAAATGACTTCACCTGCAGAAATAAGCTGCTCATTGATATCCTTGACACTAGCAAGGAAAGTGTCCATATCATCTTCCTCATGCATAATCTTCGACTCCAGCTCTTTACGCAGCAAATCAATTTTAGCCTCATTGCGGCTTGCATAAAGACCTGCTAAAATATCCCAAGCTTGTTTTGCAGATTTTGCTGAACGGATGTGAGGAACAATGGTGTGCTTCACAGACAACGCAATCAATGCATGAGCCTGCGCATCCTTAACATCCCAACGAGCTTGTTCTGTCGTAGGCAAAACAACTCTAACAGTTGCAATCCTTGCAGCAAGACCTGCAACATCCTCAACATCGCCTACATCCTCAGAACCAGGACATAAATCAATGCCCTGCACAATGTTCCAGACACCCTTTGACACAAGAACATGTTGCATCATATAAGCCCACATAGGGTAGTTGTCCCCATCCAACCTATCCTTAGCAGCAAACATCTTGAACACATCTGTGTTGTTGTTGTCAGCCATGGTAAATGCTGCACCTGATGTGAAAACTGCCCGAAAATAGGAGAAACGGAACGGGAACAACCTGTACTATATAGCACAAACCGTAGAAGAATATAAGGCACTTGTTATGTAGAAAACGGCACTGACAGAAATTCTGCACAAAATGAAGAAATAGACTGTGGAGTACTGCCTGTAGTGGAAACGGAGGCCGAAATGAGCCCAAATCAAAATTCTGAGCAGACCAAGCTCTTCGAGTTCCCCCAAAATATTTGTCGACCTGCGAACGCTCGCCAAAGCTCACTGAAATCGGAGAAAGTGAGCAGGCGTGTGCTGGAGCAGCTGGCGACTAAGCCCGGGAGGACGTGATCTGCTCTGATACCAATTGTTGGAATTAGGGTTGCAGAGAAACACACACAGCTTGGAGAAGATGAAGGAAGCTCAAGGCACACAATAGAGAGTGTATTACTTAGTGTGCAATGGAAAGATAGATAGCCCTAGAGTAATGGGCGTATATACAATGCACGGGGGAAAAAACATCCTAAAGAGGGAAAAAATGCCCCGGCGGTCCTAGTGTGTTCACACACATCACTACCACATGTATATGGTAACAATTGGGTCGCGATGAGACGTCAGATTAGCCGATGTCAGACTAGTCCTAGTTAGCACTAGTCTTACTTGTATATAGCACATATTAGGAGATAACGTGTATACGTCAATTTTGTAGATCATTCACAACAATGTAATTTGTTCTACAGTTTTACGTAATGGCAATTGTCTTCATTGTAACTAGTACATTTTGATTCAACTTAACAATCAATTAATGTGTTCAAGTTTATTTGCCCATGATTTGTTCATTATGTTATGCTTTTGTCAATTCACCATATTTTTGTCAATTCTATGCTTTTGTATTTTTTTCAATATGGTTGATTGGGTGGCAGGGCATTGTGTGCCTTGCCACCAATTTTTTTTGTCTTGGGCGTCACTATTTTGGGATTTGCGACGTCGCTATATTGAGGACATTTAAAACTCTCTCTAAAACACTCTTTCTTTCCTAAAAGTACTCTTTCTTTCTTAAGGGTCAACTCTTATCTTTAGATATTGTTAACCCTCACGGCTCACGGACACCCCATCACCTACGATGGACGCGTATTATGTATTTGGTAGAGTCAGGTACCGGGCTTGTCGGACCAATAGGGAAAGGTAGAGTGATCGCCGATGAGAGGCGCACTTTAACTTGGACATTCAAGGGATTAGTTGGTTAAGCATGGGCGCCCAAGTGTGAATGGGGTGAGCTCCTATAAAAGCCAACTAAACCTAATTTTTACTCATTCTCTCATTTGTGCAATTGAAGAGTGCTCTTGCTCCATCTCCATCTTCTTCTTCTTCACCTCCTTGTGTGTGTGTGTGAGAGAGAGAGAGAGAGAGGGAGAGTGTGTGTGCGATCGAGCATTACGAAGGCACGACGGCGGCGAAGCGGTTGAGTGCGGCACGACTGCAGCTTCTTCTTCATCGCGGCGAGGAATTCACCACGAAGGCGAGCGTAGAGCGGTGAGTGACACACCCTTTGTTTTCTTGAGCTTGCTAGTTTAGGCTTGTTGTGTGCTTGGAGCCGTCTGTGGCTCGCACACGGTGTATTGGCAAGTCCCTTGCTTCGACAGTGCGGCAAGGAGCGCACATTTTTGGCACCGCTGCCGGGGATATGCCCTACACTAAGCTCAGTTAGCACTTTACGCTTCCTTGTGGTGCAATTTCTATCATAGGAAAGGCAGGGAAGGAGTGTGTGGAGATTTCTGTTTTTTGCGTTTTCTGCAATTGCTGTCAAGTTTCAATTTCTGCTATTGTCTGCGTTTTTTCAATTTCCGCAATTTCTGCTATCGCGAGCGAGTGGGCGGCGATATTTTTCGAAAATAAAAAACGTGACTCTTAAAACGGACGGGTTGGTTTGTATAAAAGATAGATCGGGATCGGGATCATTTTCCCAAGCCCAAGCCCAAGCCCAAGCCCAGGCCCAGGCCTCAGTCCTATGATATATACTAGACTCACTCTTATATATATATCCTACTCCCTCAAGAGAGAATGAGAGCATGTGGGACAAGTCCTCCACTCTCCTCCTTTCTCTTCCCACTTGCACCCTTAGACTTTCTAGTTTGGGCCTAGTTCCCTACTTGAAATTGACAGTTTTAGGGATTCCGAGGGCATAGAGTGACCAAACGGAGGGCTGTAAAGCACGGCACGACCCTCTGACCGATACGCTCGTTTTGAGCTATCACACGACCCATTCCACGACACGCTCTAAAAAATCTAGCAAAAAAACAAACAAAAAACACGCTAAAAACTAGTCACAAGGCCTCCTAGAGCAGCTTTTTGACACCTTAGGGTATCAAAAGCACATGCACTTACGCTCTGGGCGGGTGCTAGAACACGAGCATATTGAGCGTGCCTCTGTTCATACGGACACCCATTACCCATCCACGATAAGCTCTAGACCCTCAGCGGGGACACAAGGTAGCACCACCCAAGACCCTAAAATAGCCGCTAGTGATTCCTCCTCCGACTCAGAAATCATGGAAGCATACCCTACCCAAAACACTGAGAGAGAAGGCCATGCACCTCCCGAAGCTCCACAACCTAGTACTAGTATGTTTAGCCGTTTCATGGAAACATTAGGTAGAGCTACTCGCTCGGAACCTGATGCAGATGAAGCACGCGAAGGGGGTGGGGAAGTGGAATCTCCTTTCACATCGCACGTGGACCCCACACCCCCAAAGAGTGTCCATGTGGATATCCTACCAACTTCTTACCAAGAAGGCCCTGTTGAGCTTCCTCCTTCAGAAGTTCCCTCTAGAGTACCATTGGTGGCAAGTAAAACCACGGGGAGCAACATTGCTTCTACCTCACAAGAAACCGTTAACACGTCGACTCTAGAAGGATTGTTCATTAATGATCATTGGACATACGACCTCCACACTGAGGTGTTGACGGATCTACACTCTGGCCACGCCTACCATGTAGGATGGATAGAGATTGTACAATCCACCTCTAGTGCCACGAGCATCGAAGATCAACAGAAAATGATCTGTAATGTTATCCATGGCATTATTCAATCAGAAAGGCAAAACCGAGGGGTAAATATACTCTCAACTGGCCCCATGAGATTTCTGGATACGAGCAAGGCTCAACAGCCTACTCTATCACAAATGGAGACTCCTCTAATGAGCCCCATGGACCCATCTTACGTCATTTCACCTGGGGTCTCTATGCAATCTGAGCCTCCGAGCGAAAACTTTAGCTTCCCTAACTTGGCTCAACCCTCTATTAAGGAAAACACAGTGCTCACTCCAGGGATAAGCCTGACAGAGAATGTACCGATGACATCTACGGTTAGCGCAGTGCCACTACCTAGTGTCGTAGTACCTAATATGGGGCCTCGACCGTATGTGCCTCTAGCCCCTTATGCACACATGGCCCCCACACCTCCAATTGTACCACTTGCTTATGCTCCTCGAGTGCCGCTCCCTAGCTCTTATCCGAGTGGACCTATGCCCAGTTATGTTCCATATCCTGCATCATCCACACATATGCCAAGACCGGTACCCGTTCCTCTCCCACATATGATTCCAAGAGTACCTCCACCGGCCCTGCCTCCTCACATAGGTGACTTGGCAGCGTTTGCTCAAACCATAGGTCGATCTATCGCGGAAAATATGCGTCATGCATCTGATAGAGAGCCTAGAAGTAAGGCAGTACAAATTGCCAAACTCACGCAAAAATTCAATGGGGACGAAGATGCTAGGAAACACATTGAAGTGTTTGAACAAGTATGTGATTCCTTAGGGGAACGCAACGAACTACATAAGTGCAATGCCTTAAGCTTGACATTAAGTGGGAAGGCTGGAGATTGGTATAGGACCCTAAGGGTGGACGAGAAAACAATCTACCCTACCCTTCGAAGGTTGTTTTAAAGGAGTACATACGAGAAGGTGTGCTTTGGGGTGTAGCATCTCAGCTACAGAAGGCCGAACGTAAGGAAGGAGAGTCAGTAAGGGACTTCATTAGTCGTCTAAAGCACTTAAACTCTCGCTGCCCTGTAAATGAGCGCTTCAACAATAACCAACTGCTTGATCGATTCATTCGAGGGTTGAGGAATGAAGGAATCTATAATGGACTAGTGATTAGAGGTATCACAACCTGGGAAGATGTCACTGCCAATGCAATCCAATTAGAGGACAACTTGATGATAGCAGGCATGAGGGTGTCTACTGACACGAGATCCACTAGCTCACAAGCCATTGAGTATGAACCCATGACTGCAAAGCCCATTGCCAATGAGCCAAAGGTATTTGAGACATTCTTGACAGACCTCACCAAGGCAATCCAAGAGTCTCTTAAGGATAATCGACCCCCTCAAAATAGTCACATGTATCCAAGAAGGGAGCAACAATGGTGTTCCATTTGCTTAGGTCCACATAGCACTAGTGAGTGCCCTACGTTTAGAGTAAAATTTAATGGAACTTGCAACGCATGTGGTAGGTATGGTCACCAAGCTAAGGATTGTTTAATGATCAAACGTATGATGGAAAATAGACCACCTGTAGCCTGGACGGATGCGCCTCGAGCTCCTGTATTGATGCCTACTCCACCTGTTGAGCAACTACCGCAACACATGGTCCCTAGATCTCAAAATGTTGTACAAGCTACACCGTTACCACCTCCTGTGCTGGGACCGCAGCCCCCGCATCCAAGAGTCGCCCCTATGAACCAAGTGGGTTGCGAGCCATCAAATGCTTATCCAGATGGCTGTGAGGAGGAAATAGACACTAGTATTGCCTACGGACTTGATACATTGGAAGAGTGTCCTATATACTACATGGAAGATTGTTGGGGACAAGTCAAGCCGGTTTATCAAGCTGCTGCTCTCGCATCCAGAGGTCAAAATATCAACACCCAGGCTAGGAGGCCACCTCTTCAATGCTACGAGTGTGGTGGACCACATCGAGTAGCGGAGTGCCCTATTAGGCTGCAAAAGAATGCTGCACAGATGCAAATGAATCAAGGGAGCACGTCTGCAATGCCAATACTCACATGTAATCGTTGTGGCATAGATCACTTGATTGCCCAATGCCCCTATAACCCAAATGCGCCTAAAATCACACCCCTAAATTTGGTCGAAATTGCTAGTGTGACATCGCCAATACCACCCGTCGCACCCGCTTATGCGATTACACGGTCCATGCTTCAAGGGCCAGGCCATATCCTCGAAGAGAGAGATACCGCGTCAATTATCCAAGCAAAGAAAAAGAAGACACGAAGGAAGAAGTCGCAGAATACGGAAAATTCAAAGCCAAGTTCCAAAACAAACATAGGAACAGGAGATGACCCCGTGTATATGAATGACCTCGAGGATGATTCAGATTCAGTCGAGACAATGGAGACTAGAACCAATACCACAAAGGGAAAGACCGACAAAGAAAACCGTAACATGGAACCAAATGAAAACCGAATGAGAGAAAACCATAAAGAGCCTCTGAAAACACCACAAGTGTTTCCAAATCCAATCCAAGACCCCCAAGATAAACCGCAGGGGCAAAAAGGGAAAAATCGTAAAAAGAAGATTGGGACGTACCCAAACCCTATAGACGAGATTAAGCAGGTGAAACATCTAAGAGGTTTAGTGGAGGAGACTCAAAGGAAACTAGAACCAGAACCCATGCATATCAAAATTCATGACACAGTGTTTCCCACACAAGTTCATCCACCCCACATGAACCATAGACCGTTAGCCATATCTAGTATCATCCAAGAAGGGAGTGAGGACGGGACATCAGAAAGTGAGCATACACCCTTCTTGTTGGAAAGGATGTTTAACGAAGGAATACCTGATCCCATTGAGGAATATGAGATTCCATCCTCACCAGTTCCTAGTCAAGGACCTACACCCTGCAAAACGCCAATGAATGTTGCCAAACTAGTGGACTTCATGTCTTCTGAGGTCCGAACCACGATCATAGCAAAGCTGTATGGAGATCCTGAGTTATTCCTTGCACTTCGAGCATTCCTTAACGGAGAGCTACAAACGGGATTACCGCAGTTTGCGCAACCAAATAGGCCTGACTCGATTATGATTGATGAGGAAAATCATGTGCAATCACTTGACTTAGATGGACACGAGTCTGTGATCGAGGTACCCATTAACGAATTAGGGCAGTATTTTGAAGGCGACGAGTCTAATGCGACCCTACCCATCACTACCAAGGGATTAACTATAAAGGGAATTCTTGATGGTGGTGCGGGAGTTAGCATCGTTACAAAAGATTGTTGGGAATCCATGGGAAAACCCCGCCTCAGTGTTACTAACATTGTGGTAAAGATGGCAAAATGGTACCATAGCCAAACCTATGGGGATGCTCAAGGATCTTAAGATCAAAGTTCTAGGACACAAGGTACGACATACGTTCATTGTAATGGATTTCTCTAAACACCTTATGTCATATGAAATGATTTTAGGACGACCATTCATGAGGGAAGCACAAATGGTTCACGATTGGTCTAAAAATCATGTCTATTTGCAATTCCAAGACTCTGTCCTTAGAGTGGATTTGGTGACTGGTAAGGTACACCCCTTAGGGAGTAAAACCATTATTGATCATCGCTCTGACACCACAGTTCACTCGGCCCCACTACAATATTGTTACACTTGTAAGAAGGATACAGACATTGGCCAAGATTCTCCTTACATGGATGTGTTACCGGGTATGACGGAATCAGACAATGTGGATTGGGTCCACCTAGCATCAACCATAGACACTTGGGGAAAAGGGGGACGACCTGGGTAACACCTGAGGGGGATGAAATGCATATACCCTTAAATATGCTACAAGCAATGCATATCGCTTCTGACAAGACTCATCCTAATGTAACGAAGAAAACATACAAGTGGGTCCCTAAAGCTTCTTTAGTGACCATAGCTAGTGCTAAAAAACGAAACCTAGTAAGAACCGTACCACTCGCTCCAAGAAAAGTAAGAAAATGTTGCGATGGATCCCTAAATGACTATTGGAAGCCCAAGGCTACTATCAAGGAAATGATCAAATCTGGGTGCCAAAAAGTAGATTGTGCTCTTACCTATCACCTGACCCAAGTGAGCCCAATCCCGTAGTTCCAAAACGAATCAATGATCGTGGAAAGAAAAAAATCACAGAATGCTACACACCTGCTCCCGAGCTAGTTTGGGTACCAAAGAAAGAACGATTTGTTCCACCTAGCTCAGGAAGGGGGGAGTCCCATGAAGCTTCTAACTCATCATGTAATACATCCATAGAGGTAAAAGCTTCTACACAACCTCCATCTATAGTAGTGGACCTCCATGAAGCTACAAAAGAACCCACACCTCCCAGTGTTCAAGAATCACCTGATGAACCACTTCAAGTTCGATCCTGGGAGAGTACCTTACCACCCTTGTAGCTTGACAAGGCACCTAGGGTAATAGAAAACTACTGGCAAAAATCCTCACCTATTACCAACTGGAACAATTGGTTTCAAAGGGTGACAAGCTCATTTCAAACGGTATGATCTACCCAAGGAAGGGGGGAGTGTTTGCTGACAGTCATCATTCATTTGTTTCCCTCTCAACCTTTTTTCCTGACCTCTCAATTCCAATCTTAGGGAATGTACATATAAAGCTTTATACTCACAAAAAAATAAAAATAAACAGCAAGAGCAATTAGCAAACGAGTATGCACAATAAAAGTCAAAACATTGACTCAGACCTACACATGTCACATTTGGTACAGTGAAACAGAAACCTATGCCATAAAACACCTTTGATCCTCATCACTTGAGTGATGGAGGGTAGGTAAGATTAGTACGATAGAGTGTTTCTGTTTTAGAGTTGAGAGATTAGCGAAGTTCTCTTTTCCCACTAATGTGCCTCCTGGAGGTATTCCTTTTGTTTCCTAGTGTGTACAAGAGCGTGTTTCTATTGATAGGATTTGGACCTTCATGGAACCTTCAAATCAAGCGCGACCATCGACACAAACAGGTGTTTCTTGTCCATTAGCATTGCCGTTATCTTTTTGCATCCATGTTTGTCTGCTTTGATTGTGATTGGTAGCATAATATTCAGCGCATTGGCTTAGTATCAAACATTTAATTCAATGTAATGTTTTGTCATAATCACTTGTCTAGGTTTAAAAATCAAGCAGTCCGACTAAGCTAGTTTGACCAAGCTAGGTATTAGAAATCTTCTCTTAATACCATGGGGAATGCCTTCCTAATAAACAATGGTTACTTAGGTTCTTAATCCGATTTAAGCAGCATTGTATGAAATGTACTAGGGCTTTCTAGTGGGCTTAACCCTATCGACCTTTAGCTTAAGTATTATAAAGGGAGTTTACTAATGTGATGAGCCTGGGGAGTGTATCAGTGTTATATGACCCCCCAAAGTTACAAAATTAAAATGTTGAAAATGAACAAACAAAAAATCAAAGTGCCACAATGTAAAATTTTAAGCTGGAAGAGAAATCTCAGCTTGATTTGGTACTTCACTCACATGTATCGCCTATGGTACTAGAGCCCTAGAGGTTCCCAGTGTGGGCGCTTTTCCTTGAGAAGCAAAAAACCCAAGGCATACAAAATAAGCACACACATCATAATTGAATCAATGTGAAAAGACTTTGGGGGGTCAAAGAAAAAGTAATCAGTCAGGCGATGATTTCATGAGAAATTCCTTTTATGGTAGCTTAACTACAAAGTCTTCTAGGTATAGCCTCTAGTCAGCCCTCGAACATGAATACTTGGCTCTCGCGATTAAACAACTTAATTGACCACAGAAAATTAAGAAGCTTACCCATGGTATTAATATTCGATCTCTAGTGCTTTTCGACCGTCATATTAGCGACCCCAGACTTGTTTAATTTTCTACCTTTACATCTGTTTATGCATTTGATTACATTGCAATTTAATGTTCATTGCTAACAAATTGTTTGAAATTCTTTTACCAATCAATTTTTCTATCTAAAACTGCATATGCTTTTTAAGAGAATGCAATTACTGTGCCAATGTTGTTTGATTTTGTAGTGACTGAAGAAGGCTAAGGACATTCATCTCAAGTGCTCTTCCACCTCGACGACCCAGCTTCAACTCAATAGCTTCCGAGGACGGAATCTACATCAGGAAGGGGGGCATGTTAACCCTCATGGCTCACGGACACCCCATCACCTACGATGGACGCGTATTATGTATTTGGTAGAGTCAGGTACCGGGCTTGTCGGACCAATAGGGAAAGGTAGAGTGATCGCCGATGAGAGGCGCACTTTAACTTGGACATTCAAGGGATTAGTTGGTTAAGCATGGGCGCCCAAGTGTGAATGGGGTGAGCTCCTATAAAAGCCAACTAAACCTAATTTTTACTCATTCTCTCATTTGTGCAATTGAAGAGTGCTCTTGCTCCATCTCCATCTTCTTCTTCTTCACCTCCTTGTGTGTGTGTGAGAGAGAGAGAGAGAGAGAGAGAGAGAGAGGGAGAGTGTGTGTGCGATCGAGCATTACGAAGGCACGACGGCGGCGAAGCGGTTGAGTGCGGCACGACTGCAGCTTCTTCTTCATCGCGGCGAGGAATCCACCACGAAGGCGAGCGTAGAGCGGTGAGTGACACACCCTTTGTTTTCTTGAGCTTGCTAGTTTAGGATTTTTGTGTGCTTGGAGCCGTCTGTGGCTCGCACACGGTGTATTGGCAAGTCCCTTGCTTCGACAGTGCGGCAAGAAGCGCACAGATATCGTCTTGAGGCTTAAGTTTCCCATATTAACCTATTGTTTTCGAGTGAATAAGGGCCATAATTAATAGTTCAAGGTTGGCACACTGCTAACCTAGTTGCATAGCTGGTACTATACTACTCACGTACTACACATGGATTGTAAAAATAGACTTTGTCTTGGTGCACGGTTTCACATGAGCCTATTTGGGAGAAGGTGTGAATGGGGGAGAAGCCCCTCCTGGGGGGAGGGGGTTTCTGGGCCAGCCGAGAGAGGGTTGTCAAAAACCCCTCCCGGGACCCGAAGGGCTACTACAATAAACTCGAGTCGGATTTTTTGGGCCAACCATATATGCATTCGATGGCTATTTATGATTGCATGAAGCAAAAAGCATGCACACGAAGTCCTATTTAGAGATTATCTTTAGGCCCTATTTTTCATTACAAATTGCCCTTGTTCTTTAGCATAAATCCTTCACACTGTTGTTTCCAATCAGATATCAAAGCTTCTCATAGAAGCACATGCAATGTTGGAAAGCAGTTTGCTATCTATTATAGTCAGCTACATAATCAGAATTTGTTTTTGATACTCCATATTCTGAGTGTATCTATTGTTTATTCAGATCCTCTTTCTCTATTGTGCATAATTCTTACTGAAAATTATTACACCACTAGTGCTAAGCCTTACTAGTCATCCATCACCCAACATTAATTTAGACACCTAGGTTTCAAGTTATTAATGTAAGGAAACAACACACACCATTAAGGACTAAGTCCTACTAGTCATAAATCACCTAGCCCATATCTAGGCACATTGGCTTCGAGACCTTTGTTTTTTATACAAGCCCTAGAAATCCCTTAATTGTGTCACAACATGAACGTGAGGGCACTGGTATCTAGGTATAGGTCAAGGGTAGAACTCATTGCTTCTCGTCCCTACTAGCTACCATGGTCATCCCAAGCATGTCAAGTCTCTTGAGACCTAAAATGACTCGAAAGAGCCATGCTCGTTGAGAATCCAACCCCAAGTCCCCACACCTATGCACTTTACAAACACAAACTGGTAATTGCAAACCTAAAAAAAGGACACCTGGCACAATCAATATGTAAGTATATGCCGAGTACAAAAGTATCTTTACCTGATACAAGAGTGGTTGAGATCGCTTGGATATCATGATTTTGACTACATCTTCACTATGGGTCCATGGGCCAAGACTTCCAGCACCATTCACATCATCTTGCATGCAACATCCCAAGTTATTATTAAATATGCATTACAAAAAATATGGATTCCCCATTTTGCTCCTTGAGAAGTTTAAAATAAATAAATGGACCAATGAGCATGTTTGTATTCTATATGTAACATGAATCTTTTGAGCCTAGATTTGGGTGGTAGCAAGATAGATGTGACCTAATTTGGATAGGCGAGTGCCTCGAAAACTATTTAGAAATAGGTATTTTTTGCAACTTATAAAATCATAATTACGTAAAAAAATTTATTTTGCTACATTGCATATACACTAAATGATAAACAACACCAACATTATTCAAAAACAATAGGTTTTGGCCCATGTTATCTTAAATAGAATGTAGACCAGTTTGTCTTGTCATCACCTGTTGCTTTTGATTAATCTCTTCAAAAGCCAATATGCATACATCCAATGAACCTCAATTTTTGCATATAGATCAACCACATTGGGAAGTACTTGTATTGATTTATCAGGCATTTCTTCTCTAAAAGTATTTTTTAAATATTTTTTTAGAAGTGTAAATTATTAAAATTGTACCACATAAATTCTTATAAGCAATATGTCATAATGTAAATATGATCCTTGGGCTCTATAGAGTCTATTTGTAGGTTTTATAAGTAGAATGTTAAAATGTAGTCACCTCATTGTTTCGCATTAATGTTTGCTTGACATCTTTTTATGAAAATGTGTGCAATCTCTTCATCTCTTCGAGGACTTGTTAGAATTTAGTATTGAACTTATAAGAATTTAATAGATGTATTCCATACATTTTTTCACATAGGATCTCGAAGCTCATGTCATGTAGGACTTGTGATTTTTTTTTTGGCTAGATTTGAATATTAGAAGCCCATGTTATAGCCATTTTAATGTAATTTTATACTCTTGTTTGCTCTAGGTATAAAACCAATTTTTAACTTGCACACATGGCTTTTCCACCTAAACAGACATCCTAGTTAGCATGTCTTGTCATTGTGCCACCCAAGCAAATTCA
This sequence comes from Adiantum capillus-veneris, assembly GCF_014529385.1. Classification (NCBI taxonomy): domain Eukaryota; kingdom Viridiplantae; phylum Streptophyta; class Polypodiopsida; order Polypodiales; family Pteridaceae; genus Adiantum; species Adiantum capillus-veneris. Next base: position 165,665,219 of record NC_140939.1, on the reverse strand, counting down.
ACCCACTCAACATCCTAGTCGTTGCAACACCACGTCGCCAAATGCCATATTAAAAATTGAGGTTGGAATTTTCACATCATCAAAAGGCCATGTACACAGCCAACGTGCCAATGCCATGTCAAAAGAATGCCACATAAGTAGCTAACATGGCAATGTGACCTCACCCTAGGTGCTTGTCACCTCACATATATGCCTCCATGTGGCATTTTTTCTAAATAGTAAATATTTTTTGATATTTTTTTAAAGTTAATATATAAATATCTAAAATTTGTAATATAATTTACAAAATATTAGTCAATTATTTAAAACTTAAAAATATTTATAATTTAAATATAAATTCAACCAAATAGATATATATAATATTTATTTATCCAACATTGAAATCTTTTCAACCAATAAAATGAAAGTTTAGGAGTACTATACATAAATGCTTAGATCTAAAAGAAATTAATTCTTGAGATTTAGAGTCATAGAGCTCTCTTGGGCGTTCATTTTTTCACAAATCTAGTTTGAACCCTCTCATAAATATCCAACTTCATTTTTTAAACTTATCTTATCATTGTACAAAGCCTAGTTATAACTATGGGCTCAGAAAGCCATAGGACTACCGAGCAGTGATAGGAAACGAGATGATCCCATTCACGTTGTTAAGAGAGGCAGTAGGGAGCCAAAACATTGTTTTCACAAACCTATTAATTAATTACTTTCTTTTTTTTTGGGGGGGGGGGGGGGGGATTGTTTTTTTTAATGCTTAAGGGGAAACCATAGCGCAGCACAGGAGTATAGCCTAGTGGTTAATCTTGAGTCTTTGTTCTCCTACGTGTTGAGGTCAAATCATGTCCATTTAGCAATGGTTTTAAATCGTGGGTTGATTGGAGATGGTGATTGGAGATGCTGGAGCATCTTGGGGAGATTCTGTGTAATGGAAAGGGAAAGTAGGGCCAGTAGGTCAGTTTGAAGCAATAGGAGCTTCGTATGAAGGCAAAATGTAAGAAAAATTGGGTGGCTCAATTACGCTGTTGAGCAAAAAAACAAGTTGTTTCCTTCTCTAAGACCATAGCTCCTCCACCTCCTAATGATCCCACTTCACCTTCTTCATCTTCCACTATGTCCTTACTCACACCACATTCAGCACCTCTTCACAAACCATGATGCCTTCAACTCCCTCTTAAACCATGCCTCCTTCTAATTATGGTACTCTTCACAAGAAATTCAAGCACGCACCACATGATCCCACGCTTCATTTATCACCCTTGATACCCTCTCACAAAAGGTTCCCCATCCATCATTTTTGCCCATCCCTCTTCTCCACCTTTGCTACTAGCGATTCACTAGACATCCTCCTATCTTATGGATCATGTGTTTGGCACTCTACCATTTGTCCCACACTTCGAAGCCATTCACATGGAAAGTCTCTCATGAAATCATGGGCAAGGAACCATGTCAATGCGATAGTTTGTAGATATTTTGATGTTGGATGCTGCCTCTCAGTCTTGTGTGCTAGATTCTTTTCTTTAACACTCTAGCATGGCATAGTGCACAACAACATCCCAGATTTGTAGGCCTCATTCTAGGAGGGCTAGTGCTCATGTTTACATTTCTTGAGGTAGTTATATAGCTCTCTCAAGCATACGGCACGTAGCAATGTTGTTGTAGCTTGACCCATGATTATAACTGCTATTTCAAGTAGTGATTTGACATGTATGTCATTGCTAACTTGTAAACCTCCATGTTATATGATTCTTTTTTAGTATGCATAATTCTTGAAAAAAAGTATATTTTCAAGTTGAAGAAAACACATACATTCATAAGCATATCTAAAATTTATTGTAAACAAGTATGATTTCCATAATAATCTCACCTCATTCTTGCTTCTAGTTATTATATAATGTGTTATTATAAGTGCATCATATTCAGATTGCATGCCAGCCATCCAATTTTTTGAATTCTGTGTTTCATCAAAAGACAGAGGTTCCTCAATATCACATAAGCTAGGCACAGCCAAAGCATAACAATCTAATGTATAAAATGCATGGCGAGAACTTGAACGAGCACAACTAGACAAAGGTGCATCCAATTTACTATCACGCAAAGTATGCACCAGCCATTTTGGCATACCTCTAGCCTGTTCATTCTCAACCATTTATCTGCATCAGTAATGGGCCATTTTCAGAAACCCCCATAAGATGTACATTTGCCTCATTGGAATTCACATTCGAACTTCCACCACTAAAAAGAGGCAACAAAGTGTCATAAATATCCTTTGAGCTTACATTATTGTCTCTAGTACATGACGGCAAGGCTTGAACGAAGTCTTCCACAAACAGAATATCCCGTGAAAGCAAGATACACTTTGTTTGTGGATGATACAACGTGTAACCTTTGCTTTCAGCACTATAACCAACAAAAATACATTTGACAGCCTTATCATCCAATTTGTTGCGCTTTTCTTGTGGCATCAAAGCATAAGCCAAATAGCCAAAAACATGTATGTACTCAATAGAAGGCTTTCTATCATGACATGCTTTATATGGAGTCATAGACTACAAAGCTTTTGTAGGACACCTATTTAGTTCATAAGTGGCACACATGATAGCCTCAAGCCAAAATGAATGCGGTAAAGCTTAACTTTTAACCATACATCGTGCCATTTTTGTAAGTGACATGTTTTTCCTCTCAGCAACACCATTTTGCCGAGGCATATACAAAAATGTACGTTGGTGCTTTATACCACGACTAGCCAGAAATGCATTAAATTAATGAGACATATACCCCCCCCCCCCCCCCCCCCCCCCCCCCCCCAAACCCGATTTGAATGGAGGGTGCCCATAATACATTTCGAGACATTTTCATCCATAGCCAAAAATTGTTTGAAGCACCAAAACACTTCGGACTTCACCTTAAGCGGACATACCCATGCATGCCTAGACTAATCATGAATGAAAGTCACGAAGTATATATATATACACACGAAATGCGCACATAAGAGTACTATCCATGTAATAGGGGCGATCTAGTGGTGAAAGCCAACATGATTACTCATGGGCGAGAGAGAGGAAGGAGGGTATGCACATTGATATCATCAATGTGCTTCACATGTCATTAGCATATTCTATATGGATAGCGACATGCATATGCCTGCCATTTTACATCAACAGGGGGTTCTCACCATCAGCTACCCCAGTGCAGTTTCTGTATGTTTTGTATGCAATGCGAGAGAGAGAGAGAGAGAGAGAGAGAGAGAGAGAGAGAGAGAGATCCCTATATCCAGACCCTTTGCTCTTCACCTGGCTCCCTTGCCTTGCGTGTCACATCGTGCAACAGCCCACAATAGCTCACAGCTGTTCGAATTCTATCGCCTACCCCTGCATGTTCAACTTTTGCCTACCTTACCCCGTATGCCATGCTTGGTGTTCATTAACTAATGAGATTATAATCCCACATGATTGAGTCGAACTCATTCATTAGGAAAGTGCATGAAAAAGCACTATATTGTTTTTGTTTCACAAGTAGGGGAAATGCGTGAAGGGCGGCTTCCTCGACAACGACAATCATAGTGAAATATCCCTCACTTATCTGCCTTGTTTTACTGTCGCTCGTGATCCCACACAAGGTACTAACGCCGATCGATTTGCTCTCAAAAGTGTTGTCATGATGCGAGCTCCGCACCAATGGGCACTCAGACATAGCACTAATAGTTAAATTCATCCCCTCTCAAGGAGCTTGCTTACGTGTGGTGCATTAAAGTATCTTGCGAAGAAAGCAATAGCACTTGCATGCTGTAAGGAGTTCTTTTTTGTACATGTAGAGGTAAAGTTTGGTGTCATTATAGCTAAATCTCTCTCTCTCTCTCTCTCTCTCTCTCTCTCTCTCTCTCTCTCTCTCTCTCTCTCTCTACAAAGGTTGAGGCTTCTAGATCATACCTTGCTCAAAGACCCTTGACATTGAAGGCTCTAGCACCCCAATAGCCCAATACTTATCCTCCTCTTTGTGGCCTCCGATGCATTATCATGGGCCCATCTAAGTTCTTGTAGTTTGCAAGTTCTACCTCCAAGAAAGGTATCTTTTGCAACAAATGTCGTTTTTTTATATGTGATAAAGAATTTGCAAAATTGTGTGTGCATTTTAAGTGAAATATTATATGTTTCAGCTCAGTAAGGGAGTCTTTTTCCACATAGTGATAACAATGCTTGAGATCTATCCTTGTGGTGAAAACCTTGTGCCGAGGAAGACTCTACAAGGGTCTCACAAGCTAGGCCATCATGTGACAAAGGGTCACAAAAGTTAGGCCATTAGACATATTGAAAGAAAGTATTCGATATTGACGACATTTACATATATATATCTTTCTCTTTGTCTCTAATACATCGTAGTTGGTAAGAAGTGCATGATCAAGTCTTAATCTTTGTCTTGTTTATCCTCGACATTGAGAGTTCCTTTGCAAGACAAGCACAACACTTGATACAAACTCTAGAGGCCTTGTTTGTGAAAATTAGTCTGCAAGAAATAAATGCTCTAATAGCGGATATTATCCACATGGACAAATCTCGAGGTGTTGCTCGACAAACATTATTACCATACAAGGTTGGAGACTTCTCTCTCTCTCTCTCTCTCTCTCTCTCTCTCTCTCTCTCTAGTGGACGAGGGACCATGGCTCACAAGTGGTCAATGATCTAGGTTTGAATTTGTTGGGTTTTGTCCACATGGACTAATCTTAAGGTCTTGGAAGACATGAATTGCACCCATGTCAAACCTATATAGATTTCTTTCCTTGATGTCTATCTTTTTCTTTCTCTCTCTCTCTCTCAATCTCACCATGATGCACTAACGATGACATTCTCTAAGAAGCCATCATTGAACTTAATGAAATTCTTCAACCAGTTCATATCAAGCCCGAAACTGTTTGTTGGATCAATGACACACATAGGCCTGTTCCACCCAAGCATTGTATCCTCACTTTCAAGGACAAAGAGGAGTGGACCAAGTTGCTACGTCAATCCCGAATCTTGAAGGGAACAAAGCTTTGGATCACTGAAGAATTAACAACGACGCAACTAAAGATGAAAGCAAGTGAATTCAAGAGGATGCACGAAGCCCGCAAGCAAGGTAAATGGGCAGTCTATCGAGACGGTAAAGCCATCATCCAAGAATTCCAAACTCCCAAACCAGCTATCTCCTCGCCTGAGCCCCCTTAGGGTTTTTGTTCTTTTCTTACATGCTTTGATGGACCCTCAATCCTTAATTGATATGTATCAAATGTCCTCACATACGTAGAGCGACGGTTATGCTTTGTTTTAGGTCCCATGGGTCATATCTGACCTCCGTAGACGATAATTTAATATCTCTCTCTCTCTCTCTCTCTCTCTCTCTCTCTCTCTCTCTCTCTCTCATTTTCCTTCCATCCTTCAGTTTTGTTTACATTGAGAAAATTTTAGTGAGAGTGTTTCCTACTCACTCTCTTTAAATGAGTGAGTTTAGCCCTCTGTCTTTTTATTTCCTTGTCTCCCTATGATTCCTTCCTTGTACTTGGCATGCTTGGTCCCCCAACACAATCTCTCCCCCCCGCTTCCACACCTCCTCTCCCTCTATACTAGATACATGGACATGAACAGGCCTCATACGTCACAGGTAGCTATTGGCCAGCTCTGGGTAGCATCACATAGGCCGTAGATCAAGAAAGGACAAGTTGATGATTCCCCCAACAAAGAGAGAGGTTGTAAGCTATGCAAAGAGGAGGTTGAGTGCAAGGAGCACTTTTTTGCATATGAGGACATGAGAGGTAGATAGGAGGCCTTGTATAGAGGGTAGTCTACTCTCTACGAGATCATGGATTCTAAACATCGCATAAGTTGGGTCACTTCTCACTTGAGATACAAAGTCACAAAAACATCTTATTGCAGCTCTGCAGGTGGCAAAACGAGGATGATGATAGTCACAACTCATAGAACATATTCCCTCTCTCTCTTGCTATGGAGGTGGCGCAAAAAGGATGATGATAGTCACAACTTAAAGACTTCTTTCAGAGGACCATCCACATCTCTCTCTTGCTTTCTTTCTCTCTCCATCCCTCAGTTTTGTCCACATTGTCAAAACTTAGAAAGGATTATTTTCTTCACTCCCCAGATCAGTGATCTTGGTCCTCTCTCTCTCTCTCTCTCTCTCTCTCTCTCTCTCTCTCTCTCTCTCTCTCTCTCTCTCTCTCTCTCTCTCTCTCTCTCTCTCTCTCTCTCCACCCACTCCTTGCTATCTTCCTCATTCTACCCTCACCCCTCTTTCACTCCCCCCCACCCCCCCTCTGAGTTTCATCCACGTGATCAAAACATTAGTTGCATTATGTCTCCTAGCTCACATGAAGTTATGAATTTTAGTCCCTCTCTCTCTCTCTCTCTCTCTCTCTCTCAATCCCTCTGTTTTTATTGATGGTGAAATCTTTTATGAGATGTTTCTCCTGAATCTCTTAAGTCAAAGTGCTTGGTCTCCCCCCCTCTCCCACTCACTCTCTTTCCTTCAACCCATAGTTTTATCCACCTAGCCAATCCTTGGTGAGGATGCTTCTCCACACTTATCCTACTTGAGTTAGCAAGGTTCCCCTCTCTACCCCTCTCTCCCTCTCTCTCTCTATTTCTTTGTCTCCTTGTCAATGGCTGCCACATTCTTCTCTAACTCACATCGTCTCTATCTTTGTGTATGTTTGTCTCTATCTCCCTCTAGTTCTCTCTCTCTCTCTCTCTCTCTCTCTCTCTCTCTCTCTCTCTCTCTCTCTATGTATTCTTGTCAATGGTTGCCTCATTCTTCTCTAGCACATCCTCTATCTCTTTGTCTCTCTATCCCCGTCTCTCTCTCTCTCTCTCTCTCTCTCTCTCTCTCTCTCTCTCTCTCTCTCTCTCTCTCTCTCTCTCCATCACTTGAGGAGGATGCAAGTCCACCCAACAAATAGGGATACATGATCTATGAGACCAACTCACGCTTGCGAATAAGATTTTGGAATTGTAACGGCTATCCATGGAATGCGGGAATTGGCATTGATGAGCTTACCGATGACTTTGATGCGATACTTCTTGTCAAAACATGGGAGCATGATGCACAACAAATTCTTGGATTTGACAAATATGATGTGCATTCTTTGATGTGGACCAAAAATGCAAAGCAACGTAGAGGCCAAGGAGGCGTAGCATGTATGATCAAAAAAGGTTTGAAAGATGTTTCCATTGTCAAAGAAGATAAGTATAAATTCTACTTATGGCTGAAAATCAGCCCACCCAATGGTCAAGTCATGTTTGTGGTTGGTTGCTACATTCCTCACTATGACTCCAACTTTTATGCTCGCTTGGATATGGATAGAGATTAGCCCTTTGTTGAACTAGAGGAAGACATTGCTCATTACAAGGACGAAGGTGAAGTCATTGTCTTTGGAGACATGAATGCTTGGACAAATACGTTACTACACGACACACAACAAGTCGACATGCCGCATGTCTCAAGAAGAATGGATGACTCATACATGTATAATTGAAGTTCTAATGATGCAAAAGAATAGGATCACTATGGAAAGTGACTTCTACATATGTGCAATAGTACTGGAATGCTCATTGCAAATGGTGTATCTTTATGGCAAGGCACCAATGTCTTTACATGTAGAAAGCACAATGGTGATAGCGTGATCAACTATATGTTGTTTTCGGAAGACACTCTAGAATGCATACAAAGCTTCACACTTGGTAAATGGAATCCGGAATCGGATCATAGGATGCTATGTATTGACCTCAAGTGTGGTAAAAGACCCGAGCATGTAGCCTCTAATCATGATTTGAATCATTTGTAGGATATGTATACGCATTGCAAGAACCTCTATGAGCAACCCAATGTTGATAAGATGGAGTGTTGTACCTCCCTTCCGTTTATGCCTACCTTCTTTACCATTGAAGATGTATGTTGCACACTTGAGAAACTTGCTACCTGCAAGGCAGGAAACCTTCAAGGTGTCAAGGCTGAAATGATTAAATGGACAAGCAAGAAAACAGAATATTGGATATGCAATATGTTTAACCTTGCACTTCAGCATGGCATGCCTCATGATTGGAGTGAAAATTGGATCAAACCTTTGCACAAAGGAGGAGCTGTAAACAATGTGAACACCTATCGCTCTATAATGGTTGGTTATTTGATGGCAACGTTATTTGGATGTATCATGGAGATGAAGATAAGTGAATAGGCTGAAAAGAACGGCAAACCGTGTGCTAGGCCAAGCAGGTTTTCGAAAGCATCATAGCACTATTGATCACCTTGTCACTCTTCGAATTCTTATGGAAGCGTCTTGATTGAAAGGAAAAAAGTTGTATTGTTGCTTTGTGGATTTCAAGAAATCTTTTTGACATGGTACCACAAGGAAATCTTTGGAGACGTATGCAAAGCCTTCAAGTGCCCAGAGAATTTATGCATGCAGTCTTTCGCATCTACCAAAAAGTGATATGTCGACTACGTATGGGAGATGGAATTTCAGATTTTTTTGCAAGCACCATTGGTGTCAAACAAGGATGCCCACTTTTCCCAACCCTCTTTGGGCTACTCATTGATGAATTGAAACGCATGGTTCTTGATTTTATGCAACAAGAAGGCATAGAAGAGGTTAAAATCGGAAATGTGGTGATCATGCTTTTGCTTTATGCCGATGATGTAGTGGTCTTGGCACATACCTTAGAAGATGCACAAAAGCTTATGAGTGTCTTGAAACGCTTTTGCCTACACAGCAGGCTGATCATGAATGGATTCAAAACCAAGGTTATGCTTGTAAAGACCCTCAATGATGAAAATTCATGCGTTGTATACAGAAATCAGCAAGTTGAAGTGGTAGATAGCTTCAAGTACCTTGGTCTTGAGGTTCCATCCAATCATAGATGGAAGGATTGTGCACTACATCGCTTGGAAGCCGAAAAGAGGGCTTGTTATGCATTTGAGAACATGTGCAATGCTAGAGAGATCAAGTGTTGGGCTCTCAAAAAGTACCTCTTTGACACATTGGTGACACCGGTGCTTCTTTATGGAGTGGAGGCGTGGGGTGCCAGCATCCGAGAGTCTACTTCGAAAGAGTTTGAGAATGTCCAAAAGAGTTTTCTCACCAACTTTCTCCAAGTCAAGACACAAACACCCAACATGCTCCTACTTCTTGAGTCTGGATGGCTTCCCATTGAGGTCTTGGGCATGCAAAGGGTTGTGGAGTACATGATTAAGACACAACATAGCCCTTTGTATCGACTTCCTAGAATCGCATATGAAGCAAGTCAAAAGGTCCAAAAGACATGCAAGAGCAAAATACTAAGTTCGGGGTGGATGCTTGACATCAAGAAATGGTTTGGAAGATGGGATGCATGTCACTTGGTCAAGGATGCATCGATTGACTCCCAAGTTAATGAGGCCTTCTTACAACGCCAATGTATCACGGCTTGGGAAAAATCCGGAGGTTCTCGCTTCAGCCATTACACCACACACATTGTCCCAAACTACAAATCTCTCTTCTTCTCTGAACGTGGTAATCGAACCCATCCTTACATCCTTGAGCCCATCCCATTGAGTGCGATCCACACCAATGCCTCCATTCGTCTTAGCTCCCATTCTCTACGCTGCGAGACAGGACGTTGGGGCACTGGCAAGGAGTCTCATCGACTTTGCACCTTATGCCCTCGTCAAGTGCGAGAGAGTGAGTACCACACACTACTTGAGTGCTCAGCTTTTGACCACATTAGGTCCTATTTTCCCCATATATTCAGCCATGAGCTCTCCCTACATACCTTCCTCTCCAAACCACGATGTGGACTCTCTATTGCGATGCTCATTTTAGCCATTTTTGAGCATCGAGAGTCACTTATGACCTCCACTCACACCACGTGACATGTTCATTTGGTCCGATAGGTCATATTTGACCTCCGAGGAAGATAATAGAACTCTCTCTCTCTCTCTCTCTCTCTCTCTAGTGAATTGTGGTTCACAAGAGGTCAATGATCTAGGTTTGAAATGTTTGTGTTTTATCCACATGGAAGGTCTAAGGTCAATGATCTAAGGTCTTGGAAGAGCAAGGTTTCCCCTCTCTATCCCTCTCTCTATATATATTTCTCTATGTCTCCTTGTCAATGGTTGTTGCATTCTTCTCTATCACGCATCCTCTCTCTCTTTGTGTATGTTTGTCTCTCTAAGTCCCTCTAGTTCTTGCTGATTCTCTCTCTCTCTCTCTCTCTCTCTCTCTCTCTCTCTCTCTCTCAACTTTTTCCACATGGAACTGCCATCCTTAGAAGTGGATCTACCTATTCCAATAGTCACATACTCAACATTAAGAACTTTTGCACTCATACAAATTTAGAGAAAACTTACCAACTAGGGTTCCACTCGTGCTCTCACTCCCTCAATTGCAAACTTGTGCATATTTGATAGAATACCTAGTAATTAGGGTTCCTCTCTCCCTCCCTCTCTCTCTCTCTCTCTCTCTCTCTCTCTCTCTCTCTCTCTCTCAAAGACACACACACACACACACACACAAAACCTCCATTTTCTCCACTTTGTTAAATATTAAGCAAGGATGTTTCTCCTCACTCTCTCTATGTGAGTGAGTTTTGTACCTCCCCCCCTTCCTCTCTCTCTCTCTCTCTCTCTCTCTCTCTCTCTCTCTCTCTCTCTCTCTCCTCTTTCACAATGACTACCATATTCATCCCCTAACATACTCACACACACATGTGCTCTATCTCTCTCTCTTTCTCTAGATCTTTGTCTCTTTTCTTTTTGGGTAGCATTATAGTCTCTCTCCCTCTCTCTGTGTGTGTGTGTGTGTGTGTGTGTGTGTGTGTGTGTGTGTAGCAGTTCTAAATATATATAAACCTATATATACGCAAACAAACACTAAAATTCACAGACCACTAATTCCAGGACAATACAATGGAATTGTAAAATAATCTATTTGAAATTGAAAATAAATTTTGTACAAGGCAGTAAAGATATCAATGTAAATCATGGGGTGAAGCCGTCCCCATCTTCAGAGTAACGTAGCTTCAAGTTAAGCGAACATCCATAGTCATCAATAACTTAGAACTGAATGCTTTAAAAGAAGGTAGCCCTCACCTGCACCCATAGCCACAAGAAAAAAATTCGTTAGCACGTGACTGTACGCAGGTGATGCTGGGCATCCCAGTTGTTATCCATGTCACTTTTAAAAAAACACACAGTTCTTATCTAGTATCTTGTTTAAAATAAAAAAGATCCATGGATTATTGCCAATCCAATACGGAAAGTGAATTCATCATAGTGTAGCTGTTTTAATTTTAGGATTTAAAAACTTTAAAAAAAATCCAAAAACCTTAGTAGGTTTTTATAGGCAGATTATCCAAGCCAGACACGAACTACCTTCTTAATCAGACAAGAGAGAACTACAAACTAAATGCCATTAAAGGCCAGATTTCAATTATGGACAGCCCTAATTCGAAATGAGAAGTCTAAAAAAAATTTCCACTTTCAGACCAGATCTTAATCCAAAAAAATTTCCAAGTATATATATATTTTTTATAAACCAGAGATATTTAACTACTTTTCAGATCTAAGCCCTTTCAAGCTATAATCCAAAATATTATAAAAAAATGCCGCTGTCATTATGCAATGACTGACAAACTTTTGTCAAAGTTCGTAATAAAACCAGACATCATACAATAGTTTTTTAGATAGCTTAGCTAATAGAGCAAGTCCAGACAATTTCTGAAATATAATCGAAGTAAACGTATCAAGCCAAGAACATCTATAAACTTCCAGTAGTAGATATTGCATACCAGTAGGCCAAGTAAAGTTCACATAAATACGAGATATCATCTACGAAGCGAGTCAGACGCTGTAAAGTTTATTTGTATTACTCAAGGAAAAAAACAGTCACAGCCAGAAGCAGTCATTTGATAAGCTGAATCAGAGATTCGCCAAGCAGACCTTCCATTACATTAACCATCTTGTGAAGTATTATGGTAAAAACAAACAAGGGAGAAGAATCATAACCAAATTTCCAACAAATTAGGGTATGCGAAATCATTTTCAGCTTTCCGAGCATCATCCAATTAGGCAACAACTCGGAACAACGTTATCAGTTCAACCAGAGTTTCTTTAGACTTTTCACGACATTAGGTATAAGCACCAAGGACAAAGTCAGCCTGCGGTCAGTAAATGTACCCATCGTAAACCGAACCTCTAGTTTTACAACTTTATCAGGGAATCCGACAATCTCTGCTCCCAGTTTTGAGCAATACATATTTTATATATATTTTTATAAAACCATCAGCCCGATTCAAATCCCTGTAGTAACTGATTCATACTTACCTTCTTCAAGAAATCGGTATTCTCAGCCAGTTAGAGTAATACAAATAATGAGTTACAACAATTCATAAAAAGTTTCATTTTGGCCTCCAGATTACAACTAGTAAGCAACAACCCCGGCAAAAAGCAATGTCAGAAGACATTTTCAAGTTTTAAATGCTTCAAATCAACAACCATTTAATGCATAACTTCAATATCTTCATCCCATTACATCCCACTAGGCTGCCATACAGTAAATTGCTCGAGTCACAGTCATCCGGTAGCACTATGCCCCAGCCACAGTTTCCAAAATTCCATCCAGTAACCAGTTCGAACAATTCCTCAAGCATCAGATCAAGTTGAAAGAGCAGTTAAAATTTTCCAATGTTAACTGATATCTCAATCATAATTTTGAAGCATTAATTCCCATCAAGCAAACAGGCAGCATCCGATTAACAGTATCCCCCCTTTTAAAAAAAATTAGAAATCAACAGAAATATAACCTGCAAATTATACCTTAGTAAGCAACAACCCCGGCAAAAAAGCCATGTCAGCAGACATTTTCAAGCTTTTAAAAATTTCTTAGTTTTAAATGCTTTCAAATCAGCAACCATTTAATGATATGCATACCATCAACATCCTCATCACATTACAACCCATTCGGCTGCCCTATAGTAAACTTCTAGAGTCATAATCATCCGGTAGCCAAATGCCCCTGCCATAATTTCCAAAATTCATCCAGTACCCAGTCCAAACACTTCCTCAAGCACCAGATCCAAGAGCAGTTATATTTTACCAATGTTCACTAATATATCAATCATAAATTTGAAGCATGACTTCCCGTTAAGCAAACAGGCAGAATCCGATTAACAATATCTCCTCTTTTTTTGAATTTAGAAACCAACAGAAATATAACCTGTAAGTTTGAAGCATAAGCCTCCATGATAGCTTTATCACTTTTTTTCGGCATGATGAAGTCACACAGCAACGCAGAATTGAAAGCAACACAGAGGTCACAAATCACAGTGCTAAGTGAGCATAGGCGCTCACCTGATGATCCATTTATAGGCGAGCTTATGTCACGCTACAGACGGGCATGAAAACTGCACGCTTCCCCATCGAGGCCGGCCTTCAAGACCATTCACTCCGGGATCATACTCAGCACAAGATCTGGGAATGAGAAGCCAGAAGATAGCTCACGAAACGTCTCAGCTCAGCAAAGCAAGGGAATTCCTTACAAGTGGCAGAACGCCATTGCGCGATACACACAATAGGGTACTGCAGAGAATACGAAAACCTCATACGGTGAGAGTTATACAAGGTATGTTTTCCCTTCATGTACAAGGTGGTCCCACATTCACAATAACACACTACAACAAACTATCAAACCAATTTATGTGTTAACTTGCAAGTGGCAATAGATAGCAAGTGTATATAAGCCCATATTTTAAAAAAACCGATATACGGTCTTTATACGAGCTAGTGCTCTCAATCTTGGTTGGATACAAACTGCCAGTAATCCATAACATTTTATCCCTTCAGAGTCTAGGGTAAAAGCTCCGTACACTAGGACAGTTTTAGAGACAGAAGCTAAAGCAAAACTAGACGAGGCCTACAAAGTAAAGTGCTTTTTTTCTTGTTAAACACAACCATTGGGTTTAGTCATCAATCAGTCTATATAAGACGAGCATCTCTTTAACAAACCAGTGTATAGCAACTGTTGAGAGTAGCTGATTGCAAGTTAAAAGTAAACATCTAACATTGTCATCAGGTGTATTCTACATATTTATCTGTTATGGCTCATACTGGGGAACAGGTTTTAGCAATATCTATTGCACATCTTCAGCAGTCAAGTGAGTCTACTAAGCGAGCCACACTCCTCCGTTATGAACGGCTTTTATTTCCGCAGTTAGGCACATCTGTGACTCAGACGAAGTGGTGGACATATCAGAACCGAGTGACCAGGGTGACACTTTGGGGTAGAGAGCATTTTAGAAATAACATTCGTCTGGAGATGGTAACTGAAGAAATGGGTATAGGGCCACGATACTATTATGTAGAATATTCAATGAAGCGAGGTTTTTCAGAACGATTATATCTGCTAGCGCAGTTTCTTCCATTTTTGTATCGCAGTTATGGCCAGCCCCTCATAGGGTATTTCAATATCACACCACGAACCTTGGAGTATGGTGTACTCTTATCTACTCGAATCCTACCTTTGTCAGAACGTCCAAACACCTATTTCTACTGTGACAGTTGTTTGTGTGATCATGTCATGGATGGTCTACTAGACATGTAAAAGTGAAGAGCAAGCAGGGGGGTTTTTTTTGGGAGAAACCAAGTTTCTTTCAAACTAAATAAAGTGGTGACACTTGAGAAACGACTCGTGTATTAGCGTGTGTGTGTGTGTGTGTGAGTGTGTGGGGCTCTCTCCCCTCCATCCTTTAGTTTTGTCCATATGGACAAAACTTTAGTCAAGGTGTTTCTCGTCAATCTCCTTAAGTGCAAGTTTGCCCCCCCCCCCCCCCCCCCCCCCCCCCCCCCCCCCCCCCCCCCCCCCCCCCTCTCTCTCTCTCTCTCTCTCTCTCTCTCTCTCTCTCTCTCTCTCCTCTCTCTCTCTCTCTCTCTCTCTCTCTCTCTCGTCCATTTTAGTTTTGTCCATATGGACAAAATTGTAGTCAAACGTGTTTCTTTTCTCTTCTTAAGTGAAAGTCCCCCCCCCCCCCCCCCCCAAGTGTGTCTTTCTCTGCTTCCAACCTTTTGTTTTTTCCACTTGATCAGTCCTTAGGGAGGATGTTTCTCCTTACTCCCCCTAAGTGAGTGAGTTTGTTCCTCCCTCTCCTCTCTCTCTCTCTCTCTCTCTCTCTCTCTCTCTCTCTCTCGTCCATTTTAGTTTTGTCCATATGGACAAAATTGTAGTCAAACGTGTTTCTTTTCTCTTCTTAAGTGAAAGTCCCCCCCCCCCCCCCCCCCCCCCCCAAGTGTGTCTTTCTCTGCTTCCAACCTTTTGTTTTTTCCACTTGATCAGTCCTTAGGGAGGATGTTTCTCCTTACTCCCCCTAAGTGAGTGAGTTTGTTCCTCCCTCTCCTCTCTCTCTCTCTCTCTCTCTCTCTCTCTCTCTCTCTCTCTCTCTCTCTCCCCCTGGTCAATGGATACCCCATTTTTCTTTTACTCTCCCTCTCTATCTCTATCCCACATCTTCACATAAATGGTCAAAAATTTAGTGAGGATGCTTCTCCTCACTGGTCTCACTAAGTTAATAAGTTTGGTAGCCTCTCTCGCTCCCTTTATCCCTCTCTTTTGTATGCGCAATCAAAACTTTGGGAAAATGCTTCTCCTCACTTTGCCTAATTTAGTGAGATTAATTATCTCTCTCTCTCTCTCTCTCTCTCTCTCTCTCTCTCTCTCTCTCTCTCTCTCTCTCTCTCTCTCTCTCTCTCGCGTCCATTTTAGTTTTGTCCATATGGAGAAAATTGTAGTCAACGTGTTTCGTTTCTCTTCTTAAGTGAAATCCCCCCCCCTCCCCCAAGTATGCCTTTCTCTACTTCCAACCTTCAGTTTTGTCCACTTGATCAATCCTTAGGGAGGATGTTTCTCCTCACTGCTGCTAAGTGAGTGAGTTTGTTCCTCCCTCTCTTCTCTCTCTCTCTCTCTCTCTCTCTCTCTCCTTGTCAATGGCTACCCCATTTTTCTTTAACTATCACTCTCTCTCCCTCTCTCTCTCTCTCTCTCTCTCTCTCTCTCCAACCCTCACCTCTACTCATATGTGGCAAGTTATCATTGCCAGTCCATTGCCCTCTAATAGTTTGTAGGATCCTCTCTCTCTCTCTCTCTCTCTCTCTCTCTCTCTCTCTCTCTCTCTCTCTCTATGAGCAACCCAATGTTGATAAGATGGAGGGTTGTAGCTCCCTTCCATTTATGTCTCCCTTCTTTACCATTGAAGATATATGCCGCGCGCTTGAGAAACTTGCTACTCGCAAGGCAGGTGACCTTCAAGGTGTCAAGGCTGAAATGATTAAATGGACAAGCAAGAAAACACGATATTGGATATGCGATATGTTTAACCTTGCACTTCAGTATGGCATGCCTCATGATTGGAGTGCAAATTGGATCAAACCTTTGCACAAAGGAGGAGATGTGAACAATGTGAACAACTATCGCACTATAATGGTTGGTTCTTTGATGGCAAAGTTATTTGGATGTATCATGGAGATGAAGATAAGTGAATGGGCTGAAAAGAATGGCAAACGTGCGCTTGGCCAAGCAGGTTTTCGAAAGCATCATAGCACTATTGATCACCTTGTCACTCTTCGATTTCTTATGGAAGCGTCTCGATTGAAAGGAAAAAAGTTGTATTGTTGCTTTGTGGATTTCAAGAAAGCTTTTGACATGGTACCGCGAGGAAATCTTTGGAGACGTATGCAAAGCCTTCAAGTGCCGAGAGAATTTATGCATGCAGTCTTTCGCATCTACCAAAAAGTGATATGTCGATTACGTATGGGAGATGGAATTTCAGAATTTTTTGCAAGCACTATTGGTGTCAAACAAGGATGCCCACTTTTCCCAACCCTCTTTGGGCTATTCATTGATGAATTGGAATACATGGTTCTTGATTTTATGCAGCAAGAAGGCATAGAAGAGGTTAAGATTGGAAATGCGGTGATCATGCTTTTGCTTTATGCCGATGATGTAGTGCTCTTGGCACATACCTTAGAAGATGCACAAAAGCTTATGAGTGTCTTGGAACGCTTTTGCCTACATAGCGGGCTGATCGTGAATGGATCCAAAACCAAGGTTATGCTTGTAAAGACCCTCAATGATGAAAATCCATGCATTGTATACAACAATGAGAAACTTGAAGTGGTAGATCACTTCAAGTACCTTGGCCTTGAGGTTCCATCCAATCATAAATGGAAGGATTGTGCAATGCGTCGCTTGGAAGCCGGAAAGAGGGCTTATTATGCATTTGAGACATGTGCAATGCAGGAGAGATCAAGTGTTGGGCTCTCAAAAAGTACCTCTTTGACACATTGGTGACACTGGTGCTTCTTTATGGAGTGGAGGTGTGGGGTGGAAGCATCGGGAAGTCTACTTGGAAAGAGTTTGAGAATGTTCAAAAGCATTTTCTCACCAACTTTCTCCAAGTCAAGACACAAACACCCTACATGCTCTTACTTCTTGAGTCCGGATCGCTTCCCATTGAGGTCTTGGGCATGGAAAGGGTTGTGGAGTACATGCGTAAGACACAACGTAGCCCTTTGCATCGACTTCCTAGAATCGCATATGAAGCAAGTCAAAAGGTTCAAAAGACATGCAAGAGCAAAATACTAAGTTCGGGGTGGATGCTTGATATCAAGAAATGGTTTGGAAGATGGGATGCATGTCACTTGGTCAAGGATGCATCGATCGACTCCCAAGTTAATGAGGCCTTCTTACAACGCCAATGTATCATGGCTTGGGAGAAATCCGGAGGTTCTCGCTTCAGCCATTACACCACACACGTTGCCCCAAACTACAAATCTCTCTTCTTCTCAGAACGAGGTAACCGAACCCATTCCTACATCCTTGAGCCCATCCCGTTGAGTGCGATCCGCACCATTGCCTCCATTCGTCTTAGCTCCCATTCTCTACGCTGCGAGACAGGACGTTGGGGCACTGGCGAGGAGTGTCATCGACTTTGCACCTTATGCCCTCGTCAAGTGCGAGAGAGTGAGTACCACACACTACTTGAGTGCTCAGCTTTTGACCACATTAGGTCCTCTTTTCCCCATATATTCAGCCATGAGCTCTCCCTACATACCTTCCTCTCCCAACCACGATGTGGACTCTCTATTGCGACGCTCATTTCAGCCATTTTTGAGCATCGAGAGTCACTTATGAACTCCACCCACACCACGTGACATGTTCATTTGGTCCCATAGGTCATATTTGACCTCCCAGGACGATAATAGAACTATCTATCTATCTATCTATCTATCTCTCTGTCTCTCAGTGCAGTCGTTTTTTGACCTAGTAGACAGCAGTCCACTCTTTTGATCATAACTTCTTCATCCGAACTCCGATTTGGGTGATCTATAGACTCAATCGAAGAGCACGAAGTCCTCTACGCATTGATGTAAAGACAGAAATTTTCAGAGTTATGGAAGGCGTTTTTGTAGCAGCATTTTCGAAGTAAACAGGTTCAACAAAATTGATTCTCATCTCCTATTTTACATACAATGTCTTCCGGCACTCGCAAGGGTTCTTCTTCTTCAACAAGATCCACAACCATTGTGGAAAGTGATCCAAAATCTCCTAAGTGTGGAGATAGCAACACAACCACCCAACCAACGACATCGGAAACCATGATCATGGCGTACTTAGTATCATTGCAAGAGACCGTAAACAAACAAGGCGAAGACTTACGAGCACTTGCAATGGAGAATGGCACACTAAGGGTACTTGTGGTTGAGAATGAAAATCTCAAGAGGACACTTGAGATGCAAACAACACGTTTGATGCAACTTGAAGAGGAAGTCAAGGAATGTAAACGCTCTCTTGTGGACTTGAATGCTTTGAAGGAGCGGATGAGCAAAGTAGAGCATGACCATGTATTGAAAGAGGAGAAATTTGACACTATGAGCCGGGATGTATGCGACATGAAAAATGTATGCACAAACAAGTCTTGGGCTGATGTATGTGGTAGCAATGTGGTTTCTAATTCCTCACTCATGCAAGCTATGGTTGAAACAAAGAATGTTGAGAATGTGGATGTGGAGGAGTTGAAAGAACGGGAGCGACGTTCCAAGAACATTGTTATTCGTGGAATTCCCGAAGAGAAGTTAGAGACACCTCCTTCTCTTGCCATTGTTATTGAAGATTTCTTCAAAACCCACTTTGGCATGTCCGGAGTTATGGTCTATGGAGCACATAGAGTGGGGAAGCAAGGAGCTCCTCGCTCGGGAGAACGGCCAATTGTATGCACCATGCTGGATGAGACCAAGCGAAAGATTATCCTTGATAATAGTTGGATCTATTTGAGGGATACAAAATGTTTTGTATGTGAAGATCGCACTATTAAGCAACAAAATATGCGTCGCAAGGCATATGAGGAAAAGAATAATAAAAACAAGGAGATCTCTCATGAAGAAAATGTGCCCAAGGAGGAGGCAATTCTCTCAAGCAAATAGGGATGCGTGACCTATGAGACCGAGTTACAATTGAAAATATGCTTTTGGAATTGTAATGGATACCCATGGAATGCGGGGGTTGGCATTGATGAACTAACAAGCAAAGCCGATGTTGTACTTCTTGTTGAAACTTGGGAGCATGATACACAAAGGATTGACGGCTTGGAGGATTACAATGTACATTCATTGATGTGGTCAAAGAATCTCAAGCAACGAAGAGGACAAGGAGGGTTAGCATGTATGGTTAAGAAAGGATTGGAAGATTTTGTATCAATTGTGAAAGATGACAAGTACAAACGTTATGTATGGCTGAAAATTATGACACCAAAAAGAGCACCCATTTTTGTAGCCGGTTGCTACATTCCTCATCATGATTCTCCCTTTTATGCTTGCATGGATAAAGATCAACCATTTTCTGATTTGGAAGAGGACATTGCTTATTTCAAAGGTGAAGGTGATGTTATTGTATTTGGGGATATGAATGCTCGCACAAAAACATTGCAACATGATACTCAACAATTTGATATGCCATACATTTCAAGGGAGTTGGAGGAAGTTCACTTGTATGATCGTACTTCAATGGATGAGAAAGAGCCGGATCACTATGGAAAGTTACTTTTACACATGTGTAATAGCACGGGTATGCTCATTGCCAATGGTGTATCTTTGTGGAGTGGAACCAATGGATTTACATGTAGGAGACATAATGGGGATAGTGTGATTGACTATATGCTACTCTCTGAAGCCATCATGTATCGCATAAAGAGTTTTATGTTTGGTCAATGGACCCCAGAATCCGACCATCGCACCTTATGTATTGACCTTTCATGTGGAGAAGCAACTAAGCATGATAATCTCAGCCAAAGGAAAGAGAAGTTATCACTATGTATGGATTTCAAACGGGCACCAATGTACATTGAAATGGTTGAGCAAAAATTATGGATGACAAAGCTTCAATGTGATGCACCATTGGAAACTAAATGGGAAGCTTTTAAAAAAGCTATTTGTTCTTGTGCGGAAGAATGCTTTGCCATAAAGCATCTCCATGGTATCAACAAAGATAGATCACGCAAAAGGTGGTTTGATAAAGAATGTCAAGATGCTCGAAAGTCCTTGATAAAGCTTGATGCAACTATGGACAAAGACAACTATCAAAGTCATTTGCATACATACAAGGCATTGATTCAAAAGAAGAGAAGAAGATGGGAAGTAAAGCAACAAGAATTTCAAGTCCAAGAAAAGGCACATGCATGTGGAAGATTTTGGAGAAACTTGAGAGGCAAGCGGATTGAGAATTTTGGTAACTTGAGTCTAGTGGATATGTACACACATTGTAGGCAATTATATGAGCAAGAAAATACTGAAAAAATGCCATTTTATGGTTCACTCCCATGTATGCCGTCTTTTTTTACTATTGAGGATGTATGCGGTGGGCTTGAAAAGTTGGCCACTCGCAAAGCGGGAGATCTTCAAGGTATCAAGCCGGAGATGATCAAATGGACGGGAGATTTTACCCATGAGTGGATGTGTGATATGTTCAACCTTGCACTTCAACATGGTATGCCTTATGATTGGAGTACTAATTGGGTTAAGCCTTTGCATAAAGGAGGGGATGTAAAGAATGTAAGCAACTACCGGACTATAATGATTGGGTCTCTTATGGCAAAGTTGTTTGGGTGCATAATGGAAATGAAATTGAGTGATTGGGCTGAAGAGAATGACAAGCGTGCAAAGGGACAAGCGGGTTTTCGTCGATGCCATAGCACCATTGATCATCTTGTCACTCTTCGCGTTCTCATGGAGGAAAGTCGGTTGAAAGGCAAGCGATTGTATTGTTGTTTTGTGGACTTTAAGAAAGCCTTTGATATGATTCCACGTAACAATTTGTGGAGAAGGATGGAAGAACTCCAAGTGCCAAGTGAGTTTATGCTTGCGGTTTCTCGAATCTATGAGAAGGTGATTTGTCAATTGCGCATGGGAAGAGAAATTTCAGAAATTTTTGTAAGCACTATTGGGGTTAAACAAGGATGTCCATTGTCACCAACTCTCTTTGGTCTATGCATCGATCAATTGGAACAAATGGTACTTGACTTTATGCAAGAAGAAGGCATTGAAGAGGTCACTATTTGCAATGCGGTAATCATGCTTTTGTTGTATGCGGATGATGTAGTGCTTCTAGCACACACTTTAGAAGATGCACAAAAGCTTATGGTTGTCCTTGAGAACTTTTGCTTGCATAGTGGGCTGATTGTAAATGAATCCAAAACAAAGGTTATGCTTGTGAAAACCAACCATAAGGAGAAGCCATGCATTGTGTACAACAACGAGACACTTGAAGTTGTTGAGAGCTTTAAGTACCTTGGCCTTGAGGTTCCATCCAATCACAAGTGGCATGAATGTGCTATGCGTCGTTTGGAAGCGGGAAAGAGAGCATATTATGCATTTGAGAACATGTGTAATGCGGGAAACATCAAGTGTTGGGTTCTCAAGAAGTATCTTTTTGATGCATTGGTGACACCGGTTCTTCTTTATGAAGTTGAAGTGTGGGGCGGGAGCATCTCAAAGTCTACTTGGAAAGAGTTTGAGAATGTCCAAAAGCGTTTTCTTACAAACTTTCTCCAAGTTAAGACACAAACACCATATATGCTCCTACTTCTTGAGTCGGGATCTCTTCCAATTGAGGTTATGGGCATGGAAAGGGTTGTGGAGTACACGATAAAGATGCGTCAAAACCCCTCACATCGACTTCCTACAATTGCATGGGAAGCAAGCAAAAAAGTTCAAAAGACGTATAAAAGCAAGATCTTGAGCACGGGATGGATGCAAGACATAAAGAAGTGGTTTGGGAGATGGGATGCATTACACTTGCTACATGATGCTTCAATTGACTCTCAAGTGAATGAAGCTTTTCTACAACGCCAATGTATTACGGCTTGGGAGAAATCCGGTGGGTCACGCTTCATACAT
This sequence comes from Adiantum capillus-veneris, assembly GCF_014529385.1. Classification (NCBI taxonomy): domain Eukaryota; kingdom Viridiplantae; phylum Streptophyta; class Polypodiopsida; order Polypodiales; family Pteridaceae; genus Adiantum; species Adiantum capillus-veneris. The sequence continues at coordinate 165,642,770 of NC_140939.1, read as the reverse complement.
TACACCACCTATATTGCCCCCAACTACAAAACCATGTTCTTCGCTGAGAGAGGAAACCGTACTCACACTTACATGCTTGAGCCTATTCCCTTGTCCGCAATACGCACTATCGCAGCAATTCGGCTTAGCTCCCATTTCCTTCGATGCGAGATAGGGCGTTGGGGCAATGGAGAAGAGTCAAATCGATTGTGCACATTATGCTCACTGCAAGTTCGAGAGTCTGAGTACCACACACTACTAGAGTGCTCAGCTTTTGATCACATCCGAACTTGCTTCTCTCACATTTTCAGCCATAACTTAGACCTACACACTTTCCTCTCCCAGCCAAAGTGTGGGCTCTCCATTGCGACTCTCATCACTACAATTTTGGAGCATCGAGAGTCACTCATCAGCCATACAGATACTACATCACATGTAACTTTGGTCCCATAGGTCATATTTGACCTCCGAGGACGATAATAAAATCTATCTATCTATCTATCTCTCTCTCTCTCTCTCTCTCTCTCTCTATCCCACATCTGCACACACATGGTCAAAAATTTAGTGACGATGGTTCTCCTCACTAGTCTCACTAAGTTATTAAGCTTGGTAGTCTCTCTCGCTCCCTTTAACCCTCAATTTTGTATACGCAATCAAAACTTTGTGAGAATGCTTCTCCTCACTCTACCTAATTTAGTGAGATTGGTTCTCTCTCTCTCTCTCTCTCTCTCTCTCTCTCTCTCTCTCTCTATATATATATATATATATATATATATGTATGTATGTATATGTATATATATATGTATATGTATACATATACATACATATATATATATATATATATATATATATATATATATATATATATATATATATGTATGTATATGTATATGTATATGTATATGTATATGTATATGTATATATATATATATATATATATATATATATATATATGTATGTATATGTATATGTATATGTAAAGACCATATTAGGTAAAGTGGGAAAATCCCAATTCCCAGGTTGGACAACTTTCAATATATCATGTATAAAATATAGAGATTTTGTCAAAAATTTGAGTTTTCTTAAGGTCTCATTCCACTTTATGCACATACAATACACAATGAAAACAACTAAAATATCATGGTTTCAATCAATTGGATTATTAGGAGAGGAGTATATTGCATCCATTATCGTTGTCTATGTTCTACTGTCCTACCTACAACTTATCTCAACATGGAGAGCTTGGTTTCTAGGTCCACCACTTGTCCAAGTTAATGTAAAAGTGACTCAAGGTTCACAACTTGTGAAAGCAAGGATCCATTGAGGAATACAATCCACTTGGCTATTTTTCCTTAATTTATTGCATGTGACATTTAAGCAAGGTCCACTTCTAATCTATAACTTCTTAATTTGAGGCATGGGGCATACATAAAATATGTAGCATATGCTCTATTGCCTCATAGGAAGGTTGGTTTCAAGGTGCACTTATCCATGCTAGCCTATCTTGGAGAAATGATGGAGCTTGCTTCTCTCCTTGTTTCAATGGAGACTAGCTTGGACAAGTGGTGGACCTTTGCTTCTCTCTATGTTTCAATAGAGTTAGCTTGGACAAGTGGTGATCTTGGAACAAAACCCCCATGTAAAACATATCATGGGTATTCCAAGTGATTAGAAAGATTACCATTTAAGATATAACCTTATAGGTTGGACAACTAGATCTTGGCTTGGAGAAATGGTGGACCTTTGATTCTCTCCATGTTTCAATGGAGTCTATCTTGGAGAAATGGTGGAGCTTGCTTCTGTCCATGTTTCAATGGAGCCTAGCTTGAATAGTTGGTGGACCTTTGCTTCTCTCTATGTTTCAATAGAGTTAGCTTAGACACGTGGTGGATCTTCAAAATAAACCAACTACTATCAATGTTGCCTAGCTTGGACAAGTGGTGGAGTGTTTCTCTACTCCATGTTTCAATGGATCTTAGCTTGGACAAGTGTTGGACCTTAAAACAAAAACCCCATGTACAACATAGAATGGATTTTCTAGATTTCAATGGAGTCTAGATTTAACAAATGGTGGAGCTTGTCTTCATCCATGTTTCAATGAAACTAGCTTGGACAAGTGGTGGACCTTGTAACAAACCCTCCCATGTACAACATATCATTGGTTTTCTAAGTGATGGGAAGGAATACCATTCAAGATATAAACTTATAGCTTGGATAAGTAGTTGACTTTAAAACCAAATTCATCATAATACAATGAAATACAGGTCAGCCAATTCCTAAATCTTGAGACCAAACCTCCCATGCTATTAGAGATAATATATTGGATAAGTGGTGGACCTTCTATTATTTTCCCATGCCTAGTTTAGACAACCGGTACACTTCGCAGCTATAAAGGTTGGACGAGTTGTGGAGCCTTGTTTCTATCCATGTTTTAATGGATCCTAGCTTGGACAAGTGGTGGACCTTGGAAAAAAGCTTCCATGTACAACATATATGAGGTTTTCCATGTTTTAATGGAACCTATCTTGGACAAATGGTGAAGCTTTCTTCTCTCCATGTTGATTTTGGAACTACCTTAGACAAGTGGTGGAGCTTTTCTTTTCTACTCTTCATAATACAATGAAGTATATGTTGGTTACATGGTGAATCTTAAGGCCAAACCTCCCATTTTACTAGAGATGATAGGTTGGACAAGTGGATCAACCTTCTATCATTTCTCCATGACTATATTGGACAATTAGTAGACATAACATCTCTCTATGTTGTCTAGAGATGAGCTTGGACAAGTGATGGACCCTGCTTCTCTCTTCCCTTGGTTTACTAGTTTGAAGACTCAGTATATATACTTTCTTAGATCTAGCTTGAACAAGTGGTGGACCTTGCATCCACAATCTTAATTCAGTACAAAAAAGTATATGAAAAAATAACATAGGAATCTTGGTTTGAAGGTCAAGCAATTAGGTTCCAAATGCACATAATAATATATTTTCCACCCATATTAAAAGAAAGTTAAATATGTTATTACCAAATTGACAAAGGTAACGTCCAAGAATTATATCTTTCCATCTTGTCAGATCTAAATCTTCATCAAGGCGACATGCATGTATACATCAACTTTCAAGCCATTCAAGAATACATGCACTTAGATTCCATAGTTTTGTTTTCAAAGTCTTTTAGGTTCTAAAACTCTTTCACATAAAGTATGTAATGACAAAATTCTTGAAGCAAACATTTGTGCCCAAGAAAAAGATCCCTCTCACATATTTAAAGTCCATGAATTCTCTGATCCACACTTACAAGTTTTATTTTGACATCAAACATCAATTCTTTCATAGTTCCAAATAAATGCAACCTCGATATGAATTGACAAAAAATGAATTTCTTTTACTATATGACCCAACATAGGCCCCAATCAAATAAAAAATGAGTCCCCAAAAATTTGGGTGCACTCTAGCAATACATCAGAGTCCCCTTACAATAGGATGCACTCCAATAGTACATTGAAGTCCCCTTAGAGTAGGGTGCACTCCATTCAAGTGTTCATAAAATTGACACACCTTTAAAAAAAAAAAAAAAGACTATATCAAATTATACAAATGTTGAAAGATACACACTAGAATAAAAAAAGCATCTTATAGCCATATTTATTCAATGCTTTCGTGTTGACAAGTACACACCAAGGACATAATTTGTCTCAGAATCACTATACTGATTTACAATTGTGTTGTATGTATAGACTCTCTTATCTCTTGCATACAACCATCCTACCAACCATGGAATTATGGTTCTCTGCAAGAAGTTTTGAAGTTGCTCGGAAGTTTGCCTCCACATCTTTGGAAATATAAGATATGTCCCTGGCATGTTCCACATCACCCTATATGGAGTGTCATCAAAAATTAAGGTATTGTTTGCATCCAAATCCTCAAATATCTTCCAAATATCACTCAGATTTTTGTGATAAACCCTTGTAAATCCTAACATGATATTTGGATTTTGGCAATTTTTGTTACTCATAAACACCTTGAACTTGGTATACTGCTCAGGAAAACACTTTTGTGTGATGCGTTGCACCCTTGTTAAGTTATAGCAACTCCATATCCATAGCTCAAAGTATTCAGCACAAAAATCCAAAAAACTTTGTGCGTCTGGTCGCACCACATGATAAACTTCATCTTTGTCCTCCACAAGTCGCATGTGTTGAGCCCAAGATGGCATAGAATCTCCATGTTTCATTTCAACTGTCTTGAGAAGTAACCCCTCTAGATCCAAGATAAGTACTCTTTTGATGTCCTTGAAAGCAAGTGGTAGGTGATAAGGAGGTGATTCATTCCTTGGACAAGGTCTTGGAGGAGGTTGGATGGGTAATTCAATAGTTTTCTTCAATTTATGCCAGCATATAGCCAATCCATTTTTCTGTAATGGTTCTGAAATTAAAGAACAAGAACACTTAATGCAAACACAACAATAGACATGAGTTTTACATTGTCTACCCTAAGGTTTTATTAGATACCAAAATCCATCTATGATCTACTCATTAATAGAAAGAAAGTCAAATTAAAATCCTGACTCTTTTTTATGCTACACTCTCTCTTAGTCTCAATACCATGGAGTTCAACTAGACTTAAGTCAACTAATAACTACTACTTGTTGTTAAAGGTATGCTTGAAGTGTATAAGGCTTAACCAATGCTCTAGTGTAGAATGGGTATTTAGGTCTCAAGGTCTACCACTTATCCAAGCAAAGATCCATTTAGATATGGAAACCCAATTTTTCTTAATATAATGATATAGAGTGGACAAGTGGTGAATCCTGAGACCAAGCCACTCATGCTACTAGGGATAATAGGTTGGACAAGTGGTGGACCTTGAATGTAAACCCCCCATGTACAAAGTATCAGGGGTTTTGGGTATTTCAATGGACTCTAGCATCTTGGAAACATGGTGGAGCTTACTTCTCTCCATGTTTCAATGGAGTCTATCTTGGATAAATGGTGGAGCATCATTCTCTCCATGTTTCAATGGAGCCTACCTTGGACAAGTGGTGCACGTTTGTTTCTCTCTATGTTTGAACAGATTTAGCTTGGACAAGTGGTGGACCTTGGAACAAAATCCCCATGTAAAACATATCATGGACATTACAAGTGGTGAGAAAAAATACCATTCAATATATAACCTTATAGGTTGGAAAAGTGGTGGACCTTAACACCCAATTATTATTAATATAATGACATAGAGTGGACAAGTGGTGAATCTTGCGACCAAACCTACTAGGAAAAGTACGTTGGACAAGTGGTGGACCTTGAATGCAAACCCCCCATGTACAAAATATTACTCATGCTACTAGGAATAATTTGGTATTAAGGTCCATGTTTCAATGGAGCCTAGCTTGGAAAAGTGGTGGACCTTTGTTTCTCTCTATGTTTCAATAGAATTTGCTTGGACAAGTGGTGAACCTTGGAACAAAACCCCCATGTAAAGCATGTCATGGGCATTACAAGTGGTGAGAAAAAATACCATTCAAGGTATAACCTTATAGGCTGGACAAGTGGTGGACCTTAGCACCCAATTCCTCTTATTATAATGACATATAGTGGAAAAGTGGTGAATTGTGAGACCAAACCTACTAGGGATAATAGGTTGGAGAAATGGTTGACCTTGAATGTAAATCACCCATGTACAAAATATCATGGGTTTTGCGTATTTCAATGGAGCCTAGCATCTTGGAGACATGGTGGAACTTACTTCTCTCCATGTTTTAATGGAGCCTATCTAGGAGAAATGGTGGAGGTTCCTTCTCTCCATGTTTCAATGGAGCCTAGCTTGGACAAGTCGTGGACCTTTGTTTCTCTCTATGTTTGAATATGGTTAGCTTGGACAAGTGGTGGATCTTGGAATGAAACTCCCATGTAAAACATATCATGGGCATTTCAAGTGGCGAGAAAGGATACCATTTAAGATATAACCTTATAGGTTGGACAAGTGGTGGACCTTAACACAATATAATGACATAGAGTGTACAAGTGGTGAATCTTGAAACCAAACCACTCATGCTACTAGGGATAATAGGTTAAACAAGTGGTGGGCCTTGAAATAAAACCCCCTAGAGTGTTTCAATGGAGCCTAGCTTGGAAACATGGTAAAGCTTGCTTCTCTCCATGTTTCAATGCAGCCTATCTTGGATAAATGGTGCAGCATCATTCTCTCCATGTTTCAATGGAGCCTAGCTTGGACAAGTGGTGGACCTTTGTTTCTCTCTATGTTTGAATAGAGTTATCTTGGAAAAGTGGTGGACCTTGGAACAAAAACCCCATGTAAAACATATCATGGGCATTACAAGTGGTGAGAAAAAATACCATTCAATATATAACCTTATAGGTTGGACAAGTGGTGGACCTTAACACCCAATTATTCTTAATATAATGACATAGAGTGGATAAGTGGTGAAATTGGGACCAAACCTACTAGGGAAATAGGTTGGACAAGTGGTGGACCTTGAATGTAAACGCCCCATGTACAAAATATCACTCATGCTACTAGAAATAATTTGGTATTAAGGTCCATGTTTCAATGCAGCCTAGCTTGGAAAAGTGGTGGACCTTTGTTTCTCTCTATGTTTCAATAGATTTATCTTGGACAAGTGGTGTACCTTGGAACAAAACCCCCATGTAAATCATGTCATGGGCATTACAAGTGGTGAGAAAAAATACCATTCAAGCTATAACATTATAGGTTGGACAAGTGGTGGACCTTAACACCTAATTCCTCTTAATATAATGACATAGAGTGGACAAGTGGTGAATCATGAGACCAAACCTACTAGGGATAATAGGTTGGACAAGTGGTGAACCTTGAATGTAAACCCCCCATGTACAAAAAATTATGGGTATTGGGTATTTCAATGGAGCCTAGCAACTTGGAGACATGGTGGAGCTTATTTCTCTCCATGTTTCAATGGAGCCTATCTAGGAGAAACAGTGGAGGTTCCTTCTCTCCATGTTTCAATGAGCCTAGCTTGGACAAGTGGTGGACCTTTCTTTCTCTATATGTTTTAATAGAGTTAGCTTGGACAAGTGGTGGACCTTGGAATGAAACCCCCATGTAAAACATATCATGGGCATTTCAAGTGGTGAGAAAGGATACTATTTAAAATATAACCTTATAGGCTGGACAAGTGGTGGACTTTAACACATATTTCTTCTTAATATAATGACATAGAGTGTACAAGTGGTGAATCTTGAGACCAAACCACTCTTGCTACTAGGGATAATAGGTTGGACAAGTGGTGGACCTTGAATGTAAACCCCTCATGTACAAAATTATGGGTTTAGGGTATTTCAATGGAGCCTAGCTTGGAGACATGGTGGAGATTGCTTCTCTCAATGTTTCAATGGAACCTATCTTGGAGAAATGGTGGATCATCCTTCTCTCCATGTTTCAATGGAGCCTATCTTGGACAAGTGGTGGACCTTTGCTTCTCTCTATGTTTTAATGGAGTTAGCTTGGACAAGTGGTGGGTCTTGGAACAAAACCCCTTTGTAAAACATAGCATGGACATTACAAGTGATGAGGAAAAATATCATTCAAGATATAACCTTATAGGTTGGAAAAGTGGTGATGGACCTTGACAAGTGGTGAAGGATACCATTTAAGATATACCCTTATAGGTTGGACAAGTGGTGGACCTTAACACCCAGTTATTCTTAATATAATGACATAGAGTGGATAAGTGGTGAATCTTAAGACCAAATCACTCATGCTACTAGGTATAATACGTTAGAGAAGTGGTAGACCTTGAATGTAAACACCCCATGTACAAAATATCATGGTTTTAGGGTGTTTCAATGGAGCCTAGAATCTCGGAGACATGGTAGATCTTGATTCTTTCCATGTTTGAATGGCACCTATCTTGGAAAAATGATGGAGGTTACTTCTCTCCATACTTCAACGGAGCCTAGCTATGGACAAGTGGGGGAACCTTTGCTTCTCTCTATGTTTGAATAGAGTTAGCTGGACAAGTGGTGGACCTTTGCTTCTCTCTATGTTTGAATAGAGTTAGCTTGGACAAGTGGTGGACCTTGGAATGAAACCCCGTGTAAAACATATCATGGGCATTTCAAGTGGTGAGAAAGGATACCATTTAAGATATAACCTTATAGGTTGGACAAGTGGTGGACCTTAATACATAGTTCTTCTTAATATAATGACATAGAGTGTACAAGTGGTGTATCTTGAGACCAAACCACTCGTGCTACTAGGGATCCTAGCTTGGACAAGTGGTGGACCTTGGAAAAAAGTCCCCCTGTACAACATAGATGAGTTTTTTTCATGTTTTAATGGAAGAGAGATTCGACAAATGGTGGAGCTTGCTTATCTCCATGTGGATTTTAGAACTAGCTTGGACAAGTGGTGGAGCTTTGCTTTTTACTCTTCATAATACAATGATGTATAGGTTGGTTACATGGTGAATCTTAAGGCCAAACCTCCCATCTTACTAGAGATGATAGGTTGGACAAGTGGTCAACCTTCTATCATTTCTCCATGCCTATAATTAGACAATTAGTAGAACTAGCATCTTTCTATGTTGTCTAGAGCTGAGCTTGGACAAGTAGTGGACCTTGCTACTCTCTTCCCTTGGATTATTAGTTTGAAGACTCATTATATATACTTGCTTAGATCTATATAATTACTCATTAGTTAGGTTACAAGTGGGTATGTAATTTGTTAGCCTCAAGGGACTTTGAATATTGAATAGTAAGAAAGTCAAGTGCTGGTTTGAAGATCTTTTGCTTATCTAAACTAGACTCTAACTCAATAATAAGTTTCATAAGTTCCACGAATTGTCCTATCTAGGCTCCAAAAGAGTCTTAATTGGTTTGTGCTAGATTCTAACTTCCTTGATGGGGTAGAATCCTAGAAAAATGAGGCACTATAAGTTTTACCTTAGCTCAAATGGATTTTTCACTTAAACTCGACTGCAATTTGGCTATCTAGTCTTTGTCTCGATGGAGTTTAACACTAGATACATAGTAGTGATATTTAAGCTTCATGTCTCTTCACTTGATCGAGATATGAGACCATACTTTCAAGGTCACCACTTGTCTTACCTAAAGACCAATGTGAGACATGGGAGCAAGAAAGCCATCCGATATTGTTTTAAGGACTATTACATAGGCAATCAATAACTTAAGTAAAGCAAAAGACTTGGATCTTTCACAATTAATAACTTAAGTAAAGCCAAAAAGACTTGGATCTTTGACAGTTTTTTTCAAACTAAAAAAGCACAATCTCATGCTAACAAAACTATAAATCACAATTGAAAGGTTTGAACAAGAAAAAGATCAACAATCTTAATAAGAAGGATACTTTTCATTTCATTTGATGATTACAAACTAAAATAAAGTCTCTCAAGAAATTGATAAACAAAAAAATGTAGGTGACTGCTTCATTATTTTGAGCAAAAATATCAAAATCTCTATTGATTGAGCTCCATCTAGTAGTATCCTTTGTAAGATCCTGCAAGAAGGAATAAAAAGAAAGATTTGTTAGATACCATGCACATGAGTGTTCAAGCATGTGTATCAAGAATATATGACATGTCACTAGTACCTTAGGGTTGCTTTCTATCCAGCCTTAGAAGATTGTTCTCAGCTTTCACCTTATTTATATAAGCCTTTGCTGTGGTTGCCTTCAAAACTCCTTTTGTGTTACAACCCAATTGCCTAGCTAAAGTGGTCAATTGTGACGCCTTCATGCTTTCAATGGGTGTACGCTCCTTTGCCAAGATCTCTTGTATTTGGGCTCTTCTCATTTCATTGTGGTGGCTTGTGTCACTTGCATCTTCAATGATAGTTTCATCTCTGTCACCTTTTGCAGGTGGTATTCTTCTTGTAAAGAACACCTTAGCTGACCAAACATCATTTTTCTGCTTCCAATACTCCATGATTTGTTTGTATTCACTATCATTTGTCACTATAGGTTGTCCATAACGATTAGAAGCAATTAAATCACGCACATCCCTTCTCTCATCAAGCTGAATCAAGTATGGCAGTAGCTCCTCCAAGAGCATATTGTCAACCATCTTCTCAGCATCAAATTGTGGTGGAAAAATGCAATTGTTTGCTGGTGAAATACATCCTTGTAAGGAGAGTCATCAATAAGCACTGTTCTTTGTGGATCACATTCAAACCCCATGGCAATTTTGGCTAGAGGCTTGAACATTGCCTCAACGTTTGGATTGGGGTCTAAACAATTTTTGAGTTTGAGCGGTGTAGCAAACATCTTGCGACCAAATTGCAAAGAAAGGCAATGTATCCTCAGCTAAGTTGTTTAGTGCTGCAAGGATTTGATACACATTATTCCTAGTAGCTGTCGACCAAATTGCAACATTAAACCTTTGTAAAATAGTCTTCAAGAATTGGATGCAACCTGGCCTGAGTATAATATATCTTTTTGAATCCATTTGCACTGAGTTGTGGTGTGAGGATGGTTGAGGGAACGTTTCAACAATAGACCATTTAAATCCAATATAATTGTAAGCATGGATTTCTCAACATCTACGCTACATGACGTAGTACCAATTGGCAATAGCTCGTGAGTGGACTTTTCAGTCTCTTTTGATGTATGTTGCATTTTTGAAGCATCGATTTCTTGGTTCTCATTATTGGAAGCTTGCTCAAGTTGCACAACACTAGACTCTAGTATAGAAATATCATCCATCTTGGGCACTTTAGAAACCATAGAATCTATGGATTCTATAGTTGTTGACTGAACCATAGGAGCATTATCCATCCCAGTTTGTGAATCTAAGAAAACACACACACAAATGGTATCTCAAAACCACTAGAATTTTATTCACCATATTTATATGTAGAACTCCTAGTAAGAAATTTATTTTAGGTAAAGTCGTTGTTAGAATCCTTGCAACCATTTTCAGCATTCGTACACCAAACACCACTTGTCTAAAATACAATCTACTAACTCAACATTTTCCATCCTACACTTTATAAAAGATGAGTACTTAAAGTGAAAACTAAAAGCCACCCTTGTTGAGGAAACATGGATACAAGGTCCACCAAATGTCCAACCTAGACTACAAGAAAATAATTAGAGATTTGGCTTAGATTTGGATTCAAAGGCACCACTTATTCAAGTAAGATAACTCCACTTGTTTAAGACAGTAATGTTTGAAGCCCCACCACTTGTCCAACCTAGACATTGATTAAATTTTGGTAAGATTTATCACAAATCTAGAGTAGAATCAAGATTCTATGGCCAAGGTAGTCAAATATGTTAGACAACACACAAAGCATAAGAGCACTCTAGATTCTCGTTGAGCATAAACTAAACAATAATCAAATGTTATATTCACTTGAGATTTCATCCATGAAAAATGAAAATGATGCATGTACTTGAGATTTCCATCCATGTACAATACTTTACAATGTCAAGTAAAGTTATAGTCAGCAAACAACTCTTCTCCTGCTTCAACTTGACAAATAGTCTCAATGCATACATGGCCATATTCTTCTGACTTGATGTGTGAAGAGGTGCATTTATGCCAAGGTGGCAAATTTGGATCAAATGTATAGCGTACGTTGGGACAGACATTTGTACTGTGAGAACTATTTTATATAGCCCGACACGTTTCCTTCTTCTACACAACCAATAATGTATGATTGATCTTCCTCTTCTTCTATGTTTGGATCCTCTAGAAGAGAATATTTATAAGCTCTTGGAAATATTTTGCATATCTTTTTCCAGTCTTGAAATCTATACTTATGCCCTCCATAGTTTAGAATAGTCAAACCACTTTCCAGGGTAGTATGCACAAATAGCCCATAACCAGCTCCTTCAATACATGAAAGTCGCACTTCAAAATCCACACCGTTAATATGGAAAATTACATCTTTGGGAATAGGAAAAGTTGGTGTCCCAAAAGGATCTTCATGCCAATCATAGTGTGAAATACATCTAGTTTTTATATCACTTAACTCCTTTGTGTCTGCAAAAAGAAGAAAATATTATGCATAAAATAATGACAATATCAAAGAAAGATATCATTATTTTATAGTCCAATAGGTCCATTGTATGGAAGACTTAGAGTGCCTCTTACATGGTGCCTCCAAGGTTTCCAAAAAATAAAATCATTGGAAAAAAAAGGCCACTGTGTCTCCAATCTATTGCCCATTTGAAGCATAGAGAGAACCAAGGTCCACCACTTGTCCAAGCTAGACATGGAGCATTGACAAAGATCCAACACTTATCCAAGAACCCTATAGTATATGTGGTAACATGGGATGCATTGATGCAACAAAAGTAGTCTAGCCTCCTCATCCATCTCTTTTTTCTTGTAGCCTAGAGGGATTAGTTTCAAGGTCTATCACTAGTCAAAAACTACACATAGAACATTGATACAAGGTTCCACCACATGTGAAACCTATCATCTCTAGTAGCATGGATGGTTTGATATCAAGGTTCATCGCGTGTCCTACCTATACTCTATTGTAGCATATAGATTCTGGTTTGGTGGTACTACACTTGTCCAAACTTGGCTTGTTGTTGATATCTGGAGGTAATCAAGGGTCCTCCACTTGTCCAAGTTAGGCATATAAAACAATTGCAAGGTCCACCATGTGTACAACATATGATTGATTATAGCATGCATGGTCTTATTTCATGGGCAACCATCTTCTCTCCAACATGTGTCCACCTCGGCTCCATTGAAGCATGGAGAGAAGCAAGGTCCACCACTTATCAAAGCTATTATTTTTCCCAGTGCTTTCAAAACCCATAATACGTTGTACATGGGGGGGGGGGATTCTTGTTTCAAGGTCCACCACTTGGCTAAGATTGGATCCATTGAAACATAAAGAGAAGCAAGCTCTACCATTTGTCCAAGCTAGGAGCCATTGAAACATGAAAACCCATAATATGTTGTATACGGGGGGTGTTTTTCAAGGTCTACCACTTGTCTAAGCTATGGTCCATTGGAACATGGAGAGAAGCAAAGCTCCACCACTTTTCTAAGCTAGGATCCATTGAAACATGGAGAGAAGCAAGCTCCCATTGTTTGTCTAAGCTAGGCTCATTGGAACATGGAGAAAACAAGCTCCACCACTTGCCTATTATTGCATAGAGATTCTGGTTTGAAGGTCCACCACTTGTCCAACCTTGCCTTCATGTATGGAGATAATCAAGAGTGCAATGCTTCTCTAAGCTAGGGACATAAAAGAGTTTCAAGGTCCACTACATATACGATCTATGATGGGTTGTAGCATGGGAGGTTTCATTTTAAGGTTGACCACTTCTCCAGCTCCGCTTGTCCAACCTCAGATCCATTGAAGAATGGAGAATAAAGGTGTACCAACTCTCCAAAATAGGCAGGACAATCTCTATAAAACCCATGAATTGTTAATATATGCTATGCTGTGGAGTTTTGTTTGAAGTTCCACTCCTTATCCAAGCTACAATCCATTGAAGCATGGAACTAAGTAAGATATATCTCTAGTCCAAGATAGGATCCATTGAAACATAGAGAGAATCAAGGTCCACCACTTGTCCAAGCTATGCATGGGTAATTGATATAAGGACCACTACGTTTTCACCTATACTATGCTCTATCATGGATGGTTTCATATCCCACCAATTTTCCAACCTATTTAGTAGGTTGTATTATGGGGGTTTGGTTTCAAGGTACTTCACTTGTCTAAGGTGGGTTCCATTGAACCATGGAGAGAAACTATGTCTACCACTTGTCCGAAATATGCTCTTTTAAAACATAAAAACAAGGTCCACCACTTGTCCAAGCTAAAGTTTCTCTCCATTGAAGCATGGAGAGAAACAAGGTCTACCACCTGTCCAAAATATGCTCCATTGAAACATAAAAGCAAGGTCCACCACTTGTCCAAGCTAATATAACAAATGGGTGTTGGTTACAAGGTGTACCACACTTGTCTAAACTAGTCTTCATGCAAGGTCTACCACATGTCCAAGCTATATGAGCTTGTTTTGAAGGTCTACCACACCTCTTGAAATTAGGATCCATGTAAGGTCCACCTTTTGTCAAGCTATGCATTTAATGAGTACTAAAACTAAGTAAATTGCAGTACTTAAATACCTTTCCAAGCTCATTAAGATTTTGGTCTCTAAGGCCGGCCACCACCACATGTCTAATCTATGCTCTAATTGATTACTTATGCTAGTTCTCAAAGTCCAAACATAAGCTCCCTTCTAGCAAGGTTAGTTTAAATTTAGGCTCCAGCACCTGTCTAAGCTAGGTTCAATTTATGAAGCATCACCATTTAACCATGCTACGATCTAATGTATCATATCAAGGGGGTATTGATAAAAGGTCCAAAACTTATTGAGTTCAAGCTCTTAAGTAATTAAGTCTTTGTGAGTATTAAATGTTATAGTTTTAGTCTACAGATCCACCATTCAAAAACTCAAGTAATTTACTATTTACATTCAAACCTTGAATGCTTGAGATAAAAAATACAACTCAATCAATACTATATAAAGCAAAATCTAACATTAAGAGTATCAAATCAGTAACAAGAAACACTAACATGCACAAGAAACTCAAAACATACGTGTCTCCATTTCCAAAAAGTCCTCCATTGACAGAGGATGGTGTTGTTGTTGTTCTTCTTCTCTTTGTGGAGAGCACTCCTCTGTAACAGGCACAATGTCGCCTGATTGCGAAGTGGATTGTTGAAGTCCAGCCCATTTTTCTATATCTTCATGAGACTTAACAAAGTCTAGCAGCATGGTCTCCATGCTTTTTGCCTCCTCCACACTATCAATTAAGCAGATAACTTCTTTTTTCTGTTGTATTCCTTCTTGTGCAACCAAGGAGCCATCACCAAAAACATCAACAAGCTTGCGGTCTTCAAAACAATATGTACGAATGTAGTGCTTGACCAAAGCTCTTTTTTTGGCCTCCAAATATTGCAAATCTGACATATCGTTATCTGCTACTTGAAGAAGAGAACAATCAATTGGCATGGGATGTTCCTCTGATCTTCTTCTCAGGTCTTCAAATGCATTGCCTTGTCCCAAGAAGGCAATAACTGTTAGGAATTGAATTGCTCCTTTGCAAGGAGCTGATGGAAAGTGATGCAATGCACCACAACAATGGTAGCTCAGATTATCTCCCATGGCGTGAAAGGCACATTGCAATTTTGTGAAGTTAGTGAAATCCACAAATGCAAGAAAGACAAATCCAGGATCTGTTGACCCTCCAGCAATAGCCAAGATCCCATCCAAAGCATTGTTAAATGTCTCCTCACTCCACTTCAAATTGCCTCCAACGTTTTTTGTCATATCTAAAACACATAAGCCAATAGGCACTTTATTATTGAAGTGGCGCATCAAGTAGAGATTGCCTTCCATTTGTAGGCTCACCACATAGATTGACCATGGCAAATCTCTAGGCTCAGTTTTCTCCTTTTGAAGGTGAATTGCCCATTGCATGTATTTTATTGCTCCATCTGGAAAAGCCATTTTCTTTGTTCCACGCGTCAAACTAGATCTGATCCATTCCTCGCATAGCATTAAAATTGTTTTATAAACAACATCATTGATGTTATACATTTTGACCACCTCCTCCCAGTCTTTACATGGTGAAGACTCATTCAAATTGTTGAAGCCTTCAAGAAGTGCATCTTGAATCAATTTGTCTTGCTTCAACTGCTTGATTCGATCATACATGTCAGTTGCATCACCATCCTTTGCACTCTTTGACAGTAAAATCTTCTCATCTCTAATCTCTTCTTGAATAGTCTTTACCTCTGATTCCTCAAGGCCACAAAGGTATCTAAATACAGTTGTTGGGGGTTTCTTATTCTCCTCTTCTAGATTTTCAATGATTTCTATCCAGCAATCATAAACTAAATCAGAGTACGTGACCATGTGTGCCTGTTTAGCAATCCAACTTGCTGCTGCACTCATTCTTGCCAATCGAAGAAAAGCCTAAAAAGAAATAGAGAAATAATTAAACTATTGAGCAAGATTTGTTAATTAAACACTATCAAAAAGACAAAGAAAATAACTTACATCCCATCCGGCACGAGATGCATGTCCCTCTGCAATTCCACTTGCTGCCTTTGGTGGTCGTCCTGAGAAGATCCATTGACTCCGTAAATGTCTCAATATTTGGCTGTAAGGTTGCTTGACATACAATGCCTGAGCCTCCTCATTTGCAATGGCAGATATAGCAGTTGCAACAAATGGAGGAGCATTCACAACAATGCGAGCCTTTCTAAATTTATACACGCTAATCAGTCTTTCAAAGATCTCTTTGTTGTTTTGTTCATTGTGAAGCAAAACTTTTGCAGCATAGATTGAATGCTGCCCATCAAGAATCCAATAATGATAATCTTTAATTTTTTGCTCCTCTACCTCTTCTACTGCCAAAGGAGTCCCCTTCTTTGATTTTGCATTTCGAACAGGCATCAAATATGCACATGCTGCAGGCTTGGTCGTACTCCGTGAAAATCCAAATAACACACTTTCAGCGTGTTTTTTATCCATAATACGTGCATTATAGTGATCAGGAGCAAGCCAACAATTTTGAATAGGGATATCAAATTCCCTATATTGGAAAGGAAAATAATTTATGTACTTATTCATTCCACCTGTATCTTTTTCTTGTCCTTTCATGGCCTCAGCTTCTAAAACATCTGGATCCACAATTCTCATCTTTGACATTGAACCCTCTGTTGATGAGGATGCCAAAGATGCCTTGTCTACATCCAAAATGGAACTAGTTCGCTTAGCTTCTACTTTCTGCACTTTTGCTTGCTTCTTTGTGGATGGTGGTCGTGAAGCTTTCACCTTTTTTCGTTGTAGTGTGGCAATGATGGAGCTTTGAAGTTGATCTGCTGTGATATTTGGATTTGATTCTGCAAACTTCCATCCTCGAGAAAACATTGTCTCTTCTTTGTTTCTAGACATGCGCTCCAATGCATATGCTCCTGGAGATAGTTGAAATTCTAGATTCATTGGAACTAGAATGTCAATGCATTCCACCTCTGGATGACTATCAACTACAGAGACAGATGCTTCCACAACTTGTCCAACATCTTCAAACAAGCTGTCATTCTCCTTTTTGGCAATAAATAGATGCACCTTATGAAATTGTGCACCCTCTATACCATGTATGTCCAAATACCATTTCCTAAGATCATTGCAAGTATAGTCAACTGAGACAGCAACCCTTGCAACCTGTTTTTTTGGAGCCATCTTTCCTGAAACAAAAAAAACCAAATGTTATTTTAACATATACTTTTTTGTAATGGATTAAGTTTGTGTGAATACAAGTTCCACCACTTGTTCAAGCTAGATCTAAGCAAGTATACATAGTGATCATTTAAGCTAGTAAACTAAGGGAAGGGAGAAGTAAGGTCCACCACTTGTCCAAGCTCAGCTCTAGACAACATGGAGAGATTCGAGGTCTACTAATTGTCTAATATAGGCTAACTATATTGAAACATAGAGAGAAGCAAAGGTCCACCACTTGTCCAATCTAGGGTCCATTGAAACATGGAGAGAAGGATGCTCCACCATTTGTCCAAAATAGGCTCCATTGAAACATGAAGAGAAGCAAGATGCACCATGTCTTTGAGATGCTAGGCTCCATTGAAATACCTTAAACCATGATATTTTGTATATGTGGGGTTTAAATTCAAGGTCCACCACTTGTCCAACCTATTATCCCTAGTAGCATGAGTGGTTTGGTCTCAAGATTCACCACTTTTCCACTCTATGTCATTATATTAAGAAGATCTGGGTGTTAAGGTCCACCACTTGTCCAACCTATAAGGCTATATCTTAAATGGTATTATTTACCACCACTTGGAATGCACATGATGGGTTTTACATAGGGGTATGGTTCCAAGGTCCACCACTTGTCCAAGCTAACTCTATTGAAACATAGAGAGAATCAAAGGTCCACCACTTGTCCAAGCTAGGCTCCATTGAAACATGGAGAGAAGGATGCTCCACCATTTGTCCAAGCCAGGTTTGATTGAAACATGAAGAGAAGCAAGCTGCACCATGTCTCCAAAATGCTAGGCTCCATTGAAATATCTTAAACCCATGATATTTCGTACATGGGGGTTTACATTCAAGGTCCACCACTTGTCCAACCTATTATCACTAGTAGCATGAGTGGTTTGATGTCAAGATTCACCACTTTTCCACTCTATGTCATTATATTAAGAAGATCTGGGTGTTAAGGTCCACCACTTGTCCAACCTATAAGGCTATATCTTAAAGGGTATTCTTTCTCACCACTTGGAATGACCATGATAGGTTTTACATGGGGGTTTGGTTCCAAGTTCCACCACTTGTCCAAGCTAACTCTATTGAAACATAGAGAGAAGCAAAGGTCCACCACTTGTCTAAGCTAGGGTCCATTGAAACATGGAGAGAAGGATGCTCCACCATTTGTCCAAGATAGGCTCCATTGAAACATGAAGAGAAGCAAGCTGCACCATGTCTCCAAGATGCTAAGATCCATTGAAATACCTTAAACCCATGATATTTTGTACATGGGGAGTTTACATTCAAGGTCCACCACTTGTCCAACCTATTATCTCTAGTAGCATGAGTGGTTTGGTCTCAAGATTCACCACTTTTCCACTCTATGTCATTACGTTAAGAAGATCTGGGTGTTAAGGTCGACCACTTGTCCAACCTATAAGGGTATATCTTAAAGGGTATTCTTTCTCACCACTTGAAATGTCCATGATATGTTTTACATGGGGTTTGGCTCCAAGGTCCACCACTTGTCCAAGCTAACTCTATTGAAACATAGAGAGAAACAAAGGTCCACCACTTGTCCAAGCTAGGCTCCATTGAAACATGGAGAGAAGGATCCTCTACCATTTGTCGAAGCTAACTCTATTGAAACATGGGGGGTTTACATTCAAGGTCCACCACTTGTCCAACCTATTAACGCTAGTAGCATGAGTGGTTTGGTCTCAAGATTCACCACTTTTTCACTCTATGTCATTATATTAAGAATATTTGGGTGTTAAGGTCCACCACTTGTCCAACCTATAAGGCTATATCTTAAGGGTTATTCTTTCTCACCACTTGGAGTGACCAGCATAGGTTTTACATGGGGGTTTTGTTTCAAGGTCCACCACTTGTCCAAGCTAACTCTATTGAAACATAGAGAGAATCAAAGGTCCACCACTTGTCCAAGCTAGGGTCCATTGAAACATGGAGAGAAGGATGCTCCACCATTTGTCCAAGATACGCTCCATTGAAACATGAAGAGAAGCAAGCTACACCATGTCTCCAAGATGCTAGGCTCCATTGAAATACCTCAAACCCATGATATTTGTACATGGGGGGTTTACATTCAAGGTCCACCACTTGTCCAACCTATTATCTCTAGTAGCATGAGTGGTTTGGTCTCAAGATTCACCATTTTTCCACTCTATGTCATTCTATTAAGAATATCTGGGTGCTAAGGTCCACCACTTGTCCAACCTATAAGGCTATATCTTAAACTTTATTCTTTCTCACCACTTGGAGTTACCAAGATAGGTTTTACATGGGAGTTTGGTTCCAAGGCCCACCACTTGTCCAAGCTAACTCTATTGAAACATAGAGAGAAGCAAAGGTCCACCACTTGTCCAAGCTAGGCTCCATTGAAACATGGAGAGAAGGATGCTCCACCATTTGTCCAAGATAGGCTCCATTGAAACATGAAGGGAAGCAATCTGCACCATGTCTCCAAGATGCTAGGCTCCATGAAATACCTTAAACCCACGATATTCGTACATGGGGGGTTTAATTCAAGGTCACACTTTTCCAAGCTATTATCCTAGTAGCATGAGTGGTTTGGTCTCAAGATTTACCACTTTTCCACTCTATGTCGTTATATTATGAAGATCTAGGTTTTAAGGTCGACCACTTGTCCAACCTATAAGGCTAGATCTTAAAGGGTATTATTTCTCACCACTTGGAATGACCATGATATGTTTTACATGGGGGTTTGGTTTCAAGGTCCACCACTTGTCCAAGCTAACTCTATGGAAACATAGAGAGAAGCAAAGGTCCACCACTTGTCCAAGCTAGGCTCCACTGAGACATTTAGAGAAGGATGATCCCCCATTGGTGGAAGATAGGCTTCATTGAAACATGAAAAGAAGCAAGTTGCACCATGTCTCCAAGATTCTAGGATCCATTGAAATACCTTAAACCCACGATATTGTTTACATGTGGGGTTTAACGTCAAGGTCAGTCACTTTTCCAAGCTATTATCCCTAGTAGCATGAGTGGTTTGGTCTCAAGATTCACCACTTTTCCACTCTATGTCATTATATAAAGAAGATCTAGGTGTTAAGGTCGACCACTTGTCCAACCTATAAGGGTATATCTTAAAGGGTATTCTTTCTCACCACTTGAAATGTCCATGATATGTTTTACATAGGGGTTTGGTTCCAAGGTCCACCACTTATCCAAGCTAACTTATTCTTCTCATAGAGAGAAGCAAAAGGTCCACCACTTGTCCAAGCTAGGCTCCATTGAAACATGGAGAGAAGGATGCTCCACCATTTGTGTCGAAGCTAACTCTATTGAAACATGGAAGGTTTACATTCAAGGTCCACCAGTTGTCCAACCTATTAACGCTAGTAGCATGAGGGGTTTGGTCTCAAGATTCACCACTTTTTCACTCTGTGTCATTATATTAAGAATATTTGGGTATTAAGGTCCACCACTTGTCCAACCTATAAGACTATATCTTAATGGTTATTCTTTCTGACCACTTGGAGTGACCATGAAAGGTTTTACATGGGGGTTTGGTTCCAAGGTCCACCACTTGTCCAAGCTAACTCTATTGAAACATAGAGAGAAGCAAAGGTCCACCACTTGTCTAAGCTAGGGTCTATTGAAACATGGAGAGAAGGATGCTCCACCATTTGTCCAAGATAGACTCCATTGAAACATGAAGAGAAGCAAGCTGCACCATATCTCCAAGATGCTAGCCTCCATCGAAATACCTTAAACCCACGTTATTTTGTACATGGGGAGTTTACATTCAAGATCAACAATTTGTCCAACCTATTATCGCTAGTAGCATGAGTGGTTTGCTCTCAAGATTCACCACTTTTCCACTCTCTATCATTATATTAAGAATATTTGGGTGTTAAGGTCCACCACTTGTCCAACCTATAAGACTATATCTTAATGGTTATTCTTTCTCACCCCTTGAAAGACTATATCTTAATGGTTATCCCTAGCTATTATTGCTAGTAGCCTGAGTGGTTTGGTCTCAAGATTCACCACTTTTATTAAGAATATGTGGGTGGTTTAAGGTCCACCACTTGTCCAACCTATAAGGCTACATCTTAAAGGTTATTCTTCTTACTACTTGGAGTGACCATGATAGGTTTTACATGGGGGTTTGGTTCCAAGGTCCACCACTTGTCCAAGCTAACTCTATTGAAACATAGAGAGAAGCAAAGGTCCACCCCTTGTCTAAGCTAGGGTCCATTGAAACATGGAGAGAAGGATGCTCCACCATTTGTCCAAGGTAGGCTCCATTGAAACATGAGGAGAATCAAGGTGCACCATGTCTCCAAGATGCTAGGCTCCATCGAAAAACATTAAACCCACGATATGTCGTAGATGAGGGGTTTACATTCAAGGTCCAACACTTGTCCAAGCTATTATTGGTAGTAGCCTGAGTGGTTTGGTCTCAAGATTCACCACTTTTCCACTCTATGTCATTATATTAAGAATATGCGCGTGTTAAGGTCCACCACTTGTCCAACCTATAAGGCTACATCTTAAAGGTTATTCTTTATTACCACTTGGAGTGACCATGATAGGTTTTACATGGGGGTTTGGTTCCAAGGTCCACCACTTGTCCAAGCTAACTCTATTGAAAATAGAGAGAAACAAAGGTCCACCACTTGTCCAAGCTAGGGTCCATTGAAACATGGAGAGAAGGATGCTCCACCATTTGTCCAAGATAGGCTCCATTGAAACATGACGAGAAGCAAGCTGCACCATGTCTCCAAGATGCTAGGCTCCATCGAAATACATTAAACCCACGATATTTTGTAGATGAGGGGTTTACATTCAAGGTCCACCACTTGTCCAAGCTATTATTGCTAGTAGCCTGAGTGGTTTGGTCTCAAGATTCACCACTTTTATTATGATTATTAGAGATGTGGGTGTTAAGGTCCACCACTTGTCCAACCTATAAGGCTACATCTTAAAGGTTATTCTTTCTTACTACTTGGAGTGACCATGATAGGTTTTACATGGGGGTTTGGTTCCAAGGTCCACCACTTGTCCAAGCTAACTCTATTGAAACATAGAGAGAAGCAAAGGTCCACCACTTGTCCAAGCTAGGCTCCATTGAAACATGGAGAGAAGGGCACCTCTACCATGTTGTCAAGCTAACTCTATTGAAACATGAGGGGTTTACATTCAAGGTCCACACTTGTCCAAGCTATTATTGCTAGTAGCCTGAGTGGTTTGGTCTCAAGATTCACCACTTTTCCACTCTATGTCATTATATTAAGAATATGCGGGTGTTAAGGTCCACCACTTGTCCAACCTATAAGGCTACATCTTAAAGGTTATTCTTTATTACCACTTGGAGTGACCATGATAGGTTTTACATGGGGGTTTGGTTTCAAGGTCCACCACTTGTCCAAGCTAACTCTATTGAAACATAGAGAGAAACAAAGGTCCACCACTTGTCCAAGCTAGGGTCCATTGAAACATGGAGAGAAGGATGCTCCACCATTTGTCCAAGATAGGCTCCATTGAAACATGACGAGAAGCAAGTGCACCATGTCTCCAAGATGCTAGGCTCCATCGAAATACATTAAACCCACGATATTTCGTAGATGAGGGGTTTACATTCAAGGTCCACCACTTGTCCAAGCTATTATTGCTAGTAGCCTGAGTGGTTTGGTCTCAAAATCACCATTTTCACTCTATGTCATTTATTAAGATATGTGGGGTGTTAAGGTCCACCACTTGTCCAACCTATAAGGCTACATCTTAAAGGTTATTCTTTCTTATACTTGGAGTGACCATGATAGGTTTTACATGGGGGTTTGGTTCCAAGGTCCACCACTTGTCCAAGCTAACTCTATTGAAACATAGAGAGAAGCAAAGGTCCACCACTTGTCAAGCTAGGGTCCATTGAAACATGGAGAGAAGGATGCTCCACCATTTGTCCAAGATAGGCTCCATTGAAACATGAGAGAAGCAAGCTGCACCATGTCTCCAAGATGCTAGGCTCCATCGAAATACATTAAACCCACGATATGTCGTAGATGAGGGGTTTACATTCAAGGTCCACCACTTGTCCAAGCTATTATTGCTAGTAGCCTGAGTGGTTTGGTCTCAAGATTCACACTTTTCCACTCTATGTCATTATATTAAGAATATGTGGGTGTTAAGGTCCACCACTTGTCCAACCTATAAGGCTACATCTTAAAGGTTATTCTTTCTCAACTTGGAGTGACCATGATAGGTTTTACATGGGGGTTTGGTTCCAAGGTCCACCACTTGTCCAAGCTAACTCTATTGAAACATAGAGAGAAAGCAAAGGTCCACCACTTGTCCAAGCTAGGGTCCATTGAAACATGGAGAGAAGGATGCTCCACCATTTGTCCAAGATAGGCTCCATTGAAACATGAAGAGCAAGAGCTGCACCATGTCTCCAAGATGCTAGGCTCCATCGAAATACATTAAACCCACGATATTGTCGTAGATGAGGGGTTTACATTCAGGTCCACCACTTGTCCAAGCTATTTGCTAGTAGCATGAGTGGTTTGGTCTCAAGATTCACCACTTTTCCACTCTATGTCATTATATTAAGAATATGTGGGTGTTAAGGTCCACCACTTGTCCAACCTATAAGGCTATATCTTAAAGGTTATTCTTTCTTACCACTTGGAGTGACCATGATAGGTTTACATGGGGGTTTGGTTCCAAGGTCCACCACTTGTCCAAGCTAACTCTATTGAAACATAGAGAGAAGCAAAGGTCCACCACTTGTCCAAGCTAGGCTCCATTGAAACATGGAGAGAAGGATGCTCCACCATTTGTCCAAGCTAGGCTCCATTGAAACATGGAAGGTGCACATGTCTCAAGGTCACATGTTCCAACACTATTAACGCTAGTAGCATGAGGGGTTTGGTTCAAGATTCACCACTTTTCCACTCTATGTCATTATATTAAGAATATTTGGGTGTTAAGGTCCACCACTTGTCCAACCTATAAGGCTACATCTTAAAGGTTATTCTTTTCACCACTTGGAGTGACCATGATAGGTTTTACATGGGGGTTTGGTTCCAAGGTCCACCACTTGTCCAAGCTAACTCTATTGAAACATAGAGAGAAGCAAAGGTCCACCACTTGTCCAAGCTAGGGTCCATTGAAACATGGAGAGAAGGATGCTCCACCATTTGTCCAAGATAGGCTCCATTGAAACATGAGGAGAAGCAAGCTGCACCATGTCTCCAAGATGCTAGCCTCATCGAAATACTTAAACCCACGATATTTTGTAGATGAGGGGTTTACATTCAAGTTCAACCACTTGTCCACTATTATCGTAGTAGAATTGAGTGGTTTCTCTCAAGATTCACCACTTTTACACTCTATGTTCATTATATTAAGAATATTGGGTGTTAAGGTTCACCACTGTCCAACCTATAAGGCTATATGTTAATGGTTATGTTTCTCACCTGAAAAGCTATATTCTTAATGGTTCCCCTAGCTATTATTGTGTACCTGAGTGGTTTGGTCTCAAGATTCACCACTTTTATTAAGAATATGTGGGTGTTAAGGTCCACACTTGTCCAACCTATAAGGCTACATCTTAAAGGTTATTCTTCTTACTACTTGGAGTGACCATGATAGGTTTTACATGGGGGTTTGGTTCCAAGGTCCACCACTTGTCCAAGCTAACTCTATTGAAACATAGAGAGAAGCAAGGTCCACCTTGTCTAAGCTAGGGTCCATTGAAACATGGAGAGAAGGATGCTCCACCATTTGTCCAAGGTAGGCTCCATTGAAACATGAGGAGAAGCAAGTGCACCATGTCTCCAAGATGCTAGGCTCCATCGAAAAACATTAACCCACGATATGTCGTAGATGAGGGGTTTACATTCAAGGTCCACTTGTCCAAGCTATTATTGCTAGTAGCCTGAGTGGTTTGGTCTCAAGATTCACCACTTTTCCACTCTATGTCATTATATTAAGAATATGCGCGTGTTAAGGTCCACCACTTGTCCAACCTATAAGGCTACATCTTAAAGGTTATTCTTTCTTACCACTTGGAGTGACCATGATAGGTTTTACATGGGGGTTTGGTTCCAAGGTCCACCACTTGTCCAAGCTAACTCTATTGAAACATAGAGAGAAACAAAGGTCCACCACTTGTCCAAGCTAGGGTCCATTGAAACATGGAGAGAAGGATGCTCCACCATTTGTCCAAGATAGGCTCCATTGAAACATGACGAGAAGCAAGTGCACCATGTCTCCAAGATGCTAGGCTCCATCGAAATACATTAAACCCACGATATTTGTAGATGAGGGGTTTACATTCAAGGTCCACCACTTGTCCAAGCTATTATTGCTAGTAGCCTGAGTGGTTTGGTCTCAAGATTCACCACTTTTATTAAGAATATGTGGGTGGTTAAGGTCCACCACTTGTCCAACCTATAAGGCTACATCTTAAAGGTTATTCTTCTTACTACTTGGAGTGACCATGATAGGTTTTACATGGGGGTTTGGTTCCAAGGTCCAACACTTGTCCAAGCTAACTCTATTGAAACATAGAGAGAAGCAAAGGTCCACCCTTGTCTAAGCTAGGGTCCATTGAAACATGGAGAGAAGGATGCTCCACCATTTGTCCAAGGTAGGCTCCATTGAAACATGAGGAGAAGCAAGGTGCACCATGTCTCCAAGATGCTAGGCTCCATCGAAAAACATTAAACCCACGATATGTCGTAGATGAGGGGTTACATTCAAGGTCCACCACTTGTCCAAGCTATTATTGCTAGTAGCCTGAGTGGTTTGGTCTCAAGATTCACCACTTTTCCACTCTATGTCATTATATTGAATATGCGCGTGTTAAGGTCCACCACTTGTCCAACCTATAAGGCTACATCTTAAAGGTTATTCTTTCTTACCACTTGGAGTGACCATGATAGGTTTTACATGGGGGTTTGGTTCCAAGGTCCACCACTTGTCCAAGCTAACTCTATTGAAACATAGAGAGAAACAAAGGTCCACCACTTGTCCAAGCTAGGGTCCATTGAAACATGGAGAGAAGGATGCTCCACCATTTGTCCAAGATAGGCTCCATTGAAACATGACGAGAAGCAAGCTGCACCATGTCTCCAAGATGCTAGGCTCCATCGAAATACATTAACCCACGATATTTCGTAGATGAGGGGTTTACATTCAAGGTCCACCACTTGTCCAAGCTATTATTGCTAGTAGCCTGAGTGGTTTGGTCTCAAGATTCACCACTTTTATTAAGAATATGTGGGGTTTAAGGTCCACCACTTGTCCAACCTATAAGGCTACATCTTAAAGGTTATTCTTTCTTACTACTTGGAGTGACCATGATAGGTTTTTACATGGGGGTTTGGTTCCAAGGTCCACCACTTGTCCAAGCTAACTCTATTGAAACATAGAGAGAAGCAAGGTCCACCCTTGTCTAAGCTAGGGTCCATTGAAACATGGAGAGAAGGATGCTCCACCATTTGTCCAAGATAGGCTCCATTGAAACATGACGAGAAGCAAGGTGCACCATGTCTCCAAGATGCTAGGCTCCATCGAAATACATTAAACCCACGATATTTCGTAGATGAGGGGTTTACATTCAAGGTCCACCACTTGTCCAAGCTATTATTGCTAGTAGCCTGAGTGGTTTGGTCTCAAGATTCACCACTTTTATTAAGAATATGTGGGTGTTAAGGTCCACCACTTGTCCAACCTATAAGGCTACATCTTAAAGGTTATTCTTTCTTACTACTTGGAGTGACCATGATAGGTTTTACATGGGGGTTTGGTTCCAAGGTCCACCACTTGTCCAAGCTAACTCTATTGAAACATAGAGAGAAGCAAAGGTCCACCCCTTGTCAAGCTAGGGTCCATTGAAACATGGAGAGAAGGATGCTCCACCATTTGTCCAAGGTAGGCTCCATTGAAACATGAGGAGAAGCAAGGTGCACCATGTCTCCAAGATGCTAGGCTCCATCCAAAAACATTAACCCACGATATGTCGTAGATGAGGGGTTTACATTCAAGGTCCACCACTTGTCCAAGCTATTATTGCTAGTAGCCTGAGTGGTTTGGTCTCAAGATTCACCACTTTTCCACTCTATGTCATTATATTAAGAATATGCGCGTGTTAAGGTCCACCACTTGTCCAACCTATAAGGCTACATCTTAAAGGTTATTCTTTATTACCACTTGGAGTGACCATGATAGGTTTTACATGGGGGTTTGGTTCCAAGGTCCACCACTTGTCCAAGCTAACTCTATTGAAACATAGAGAGAACAAAGGTCCACCACTTGTCCAAGCTAGGGTCCATTGAAACATGGAGAGAAGGATGCTCCACCATTTGTCAAGATAGGCTCCATTGAAACATGACGAGAAGCAAGCTGCACCATGTCTCCAAGATGCTAGGCTCCATCGAAATACATTAAACCCACGATATTTCGTAGATGAGGGGTTTACATTCAAGGTCCACCACTTGTCCAAGCTATTATTGCTAGTAGCCTGAGTGGTTTGGTCTCAAGATTCACCACTTTTATTAAGAATATGTGGGGTGTTAAGGTCCACCACTTGTCCAACCTATAAGGCTACATCTTAAAGGTTATTCTTTCTTACTACTTGGAGTGACCATGATAGGTTTTACATGGGGGTTTGGTTCCAAGGTCCACCACTTGTCCAAGCTAACTCTATTGAAACATAGAGAGAAGCAAAGGTCCACCCTTGTCTAAGCTAGGGTCCATTGAAACATGGAGAGAAGGATGCTCCACCATTTGTCCAAGGTAGGCTCCATTGAAACATGAGGAGAAGCAAGGTGCACCATGTCTCCAAGATGCTAGGCTCCATCGAAAAACATTAACCCACGATATGTCGTAGATGAGGGGTTTACATTCAAGGTCCACCACTTGTCCAAGCTATTATTGCTAGTAGCCTGAGTGGTTTGGTCTCAAGATTCACCACTTTTCCACTCTATGTCATTATATTAAGAATATGCGCGTGTTAAGGTCCACCACTTGTCCAACCTATAAGGCTACATCTTAAAGGTTATTCTTTATTACCACTTGGAGTGACCATGATAGGTTTTACATGGGGTTTGGTTCCAAGGTCCACCACTTGTCCAAGCTAACTCTATTGAAACATAGAGAGAAACAAAGGTCCACCACTTGTCCAGCTAGGGTCCATTGAAACATGGAGAGAAGGATGCTCCACCATTTGTCCAAGATAGGCTCATTGAAACATGACGAGAAGCAAGTGCACCATGTCTCCAAGATGCTAGGCTCCATCGAAATACATTAAACCACGATATTTCGTAGATGAGGGTTTACATTCAAGGTCCACCACTTGTCCAAGCTATTATTGTAGTAGCCTGAGTGGTTTGGTCTCAAGATTCACCACTTTTATTAAGAATATGTGGGTGTTAAGGTCCACCACTTGTCCAACCTATAAGGCTACATCTTAAAGGTTATTCTTTCTTACTACTTGGAGTGACCATGATAGGTTTTACATGGGGGTTTGGTTCCAAGGTCCACCACTTGTCCAAGCTAACTCTATTGAAACATAGAGAGAAGCAAAGGTCCACCCTTGTCTAAGCTAGGGTCCATTGAAACATGGAGAGAAGGATGCTCACCATTTGTCCAAGAAGGCTCCATTGAAACATGAGGAGAAGCAAGGTGCACCATGTCTCCAAGATGCTAGGCTCATCGAAAAACATTAAACCCACGATATGTCGTAGATGAGGGGTGTTACATTCAAGGTCCACACTTGTCCAAGCTATTATGCTAGTAGCCTGAGTGGTTTGGTCTCAAGATTCACCACTTTTCACTCTATGTCATTATATTAAGAATATGCGCGTGTTAAGGTCCACCACTTGTCCAACCTATAAGGCTACATCTTAAAGGTTATTCTTTATTACACTTGGAGTGACCATGATAGGTTTTACATGGGGGTTTGGTTCAAGGTCCACCACTTGTCCAAGCTAACTCTATTGAAACATAGAGAGAAACAAAGGTCCACCACTTGTCCAAGCTAGGGTCCATTGAAACATGGAGAGAAGGATGCTCCACCATTTGTCCAAGATAGGCTCATTGAAACATGACGAGAAGCAAGTTGCACCATGTCTCCAAGAGCTAGGCTCCATCGAAATACATTAAACCCACGATATTTCGTAGATGAGGGGTTTACATTCAAGGTCCACCACTTGTCCAAGCTATTATTGCTAGTAGCCTGAGTGGTTTGGTCTCAAGATTCACCACTTTTATTAAGAATATGTGGGTGTTAAGGTCCACCACTTGTCCAACCTATAAGGCTACATCTTAAAGGTTATTCTTTCTTACTACTTGGAGTGACCATGATAGGTTTTACATGGGGGTTTGGTTCCAAGGTCCACCACTTGTCCAAGCTAACTCTATTGAAACATAGAGAGAAGCAAAGGTCCACCCTTGTCTAAGCTAGGGTCCATTGAAACATGGAGAGAAGGATGCTCCACCATTTGTCCAAGGTAGGCTCCATTGAAACATGAGGAGAAGCAAGGTGCACCATGTCTCAAGATGCTAGGCTCCATCAAAAACATTAACCCACGATATGTCGTAGATGAGGGGGTTACATTCAAGGTCCACACTTGTCCAAGCTATTATTGCTAGTAGCTGAGTGGTTTTGGTCTCAAGATTCACCACTTTTCCACTCTATGTCATTAATTAAGAATATGCGTTGTTAGGTCCACCACTTGTCCAACCTATAAGGCTACATCTTAAAGGTTATTCTTTATTACCACTTGGAGTGACCATGATAGGTTTTACATGGGGGTTTGGTTCCAAGGTCCACCACTTGTCCAAGCTAACTCTATTGAAACAGAGAGAAAACAAAGGTCCACCACTTGTCCAAGCTAGGGTCCATTGAAACATGGAGAGAAGGATGCTCCACCATTTGTCCAAGATAGGCTCCATTGAAACATGACGAGAAGCAAGCTGCACCATGTCTCCAAGATGCTAGGCTCATCGAAATACATTAAACCCACGATATTTCGTAGATGAGGGGTTTACATTCAAGGTCACCACTTGTCAAGCTATTATTGCTAGTAGCCTGAGTGGGTTTGTCTCAAGATTCACCACTTTATTAAGAATATGTGGGTGTTAAGGTCCACCACTTGTCCAACCTATAAGGTACATCTTAAAGGTTATTCTTTCTTACTACTTGGAGTGACCATGATAGGTTTTACATGGGGGTTTGGTTCCAAGGTCCACCACTTGTCCAAGCTAACTCTATTGAAACATAGAGAGAAGCAAAGGTCCACCCCTTGTCTAAGCTAGGGTCCATTGAAACATGGAGAGAAGGATGCTCACCATTTGTCCAAGGTAGGCTCCATTGAAACATGAGGAGAAGCAAGGTGCACCATGTCTCCAAGATGCTAGGCTCCATCGGAAAAACATTAAACCCACGATTAGTCGTAGATAGGGGTTTACATTCAAGGTCCACCACTTGTCCAAGCTATTATTGTAGTAGCTGAGTGGTTTGGTCTCAAGATTCACCATTTCCACTCTATGTCATTATATTAAGAATATGCGCGTGTTAAGGTCCACCACTTGTCCAACCTATAAGGCTACATCTTAAAGGTTATTCTTTATTACCACTTGGAGTGACCATGATAGGTTTTACATGGGGGTTTGCTTCCAAGGTCCACCACTTGTCCAAGCTAACTCTATTGAAACATAGAGAGAAACAAAGGTCCACCACTTGTCCAAGCTAGGGTCCATTGAAACATGGAGAGAAGGATGCTCCACCATTTGTCCAAGATAGGCTCCATTGAAACATGACGAGAAGCAAGCTGCACCATGTCTCCAAGATGCTAGGCTCCATCGAAATAATTAAAAACCCACGATATTTCGTAGATGAGGGGTTTACATTCAAGGTCCACCACTTGTCCAAGCTATTATTGCTAGTAGCCTGAGTGGTTTGGTCTCAAGATTCACCACTTCTATTAAGAATATGTGGGTGTTAAGGTCCACCACTTGTCCAACTATAAGGCTAATCTTAAAGGTTATTCTTTTTACTACTTGGAGTGACCATGATAGGTTTTACATGGGGGTTTGGTTCCAAGGTCCACCCACTTGTCCAAGCTAACTCTATTGAAACATAGAGAGAAGCAAAGTCCCCCCTTGTCTAAGCTAGGGTCCATTGAAACATGGAGAGAAGGATGCTCCACCATTTGTCCAAGGTAGGCTCCATTGAAACATGAGGAGAGCAAGGTGCACCATGTCTCCAAGATGCTAGGCTCCATCGAAAAACATTAAACCCACGATATGTCGTAGATGAGGGGTGTACATTCAAGGGTCACCACTTGTCCAAGCTATTATGTAGTAGCCTGAGTGGTTTGGTCTCAAGATTCACCACTTTTCCACTCTATGTCATTATATTAAGAATATGCGGTGTTAAGGTCCACCACTTGTCCAACTATAAGGCTACATCTTAAAGGTTATTCTTTATTACCATTGGAGTGACCATGATAGGTTTTACATGGGGGTTTGGTTCCAAGGTCCACCACTTGTCCAAGCTAACTCTATTGAAACATAGAGAGAAACAAAGGTCCACCACTTGTCCAAGCTAGGGTCCATTGAAAATGGAGAGAAGGATGCTCACCATTTGTCCAAGATAGGCTCATTGAAACATGACGAGAAGCAAGCTGCACCATGTCTCCAAGATGCTAGCTCCATCGAAATACATTAACCCACGATATTTCGTAGATGAGGGGTTTACATTCAAGGTCCACCACTTGTCCAAGCTATTATTGCTAGTAGCCTGAGTGGTTTGGTCTCAAGATTCACACTTTTATTAAGAATATGTGGGTGTGAGGGTCCACCACTTGTCCAACCTATAAGGCTACATCTTAAGGTTATTCTTTCTTACTACTTGGAGTGACCATGATAGGTTTTACATGGGGGTTTGGTCCAAGGTCCACCACTTGTCCAAGCTAACTCTATTGAAACATAGAGAGAAGCAAAGGTCCACCCCTTGTCTAAGCTAGGGTCCATTGAAACATGGAGAGAAGGATGCTCCACCATTTGTCAAGGTAGGCTCCATTGAAACATGAGGAGGAAGCAAGGTGCACCATGTCTCAAGATGCTAGGCTCCATCGAAAAACATTAAACCACGATATGTCGTAGATGAGGGGTTTACATTCAAGGTCCACACTTGTCCAAGCTAATTGGTAGTAGCCTGAGTGGTTTGGTTCAAGATTCACCACTTTTCCACTCTATGTCATTATATTAAGAATAGGCGCGTGTTAAGGTCCACCACTTGTCCAACTATAAGGCTACATCTTAAGGTTATTCTTTATTACCACTTGGAGTGACCATGATAGGTTTTACATGGGGGTTTGCTTCCAAGGTCCACCACTTGTCCAAGCTAACTCTATTGAAACATAGAGAGAAACAAAGGTCCACACTTGTCCAAGCTAGGGTCCATTGAAAACATGGGAGAGAAGGATGCTCCACATTTGTCCAAGATAGGCTCATTGAAACATGACGAGAGAAGCAAGCTGCACCATGTCTCCAAGATGCTAGGCTCCATCGAAATACATTAAACCCACGATATTCGTAGATGAGGGGTTTACATTCAAGGTCCACCACTTGTCCAAGCTATTATTGCTAGTAAGCCTGAGTGGTTTGGTCTCAAGATTCACCACTTTTATTAAGAATATGTGTGTGTTAAGGTCCACCACTTGTCAAACCTATAAGGCTACATCTTAAAGGGTATTCTTTCTTACTACTTGGACGTGACCATGATAGGTTTTACATGGGGGTTTGGTTCCAAGGTCACCACTTGTCCAAGCTAACTCTATTGAAACATAGAGAGAAGCAAGGTCCACCCCTTGTCTAAGCTAGGTTCCATTGTGAAAATGGAGAGAAGGATGCTCCACCATTTGTCCAAGGTAGGCTCCATTGAAACATGAGGAGAAGCAAGGTGCACATGTCTCCAAGATGCTAGGCTCCATCGAAAAACATTAAACCCACGATATGTCGTAGATGTGGGTTTACATTCAAGGTCCACACTTGTCCAAGTATTATTGCTAGTAGCCTGAGTGGTTTGGTCTCAAGATTCCACTTTTCCACTCTATGTCATTATATTAAGAATATGCGCGTGTTAAGGGTCCACCACTTGTCAACCTATAAGGCTAACATCTTAAAGGTTATTCTTTATTACCACTTGGAGTGACCATGATAGGTTTTACATGGGGGTTTGGTTCCAAGGTCCACCACTTGTCCAGCTAACTCTATTGAAACATAGAGAGAAACAAGGTCCACCACTTGTCCAAGCTAGGTCCATTGAAATGGAGAGAAGGATGCTCCACCATTTGTCCAAGATAGGCTCCATTGACATGACGAGAAGCAAGCTGCACCATGTCTCCAAGATGCTAGCCTCCATCGAAATACATTAAACCACGATATTTCGTAGTGAGGGGTTTACATTCAAGGTCCACCACTTGTCCAAGCTATTATTATTGATAGTCCTGAGTGGTTTGGTCCTCAAGATTTCACCACTTTTATTAAGAATATGTGGGTGTTAAGGTCCACCACTTGTCCAACCTATAAGGCTACATCTTAAAGGTTATTCTTTCTTACTACTTGGAATGACCATGATAGGTTTACATGGGGGTTTGGTTCCAAGGTCCACACTTGTCCAAGCTAACTCTATTGAAACATAGAGAGAAGCAAAGGCACACCCTTGTCTAAGCTAGGGTCCATTGAAACATGGAGAGAAGGATGCTCCACCATTTGTCCAAGGTAGGCTCCATTGAAACATGAGGAGAAGCAAGGTGCACTGTCTCCAAGATGCTAGGCTGCATCGAAAAACATTAAACCACGATATGTCGTAGATGAGGGGTGTACATTCAAGGTCCACACTTGTCCAAGCTATTATTGCTAGTAGCCTGAGTGGTTTGGTTCAAGATTCACCACTTTTCAACTCTATGTCATTATATTAAGAATATGCGCGTGTTAAGGTCCACCACTTGTCCAACCTATAAGGCTACATCTTAAAGGTTATTCTTTTTTACCACTTGGTGGGAGTGACCGAAACATGACGAAGAATCCTGCTGCACCATGTGTCTCCAAGATGCTAGGCTCCATCGAAATACATTAAACCCACGATATTTCGTAGATGAGGTTTACATTCAAGGTCCACCACTTGTCCAAGCTATTATTGCTAGTAGCCTGAGTGGTTTGGTCTCAAGATTCACCACTTTTATTAAGAATATGTGGGTGTTAAGGTCCACCACTTGTCCAACCTATAAGGCTACATCTTAAAGGTTATTCTTTCTTACTACTTGGAGTGACCATGATAGGTTTTACATGGGGGTTTGGTTCCAAGGTCCACCACTTGTCCAAGCTAACTCTATTGAAACATAGAGAGAAGCAAAGGTCCACCCCTTGTCTAAGCTAGGGTCCATTGAAACATGGAGAGAAGGATGCTCCACCATTTGTCCAAGGTAGGCTCCATTGAAACATGAGGAGAAGCAAGGTGCACCATGTCTCCAAGATGCTAGGCTCCATCGAAAAACATTAAACCCACGATATGTCGTAGATGAGGGGTTACATTCAAGGTCCACCACTTGTCCAAGCTATTATTGCTAGTAGCCTGAGTGGTTTGGTCTCAAGATTCACCACTTTTCCACTCTATGTCATTATATTAAGAATATGCGCGTGTTAAGGTCCACCACTTGTCCAACCTATAAGGCTACATCTTAAAGGTTATTCTTTATTACCACTTGGAGTGACCATGATAGGTTTTACATGGGGGTTTGGTTCCAAGGTCCACCACTTGTCCAAGCTAACTCTATTGAAACATAGAGAGAAACAAAGGTCCACCACTTGTCCAAGCTAGGGTCCATTGAAACATGGAGAGAAGGATGCTCCACCATTTGTCCAAGATAGGCTCCATTGAAACATGACGAGAAGCAAGCTGCACCATGTCTCCAAGATGCTAGGCTCCATCGAAATACATTAAACCCACGATATTTGTAGATGAGGGGTTTACATTCAAGGTCCACCACTTGTCCAAGCTATTATTGCTAGTAGCCTGAGTGGTTTGGTCTCAAGATTCACCACTTTTATTAGAATATGTGGGTGTTAAGGTCCACCACTTGTCCAACCTATAAGGCTACATCTTAAAGGTTTTCTTTCTTACTACTTGGAGTGACCATGATAGGTTTTACATGGGGGTTGGTTCCAAGGTCCACCACTTGTCCAAGCTAACTCTATTGAAACATAGAGAGAAGCAAAGGTCCACCCTTGTCTAAGCTAGGGTCCATTGAAACATGGAGAGAAGGATGCTCCACCATTTGTCCAAGGTAGGCTCCATTGAAACATGAGGAGAAGCAAGGTGCACCATGTCTCCAAGATGCTAGGCTCCATCGAAAAACATTAAACCACGATATGTCGTAGATGAGGGGTTTACATTCAAGGTCCACCACTTGTCCAACCTATAAGGCTACCATCTTAAAGGTTATTCTTTCTTACTACTTGGATAGTGGACACCACCCACTGGAGAAGTGGTTTTTACATGGGGGTTTGGTTCCAAGGTCCACCACTTGTCCAAGCTAACTCTATTGAAACATAGAGAGAAGCAAAGGTCCACCACTTGTCTAAGCTAGGGTCCATTGAAACATGGAGAGAAGGATGCTCCACCATTTGTCCAAGATAGGCTCCATTGAAACATGACGAGAAGCAAGCTGCACCATGTCTCCAAGATGCTAGGCTCCATCGAAATACATTAAACCCACGATATTTCGTAGATGAGGGGTTTACATTCAAGGTCCACCACTTGTCCAAGCTATTATTGCTAGTAGCCTGAGTGGTTTGGTCTCAAGATTCACCACTTTTATTAAGAATATGTGGGTGTTAAGGTCCACCACTTGTCCAACCTATAAGGCTACATCTTAAAGGTTATTCTTTCTTACTACTTGGAGTGACCATGATAGGTTTTTATGGGGGTTTGGTTCCAAGGTCCACCACTTGTCCAAGCTAACTCTATTGAAACATAGAGAGAAGCAAAGGTCCACCCCTTGTCTAAGCTAGGGTCCATTGAAACATGGAGAGAAGGATGCTCCACCATTTGTCCAAGGTAGGCTCCATTGAAACATGAGGAGAAGCAAGTTGCACCATGTCTCCAAGATGCTAGGCTCCATCGAAATACAAAAACCCACGATATGTCGTAGATGAGGGGTTTATATCCAAGGTCCACCACTTGTCCAAGCTAATCTATTGAAACATAGAGAAAGAAAGGGTCCACTTGTCTAAGCTAGGGTCCATTTGAAACATTGGAGAGAAGGATGCTCCACCATTTGCAAGATAGGCTCCATTGAAACATGACGAGAAGCAAGCTGCACCATGTCTCCAAGATGCTAGGCTCCATCGAAATACATTAAACCACGATATTTCGTAGATGAGGGGTTTACATTCAAGGTCCACCACTTGTCCAAGCTATTATGCTAGTAGCCTGAGTGGTTTGGTCTCAAGATTCACCACTTTTATTAAGAATATGTGGGTGTTAAGGTCCACCACTTGTCCAACCTATAAGGCTACATCTTAAAGGTTATTCTTTCTTACTACTTGGAGTGACCATGATAGGTTTTACATGGGGGTTTGGTTCCAAGGTCCACCACTTGTCCAAGCTAACTCTATTGAAACATAGAGAGAAGCAAAGGTCCACCCCTTGTCTAAGCTAGGGTCCATTGAAACATGGAGAGAAGGATGCTCCACCATTTGTCCAAGGTAGGCTCCATTGAAACATGAGGAGAAGCAAGGTGCACCATGTCTCCAAGATGCTAGGCTCCATCGAAAACATTAAACCCACGATATGTCGTAGATGAGGGTTTACATTCAAGGTCCACCACTTGTCCAAGCTATTATTGCTAGTAGCCTGAGTGGTTTGGTCTCAAGATTCACCACTTTTCCACTCTATGTCATTATATTAAGAATATGCGCGTGTTAAGGTCCACCACTTGTCCAACCTATAAGGCTACATCTTAAAGGTTATTCTTTATTACCACTTGGAGTGACCATGATAGGTTTTACATGGGGGTTTGGTTCCAAGGTCCACCACTTGTCCAAGCTAACTCTATTGAAACATAGAGAGAAACAAAGGTCCACCACTTGTCCAAGCTAGGGTCCATTGAAACATGGAGAGAAGGATGCTCCACCATTTGTCCAAGATAGGCTCCATTGAAACATGACGAGAAGCAAGCTGCACCATGTCTCCAAGATGCTAGGCTCCATCGAAATACATTAAACCCAGATATTTCGTAGATGAGGGGTTTACATTCAAGGTCCACACTTGTCCAAGCTATTATTGCTAGTAGCCTGAGTGGTTTGGTCTCAAGATTCACCACTTTTATTAAGAATATGTGGGTGTTAAGGTCCACCACTTGTCCAACCTATAAGGCTACATCTTAAAGGTTATTCTTTCTTACTACTTGGAGTGACCATGATAGGTTTTACATGGGGGTTTGGTTCCAAGGTCCACCACTTGTCCAAGCTAACTCTATTGAAACATAGAGAGAAGCAAAGGTCCACCCCTTGTCTAAGCTAGGGTCCATTGAAACATGGAGAGAAGGATGCTCCACCATTTGTCCAAGGTAGGCTCCATTGAAACATGAGGAGAAGCAAGTGCACCATGTCTCCAAGATGCTAGGCTCCATCGAAAAACATTAAACCACGATATTTCGTAGATGAGGGGTTTACATTCAAGGTCACCACTTGTCCAAGCTATTATTGCTAGTAGCCTGAGTGGTTTGGTCTCAAGATTCACCACTTTTCCACTCTATGTCATTATATTAAGAATATGTGGTGTTAAGGTCCACCACTTGTCCAACCTATAAGGCTACATCTTAAGGTTATTCTTTATTACCACTTGGAGTGACCATGATAGGTTTTACATGGGGGTTTGGTTCCAAGGTCCACCACTTGTCCAAGCTAACTCTATTGAAACATAGAGAGAACAAAGGTCCACCACTTGTCCAAGCTAGGGTCCATTGAAACATGGAGAGAAGGATGCTCCACCATTTGTCCAAGATAGGCTCCATTGAAACATGACGAGAAGCAAGCTGCACCATGTCTCCAAGATGCTAGGCTCCATCGAAATACATTAAACCCACGATATTTCGTAGATGAGGGGTTTACATTCAAGGTCCACCACTTGTCCAAGCTATTATTGCTAGTAGCCTGAGTGGTTTGGTCTCAACATTCCACTTTTATTAAGAATATGTGGGTGTTAAGGTCCACCACTTGTCCAACCTATAAGGCTACATCTTAAAGGTTATTCTTTCTTACTACTTGGAGTGACCATGATAGGTTTTACATGGGGGTTTGGTTCCAAGGTCCACCACTTGTCCAAGCTAACTCTATTGAAACATAGAGAGAAGCAAAGGTCCACCACTTGTCCAAGCTAGGGTCCATTGAAACATGGAGAGAAGGATGCTCCACCATTTGTCCAAGATAGGCTCCATTGAAACATGACGAGAAGCAAGGCTGCACCATGTCTCCAAGATGCTAGGCTCCATCTCGAATACATTAAACCCACGATATTTCGTAGATGAGGGGTTTACATTCAAGGTCCACACTTGTCCAAGCTATTATTGCTAGTAGCCTGAGTGGTTTGGTCTCAAGATTCACCACTTTATATTAAGAATATGGGGTGTTAAGGTCCACCACTTGTCCAACCTATAAGGCTACATCTTAAAGGTTATTCTTTCTTACTACTTGGAGTGACCATGATAGGTTTTACATGGGGGTTTGGTTCCAAGGTCCACCACTTGTCCAAGCTAACTCTATTGAAACATAGAGAGAAGCAAAGGTCCACCCCTTGTCTAAGCTAGGGTCCATTGAAACATGGAGAGAAGGATGCTCCACCATTTGTCCAAGGTAGGCTCCATTGATTGAAACATGAGGAGAAGCAAGTTGCACCATGTCTCCAAGATGCTAGGCTCCATCGAAAAAACTAAAACCACGGATGTCGTAGATGAGGGGTTTACATCAAGGTCCACCACTTGTCCAAGCTACTCTATTGAAACATGGAGAGAAGCAAAGGTCCACCACTTGTCCAAGCTAGGGTCCATTGAAACATGGAGAGAAGGATGCTCCACCATTTGTCCAAGATAGGCTCCATTGAAACATGACGAGAAGCAAGCTGCACCATGTCTCCAAGATGCTAGGCTCCATCGAAATACATTAAACCCACGATATTTCGTAGATGAGGGGTTTACATTCAAGGTCCACCACTTGTCCAAGCTATTATTGCTAGTAGCTGAGTGGTTTGGTCTCAAGATTCACCACTTTTATTAAGAATATTGTGGGTGTTAAGGTCCACCACTTGTCCAACCTATAAGGCTACATCTTAAAGGTTATTCTTTCTTACTACTTGGAGTGACCATGATAGGTTTTACATGGGGGTTTGGTTCCAAGGTCCACCACTTGTCCAAGCTAACTCTATTGAAACATAGAGAGAAGCAAAGGTCCACCCCTTGTCTAAGCTAGGGTCCATTGAAACATGGAGAGAAGGATGCTCCACCATTTGTCCAAGGTAGGCTCCATTGAAACATGAGGAGAAGCAAGGTGCACCATGTCTCCAGATGCTGCCCATCGAAATAACATTAAACCCACGATATGTCGTAGATGAGGGGTTTACATTCAAGGTCCACCACTTGTCCAAGCTATTATTGCTAGTAGCCTGAGTGGTTTGGTCTCAAGATTCACCACTTTTCCACTCTATGTCATTATATTAAGAATATGCGGTGTTAAGGTCCACCACTTGTCCAACCTATAAGGCTACATCTTAAAGGTTATTCTTTCTTACCACTTGGAGTGACCATGATAGGTTTTACATGGGGGTTTGGTTCCAAGGTCCACCACTTGTCCAAGCTAACTCTATTGAAACATAGAGAGAAACAAAGGTCCACCACTTGTCCAAGCTAGGGTCCATTGAAACATGGAGAGAAGGATGCTCCATTTGTGGGTGTTAAGGTCCACCACTTGTCCAAGCTATAGGCTACATCTTAAAGGTTTATTCTTTCTTACTACTGGGAGTGACCATGATAGGTTTACATGTCTTCGTGGTTTGGTCCACCACCCCCGTTGGCCCCCCATGGGGTATTCAAGGTCCACCACTTGTCCAAGCTAACTCTATTGAAAATAGAGAGAAGCAAAGGTCCACCACTTGTCTAAGCTAGGGTCCATT
Source organism: Adiantum capillus-veneris (assembly GCF_014529385.1). Taxonomy (NCBI): domain Eukaryota; kingdom Viridiplantae; phylum Streptophyta; class Polypodiopsida; order Polypodiales; family Pteridaceae; genus Adiantum; species Adiantum capillus-veneris. Next base: position 165,602,291 of record NC_140939.1, on the reverse strand, counting down.
GAAACATGGAGAGAAGGATGCTCCACCATTTGTCCAAGGTAGGCTCCATTGAAACATGAGGAGAAGCAAGGTGCACCATGTCTCCAAGATGCTAGGCTCCATGAAAAAACATTAAACCCACGATATGTCGTAGATGAGGGGTTTACATTCAAGGTCCACCACTTGTCCAAGCTATTATTGCTAGTAGCCTGAGTGGTTTTGGTCTCAAGATTCACCACTTTTCCACTCTATGTCATTATATTAAGAATATTGCGCGTGTTAAGGTCCACCACTTGTCCAACCTATAAGGCTACATCTTAAAGGTTATTCTTTTATTAACACTTGGAGTGACCATGATAGGTTTTACATGGGGTTTGGTTCCAAGGTCCACCACTTGTCCAAGCTAACTCTATTGAAACATAGAGAGAAGCAAAGGTCCACCACTTGTCTAAGCTAGGCCCATTGAAACATGGAGAGAAGGATGCTCCACCATTTGTCGAAGCTAACTCTATTGAAACATGGGGGGTTTACGTTCAAGGTCCACCACTTGTCCAAGCTATTAGTGCTAGTAGCATGAGTGGTTTTGTCTCAAGATTCACCACTTTTTCACTCTATGTCATTATATTAAGAATATTAGGGTGTTAAGGTCCACCACTTGTCCAACCTATAAGGCTATATCTTAAAGGTTATTCTTTCTCACCACTTGGAGTGACCATGATAGGTTTTAATGGGGGTTTGGTTCCAAGGTCCACCACTTGTCCAAGCTAACTCTATTGAATAATAGAGAGAAGCAAAGGTCCACCACTTGTCCAAGCTAGGGTCCATTGAAACATGGAGAGAAGGATGCTCCACCATTTGTCCAAGATAGGCTCCATTGAAACATGAAGAGAAGCAAGATGCACGATGTCTCCAAGATGCTAGGCTCCATCGAAATACCTTAAACCCACGATATTTCGTAGATGGGGGGTTTACTTTCAAGGTCCACCACTTGTCCAAGCTATTATCGCTAGTAGCATGGTTTGGTCTCAAGATTCACCAGTTTTCCACTCTATGTCATTATATGAAGAATATCTGGGTGTTAAGGTCCACCACTTGTCCAACCTATAAGGCTATATTCTAAATGATATTTTTTTTGACCACTTGGAATGTGCATGATATGTTTTACATGGGGTTTTGTTCCAAGGTCCACCACTTGTCCAAGCTAGATCTATTACATATATATTATACATACAATATTCAACTAGATTCCCTACCTATCATGTCCAGTAGCATGGATGCTCTAGCTTGAAGGTCCACCACTTGTCCAACCTATACTCTCTTATGTAAGGGAGATCTCGCTATAAATTCAAAACCTTCCCGCCTAAATTTAAAATATCCCTCCCAAATCTTAAATATCCCGCCTAAATTTTAAATATCCGCCCAAATTTTAAAATTCAAACTTTTTTATAAAAATTTAAATTTTACTACTTAAATTTAAAATATTCCACGCGAAATTGATTTTAAATTCAAGTTTACCACAAAAAGATATCATTATACCACCTAAATTCAAATATGCAAACCTCAAATCATTATATTGTACATAAATTCAAACAAATTCAAATTAACAAGCCTAAACTGATATTAGTTTGCATAGATATGAATTTATCACACCTAAATTATGTCACCATGTTAGAGAGAGTGGTTAGAGAATTTGAACAAGGTCCACCACTTGTCCAACCTAGATACCAAGAAGGATTGAGTGTACAAGGTATTGTTTGGAGGTCCTTATAGTCCACTGGTCTCAAGGTCCACCACTTGTGGTAAGGGTCACCAAAAAGTGTATATATTCATCCAAAGAAATACACGTATTTTTGGTCTACATGTCCTAGTTTAAACCATTTATGTCCATTAGGTGTATCACTAAACAACACTACTATTTTTGAGAAACAGAAGTTACAATCATATCTACAAATGGATTAGAGGAAAATCAGCTCAGCATACATCCAGAACTCGCTACAAGAATCGACTTTAACAGATCACGCAAGTAAGTCTTCCATTCAATTTTACTAGTATTACAATGTGTTAGTTATTTGTGATATTTATGTATGTATATATACTATGTGTGCATATCGTAATTAAGTGTAATTGTGTATCTGCATTATGTATGAGTATTACAATGAAATAACACAAATATACATACATACACATAGATAACACAGACGCACACATACATGAGCATGTATTTTCAAGAGAGAGATAGCAAGATACAGATAGATAGATAGATAGAGAGAGAGAGAGAGAGAGAGAGAGAGAGAGAGATAAATACCTGTTTTTTAGAGAGAGGAGAGAGAAAGATAACAGATTTCACTGTGTTTATGTATGTGGAAGAGAGGAAGACGATGTATGGGAATATGTGCACGTATTTTCAAGAGAGAGACAACAAGATAACAGATTTCATTGTGGTTATGTATGTGGAAGTGAGGAAGACGATGTGTGGGAATATGTGCATGTATTTTCAAGAGAGAGACAGCAAGATAACAGATTTCACTGTGGTTATGTATGTGGAAGAGAGGAAGACGATGTGTGGGAATATGTGTATGTGTGCGGGGATACTTTTAAACTATGTATCTCTGTCTTTTGACGAGAGAGTGTGTGTGCAAGAAGAGTTACAGAGAACCATCTTCTCTATATGGAGAAAGACAGAGAGTGAGAGAGAGAGAAATACCTGTTTTTTCTCTATTCGTGAGGTGTGCAATGTCTCCTGAGAAGACTGCCCGATCCTGCCCTTCTGGAAAGCGTTGTGTACGCTGCTGTTTCTTTATCTTGTGCGCGAACTTTCAATCCTGTGCACTCCACCTGTGTGTTGTGTACGATGCCGAGCTTGCTCCTCTACGCGCGCGTATACTCCAACTGTGTGCGATCCGTGTGCGCTTTCTGTGTGTTTGCTGCTCGCCTGCTTTCTCTGTGTGCGTTTCTCGTGCGCTCTCTGTGTGCCTAATCTTGATAGGGTTTATTAGAATGCCACGTATGCTACAAGTCCATGTTTTATCATAGGATTAAAAAAAACAAAAGCAATATAAAAAATTAACCAATTCACACGGCCAAAATTAAAGAAATCATGGTTGAAAATATGAAAAAATGCGTATCTCTGCCCCCCAAGACCCCGCCCCAGAACAATATCCCAAAATCAACCTCCCAAGCCCCGCCATCGAGAGCGCTATATTCCACATCCCATCAAGAGCGCTACCCCCAAACCTCACGTGGAAGCGCTGCCTTGTCACCCCATTGTGGCATTGCCCTAAGACCCCGCATCTGGAGTGCTAAATGGGAACATTCTTCATTAGTGAAATTTTGAACATAAATTATATTAGCATATACTTAAATATAATACAAATATTAACATATTAGCTATACTACTAATTTACTATAGCAGTTCTAGATTATGTCCCATACTATATTTAAGGTGCCAAAGGTTTGGCCTTATGGTCCTAGATTTAGCCAAGTGGTCAACACATATAGGACCAAGTGCACACTGTGCCACAAAACTTGGCCACCACTTCACTTGCCAAAGTTTAGGCCACATGGTCAATCCTAAGTTTCCAATGTTCTTATTATGTCACCTTTTGCCTCGTGGAAAACCTAGGCTTGTTTTCACATACTCAGGCACTTCAAGCCACAATAAATTGTCATTACTCTTCGGCAACCCTTTTGTTCAAGTCTTTGAAAAAACATTGTTTAAGGCCACCCTAAACCATTTTCATTTAGGGGTGTCTAAAACTAGCTTTTTGGCAATTCGAGAAGAAAATGGTCAAAGTTTTATACTTAGTTTTAACCACTTGACCAATTCAAATATTGGAAAGCAAGGTCTTGTAATACTTTTCTTTGGACATCACACATTAAAACTAGGTCCCTCACTTGTCCAAGCTATGCTCTAATACAATAAAGGGCTTTTGGTTTCAAGATGCACCACTTTCCCAACCTTGATTCCATTAAAGAAGCTAGCTCTACTTAGACATTTAATAGCAAGGTCCTGCAGCAGTTCAGATTGAACATTTTCCATGGCAGCTAGGTCCACCACTTATCTAAGCTATGCTCTAATAGAGTAAGGGGGTTTTGGTTTCAAGATCCACCACTTGTCCAAACTTGATTTGGGAAGCAAGGTCCTATAATAGTTTGCTTTGGACATTCACCATTACAACTAAGTCCACCACTTCTCCAAGCTATGTTCTAATACACTAAGGAGGTTTTGGTTTCAAGGAGAACCACTTGTACGACTTTGTTTTTGGAAGTAAGGTCTTTACATAGTTCACCTTGGACCTTGGACATTGGATACTACAACTAAGCCCACCACTTGTCCAAGATATCCTCTATATATAGCCAAAGGGTTTGGGTTTCAAGATTCACCACTTTTCCAACCTTTCTTCCATTAAAGAAAGGAGGGGCATTATAACTAGGTCCACCACTTGTCCAAGCTATGCTCTGATATAGAAAGGGGATTTTGGTTTCAAGGTCCACCACGTGTTCAACCTTGCAAGACTCAAGGGATACTTGGACATTGGAAAGCATAGTCCTATAGTAGTTGATAGGTGGCAGTGGGTATTACAACTAGGTCCAACCTATGCTCTCATATAGCAAAGAGGCTTTGCTTTCAAGGTCCACCACTTGTCCAACCTTGCTTCCATTAAAGAAATGAGGGGCTACGTAAACATTGGCAAGCAAGGTAGCAAGGTCCTAAGGTGTTTCACCTTGGATATTGGGCATTATAACTAGGTCCACCACTTGTCCAAGCTATGCTCTGATAAAGAAAGGGGATTTTCGTTTCAAGGTCCACCATGTGTTCAACCTTTCTAATATAGAAAGGGGATTTTCGTTTCAAGGTCCACCACGTGTTCAACCTTGAAAGACTCAAGGGATACTTGGACATTGGAAAGCATAGTCCTATAGTAGTTGATAGGTGGCAGTGGGTATTAAAACTAGGTCCAACCTATGCTCTTATATAGCAAAGAGGCTTTGGTTTCAAGGTCCACCACTTGTCCAACCTTACTTCCATTAAAGAAATGAGGGGCTACGTAAACATTGGCAAGCAAGGTAGCAAAGTCCTAAGGTATTTCACCTTGGATATTGGGCATTATAACTAGGTCCACCACTTGTCCAAGCTATGCTCTGATATAGAAAGGGGATTTTTGTTTCAAGGTCCACCACGTGTTCAACCTTGAAAGACTCAAGGGATACTTGGACATTGGAAAGCATAGTCCTATAGTAGTTGATAGGTGGCAGTGGGTATTACAACTAGGTCCACCACTTGTCCAACCTATGCTCTCATATAGCAAGAGGCTTTGGTTTCAAGGTCCACCACTTGTCCAACCTTGCTTCCATTAATATAGCAAGGAGGATTTGGTCTCAAGGTTCACCACTTGTCCAACCTATGCAAACCTTTTTCATGTTGTAGCATGATTTTTTGTTTGAAGAGTATTTTTCTATAACTATGGATTTAACAATGTAATCTTTTTACTTACAGGATGGACTTCGAATCTGGGGAGAAAGTACATATGATACTTGACAATGAAATCGTTGGTATTGGTTGTGTGTGTAGAACAGATCCAGATTCCACTTGTGGTGGTACAAAGATAGGGCTGGGAAATGTCTCCATACTAGTGGAGGAATGCTTGAAGGATGTGGTCCTACCTTTTCCTACAATGGATACTTCATCTCTCCAAGGCTCATTATGGAGTGCTGTTCGATGGTCAAAGCTTCTTTTGCAATCTTTTGTATTAAATGGGAACTTAATTGATCCACACGAAAGCTACAATGGTGATGAAGAACATGATCATTCTGATCCTCTAGTTACAGATGCAATACCTATGACAAGCCCAGAATTTGAAGCAATGATTCGAGAGTCTTGGAGAAATCAGAGGGTCCTTTTAAAAGATGACACAATGATGCAAACCATGAATGAAGGGACCATCTTATATGTATTTCCACATGATTATGTCAACTTTCAGGAACTTGGTCCTGATTGTGTGGGTGTGGGTATTGAAAGAGAAAATGCAAGCATTGATGATGTGGTTGAAGTGGGTAGCATCACTTTGCTAAAGGCCCATCAAGCAGACAACAATGTTGAATGGGAGCCCATTACAACGCTTTGTTCCTGTTGATGGCATGCATGCTACATATGAGGATGTATCCAACGATGGCAATGTTGGAAAAAAACTTGATGGGAGTAATGTTGTCCAGTTGTCAAGGAAGAGACGATACACTTTCATGAACAGGACTCAAAAATCAAAAGCAGCACCAGCTTCGACTTTTTACCTTTCAAACAAATCAATTCAAAGGGTATCATGCATTGATTGTTGTGCACAAAAATGCTGCCAATTTGCAGATCGTGATATGGTGACAAGGTTACGACAACAATTTTGGGGAGAGTCTCAAAAATCACGCACTAATTATGTTTATGATGTTCTTTCTATATGTTATCAGAAAGATGAGAAGTCACGATACCAATTCAGGCTAAATGGCTCTATTGTTTGTTGTAGAGCATGGTATGAGCTACATGGAATACCAAAGACATCATTTTATCGATACAAGGAGAACTTTGAAAATGGTGTGCGCCAATATGTACATGGGAACACATGTACATTGAGAAGGGGACTTCAACATACTAGTTTAGCAAGAGCACTACTAAATGAGTTTGTGGAAAACAACTCTGAGAAGATGCCACATAGAAGTAGAACACTGCTAGATGGCTCAAGAGAGACTCAATTGGTGATTCCATCAACATACAAACAAGTGGATATTTTATGTGAAATCAACACGACACTTGACCAAATGGGCTATGAGAAGAAGCTATCCCAATCTTCTTTTGGTAGAATTTGGAACAAAGAGTACCCACATGTCACTTTAACAAAGACGAGTGAGTTCTCTAAGTGCAATATTTGTAGCTCAATCAAGGCAAGGTTAGAAGCTAAACCTTCTCTTGAAGAGAGAGCTCTTCTCTTGAGGGAGAGAGAAGTTCACATGGCACAACAAAAGAGTTGCAGAAGCCTATATTATGCATGGCGCACGTATTCAGAAACTCAACCACAAAAATATGTATGCATAATCCATGATAAGATGGATCAAAAGAAGACTGCCATTCCTAGATTACGCATTGTTCCCAAGGGTGTGGATTCAGGATATAATCTGCAGGTGGCATTGATTGGCATGATCACTCATGGACATGGAGAAGGTCATTACGGACACTTTGTCTTGAATGGTTTGTGGCCAGCTGATCCAAATCTTACAATTGGCTCAATTGCTAATTGTTTACATAACCTCGAGAGGATAGATAAGCATCCTCTTGGTGATCTAGTAACAAATGGACTTCCAAGGAGCAATATTTCACTACTACATGCTTTGAACTCAAGGGATGCTTTGGACTACCATAACTTGAGTGATGGAAAAGAGCCCATTGTGCAGTCGTCAGAAATTGCAGAAGAGGAATTGGGGTCAACATTTCGCAGATTGCCAGAGAACTTGTTGCTACAATTGGATAATTGTGCAGGGGAAAACAAAAATCGATACTTATTTGCCTATTTGTCAATGCTTGTTGCAAGGGGTGTTTTCAAAACCATCCAGCTGGGATTTTTAATGGTTGGGCATACACATGAGGACATAGACGCCATGTTTAGTAGGTTTTCAGAGAAGTTGAGAGTTACACAAACCTATACTTTGCCACATTTGATGGATACATTACGAAACAGCTCATCTTCATCTCCAGCTCCATTTTTTCTCACAAAGATCCCCGATTTCAAGCAATATTGTGATGGCTATCTTTGTGATGGACAAGACATACTTGTTGGACATTCCAAACCGCTTCAGTTCAGGTTCTTTATGCAGGATGAGACACCAATGATGCAATATAAGGCACATGTAGGTGTATCAAGTTGGAGTGGAAGTATTCGCCTTTGGAAAACAGACACAGAAGGCAAGCCAATGTTACCACATGGAGATCCACCTCTAGTACAAATGGCGGAGTATGTCAAGGCCCACGAAGAAGTCATTTTGGGGCTAAAGAACTATATAAAATTTTGGAAAAATTTAGGGAATGGTTCAAGTATTCCGCGATATTATAGACCCGTGATAGATTATTGGAGTAAGGTAATTGAAGAGATTGGAAAAGCAATCATATCAGAGGGAGTCTTGTATGAAATGTTTTGGCCAAAAACTCAAGAATATTCTCACTACAAAGCACTACAATGAATTTGCAACAAGGAGCAGAAAGATTCCTAGCCTTGAAGAGTTGAACGATCATTTTTGTGGGCCTCAACGAGATAGGCCAAGGGAGAGTTTGACCCTATGTCTGATGTGCACCAAGGTGACTTTCTTATGCTTGTTCCGAGTGACACAGAAATCTATCCGTGTGGCTTGCAATGGCTTTATCTGACATTGATAATGAGCCTACATCACCAAACTACAGAAAATCTTGATTCAATATTGGGCACCTTGCGCGAGAAAAAAGTGGGATGACAGATACTCAAGCTTCAGTAATTGTTTGGAAGGGTTATTGGGCTGTCAACTATAAGGACCCACAAGTGTGGGAAACTATAGATGCAATTGTTTGGTCCTGGAAACAAAAAGAAGGACCATTCTCTAGAATAAAGATTCCAGAAAGACATGCTCTAAAAGCCAAAGAAGGCCTCACTCGTGCACATCAGCCACACTTGGATCAAAGTTCAGATATGGTATCAAATGTGGAGTAGAATTATGTGGAGCTTCTATTATGACTATACTAGTCAATTTGTAAACAAAATCTTTTTTGTATCTTCCTTTGTTTTATGTAATTTATAGTTATTATTCAAATCCATGTGTTGTACATCCTCTTGACTTTTGGTGTTTATCAACACCACAATCCTATGAGATTTTCACTTTATTTACTAGCCACACACCTCAATTTTTCCCACTTTAAGTGGAAAATTCCCAAATTACATGAATTCGGTCGATTTGGAGATTCCCATAATGTGAGATTTTTACCAAAATACCTAATATGGTCTTTGTATATGTATATGTATATGTATATGTATATGTATATGTACATGTATATGTATATGTAGATGTACATATATATGTATATGTATATGGATATATATATGTACATGTATATGTATATGTAGATGTATGTATATATATATATATATGTATGTATACATATATATGTGTGTGTGTGTGTATGTATGTACACACACACACACATATATATACATACACACACACACATATATATATATATATATATTGTATGTGTATGTATATATATATATATATACATATATATAGATCATCCATTTTAGTTTTGTCCATATGGACAAAATTGTAGTCAATGTGTTTCTTTTCTCTTCTTAAGTGAAAGCCCCCCCCCCCCCGGTGAAAGCGTTGTTTGGTGGTACAAAAAAAGGACCTATATTACTTCTACCAATGAAAAGTGGGGACTGGTAAAATTTTTGTAGTTTAGGTCAAAACTTTTCAGACCTTGTTTTTTTAGATTCTTCGTTTGATATAGTATGATAGGTAGTTTTTCATGTGACATGTAGAAATTGTAACTCAATAGTTTTTCATGTGACATGTAGAAATTGTAACTCAAAGATTTGTCAAAGGTGCTGTCAAAGACAATCCTTTTTGTACCACCAAAGTGTGTCTTTCTCTACTTCCAATCTTAAGAATTGTCCACTTGAGTCAATCCTTAGGAAGGATGTTTCTCCTCACTCCCCCTAAGTGAGTGAGTTTGTTCCTCCCTCTTCTCCCTCTCTCTCTCTCTCTCCCCTTGTCAATGACTACCCCATTTTTCTTTTACATCTCCCTCTATCTCTCTCTAGCCCACATCTTCACACACATGGTAAAAAATTTAGTGACGATGCTTCTCCTCACTGGTCTCACTAAGTTAATAGGCTTGGAAGTCTCTCTCCCTCCCTTTATCCCTCAATTTTGTATGCGCAATCAATACTTTATGAGAATGCTTCTCCTCACTCTGCCTAATTAGTGAGATTGGTTATCTGTGTGTGTGTGTGTGTGTGTGTGTGTGTGTGTGTCTCGCTCACTCATCCATTTTAGTTTTGTCCATATGGACAAAATTGTAGTCAATGTGTTTCTTTTCTCTTCTTAAGTGAAAGCCCCCCCCCCCCCCCCCCCCAATGTCTTTCTCTGCTTCCAACCTTCAGTTTAGTCCACTTGATCAATCCGTAGGGAGGATGTTTCTCCTCATTCCCCCTAAGTGAGTGAGTTTGTTCCTCCCTCTCCCCTCTCTCTCTCTCTCCCTCTCTCTCTCTCTCTAGGGTTTCGCCAAAGTTCTGCTACCACAACGCCCCACTGGGCGCAGGACAGCGCCTTGTGGGGGGGTTACGTTCGAGCTTTTTCTCTCCTCACACCATCACTAACCCTATCGAGCTTGTCAGTGTCTTCTCTGCTCGAAGTTGTTGCCGACTTGCTACTTCCTGAGCCTCCGCATGACTCGGCCTTCCTTGGCACCCTTGCGACTCTACCCAGCCCGTCGATAAGTACACAAGCCCACAGCAACAGCAGCAAGTTGCAAACATCAGCAGAAGCAGATTGCGAACAACAGCAGGTCAAGAGCAGTACACAGGTCCATGTTTTGTGACTTCTACAGCAGTACACGGGTCTATATTTGTCCTGGGGCAAGTCCGCAGCCATATATAGGCAGTCGAGCAAGCTCGACTCCTGGCATTACTTTCTTGACACACGCCTGTAGGCTCGGCTAGGCTCGTAGCATCCAGATAAAGACAATGAAAGTTTTGCTTTGTTGTTCCCTTCTCAAACTTTCTGTGGTTACCATAAGATTTCCCGTAAGCTCTTCTTGGACCTATATACCATCCTAAGCATTGGGATGAATACCCCAAAGACACCTGCGAGAACACAACCAAGTTGTAGTGGTGCTAGCAGCCCCTAGCAAACTCGATCATATTACCCAGCTTCAAGCAACGCTTGACCGAGTCATGGAAGAGAATTTTGAGCTCAAAAATTGCCTCAACAAGCTAGAAGAACGCTTCAATGCCATGGTTGACCTCACCACCGACAAGGTAAAAGAGGTAGAGGCAAAGGTTAGCCAAGCTCACTCAAAAACCATCACTCAAGTGAAGACTTGTGTAACAAAGGATCTTTGCGAACGAAGACTTCAAGAAGAGAGTGCCTTCAAGGTCCACATCGGTGGGCTTCCCTTGCAATGGTGCACCATTGAGGACACCCTTGAAGAAACAATTACCAAGCTCAACAACATTTTTCAGCCAATCAACATCACGCCAGAAGTTGTTGCTTGGATCAATGACACACATCGACATGTGCGTCCCGAGCATTGCGTCCTTACTTTCAAGGACAAAGACAAGCGGTTGAAGTTTCTACGTCAATCCCGTCTTCTCAAAGGAAAAAAGCTTTGGATTACCGAGGAGTTGACAACAAATCAACTCAAAATTAAGTAGGACGAGCTCAAGAAGATGTCTGAAGCCCGCAAACAAGGTAAATGGGCAGTCTATCGAGGCAGTAAAACTATCATTCAGGAGTTTCGGACTCCAAAAGGGGCTCTCCCCTCAACTACCCCCCCTTAGGTTTTTTGTTTCCCTTTCCTTTTACCCTCCTAATGGACCCTCAGTCCTTAACTGATATGTATCTCATGTCTTTACGTTCAAGCATGCCGCTATAATGTTTTGCACCCGGTCCCTGGGTCATATTCGACCTCCGTGGATGATAATACAATCTCTCTCTCTCTCTCTCTCTCTCTCTCTCTCTCTCTCTCTCTCTCTCTCTCTCTCTCTCTCTCTCTCTCTCTCTCTCCCCCCACATCTTCAAACACATGGTAAAATTTTTAGTGAGGATGCTTCTCCTCACTGGTCTCACTAAGTTAATAAGCCTTGGTAGTCTCTCTCGCTCCCTTTATCCCTTAGTTTGTATGCACAATCAAAACTTTATGAGAATGCTTCTCCTCACTCTGCCTAATTAGTGAGATTGGTTCTCTCTCTCTCTCTCTCTCTCTCTCTCTCTCTCTCTCTCTCTCTCTCTCTCTCTCTCTCTCTCTCTCTCTCTCTCTCTCGCGTCCATTTTAGTTTTTTCCATATGGAGAAAATTATAGTCAACGTGTTTTTTTTCTCTTCTAAATTGAAAGCCTCCCCCCCCCCCCCCCCCCCCCCCCCCAAGTATGTCTTTCTCTGCTTCCAATCTTCAGCTTAGTCCACTTGATCAATCCTTAGGGAGGATGTTTCTCCTAACTCCCCCTAAGTGAGTGAGTTTGTTCCTCTCTCTCTCCCCCCTTGTCAATGGCTACCCCATTTTTCTTTTACTCTCCCTCTCTCTCTCTCTCTATCCCACATCTTCACACACATGGCCAAAAATTTAGTGAGGATGCTTCTCCTCACTAGACTCACTAAGGTAATAAGCTTGGTAGTCTCTCTCGCTCCCTTTATCCCTCAGTTTTGTATGCGCAATCAAAAATTTGTGAGAATGTTTCTCTTCACTCTGCCTAATTTAGTGAGATTGGTTCTCTCTCTCTCTCTCTCTCTCTCTCTCTCTCTCTCTCTCTCTCTCTCTCTCTCTCTCTCTCTCTCATTCATTTGGTTTTGTCAATATGGACAAAAATGTAGTCAACGTGTTTATTTTCTCTTCTTAAGTGAAACCCCCCCCCCCCCCCCCCCCCCCCCCTATATCTTTCTCTCCTTCCAACCTTCAGTTTTGTCCACTTGATCAATCCCACAATTTTGCCACACGGTCAAAACTTTGATAATGAGGGTTCTCCTCACTCTCCCTAAGTGATTGGGTTTGGTCCTCTCTCTCTCTCTCTCTCTCTCTCTCTCTCTCTCTCTCTCTCTCTCTCTCTCTCTCTCTATGTGTGTGTGTTTCTATATCCATCTCACTCTCTAGCTCTCTGTGGGATTTGAAGTTCATTCATTGTTAAGGAAACCGTGACGTTCATTTCAAATCTACACATATTCTATGTTGTCAAATCTAGAGATGTTGAAGTAAAATATTAGCTTCAAACAATTAATGTACATTTTTACATTTTGTCGACATGGCCAAGTGCCAAAGGCTATACATTCCAAGAGAATCCTCTCTCTCTCTCTCTCTCTCTCACCCACCACCTTCCCCTCCCGACTGGGAGAGCCATATGTTGGCCATGTGGTTCAAATTCTAGGCTTCCTAGGACCAACACTTAATCAATATGACATGTTGTTCACTTTGCTTGTACAATGTTAGGATGCTTAGCACTTTAGAAAACTTAACTTTATACTCGCAAGTTTTTTCTTTGTGATCAAAAGATAAAGCCTTCTTGCACCCCATGACATAATATGACATAAAGATTCCCATCAATGGGACCCTCTTCAAGCTACTAGAGTACTATGTATATCTTGAGTCCAAGTAAATGATAAAAGTATGTTTCTAAACACTATAATAAGTTGAGAAGTTGAAGTCCTACCTTGAAATATAATTCCCATTAATCTACATTTGTATGTGGTTGTGAGGACACATGTTTCTTTTAGAAGTGAGTAAAAACTACCTAAACACTGTAAATGTTGTTGAAGGCAATCGTCACCATTTGAAGCTATGATTGAGTCAATCAGTAAAGCACACATATGTGTCATGTATCACACATTTGCAACAGAAAGAAACGAATGTTGTAGGAACTCTCTACTTTGGATTTTCAAAGGATATTCTCTTAGTGTTTTCTAAACACCACCATTGTTATGGAGAAAATCTACTCATTGTTCTTTTTCTTGTAAAAGTGTATCTTGGCTTTCAAGAGTGATTTGTGAGTGCTTCATCCCAAAGTTTGACATCAAACAAGCACTATCATGTATTAAGGATTTTTTTGGTGACCATATGTTTGTGGAGAAGACAACAAGGGGTCCTTTTGAACGAAAAGACTTAACAAAAGGTTTAAAAACATGGCATGTTTAACATATTTTAGTCACTAAAGCAGACAATAAGATTTTGAGAATTCAAGTTTCATAGAATTGGTATATGTCAAAGTATTGGCCTATGTGCAAAACAATATTGGTTTGATGCTAGTCACCTTCTTCACTGTGATAAGACTCGATCTATTGAAACAATGTAAGCTCACATTTAACTTCAAGTCTAACATGCCTTATGCTTCTTTAAACTAAAAAAGCTTCACGCGAGCTTGGAAAAATCTTAAAATAGTGTTCTATCTTGACATTATCTTCATGCACCTAGAGATTGTAGATTTTTGTAAGTGTTTATTGAAATGAAAAATCATATGCAAGATTGAAGCAACATGAGTGAACATAGATTTTGATTTAACACATATCACTATCATTATGAGTGGCACACTAGCATCTCATAATTTAAGTATAAAAAAGCATCTTGATACTTTGTGTTCAAGTTGTTCTTTTGAAATTATTTATTATGTAATACCATACACCTTAATTCATCACATATATATTGAAGTAAGGTCATATAGAAATTGTATAAACTAAACATTTATCAACTTGATTGGTTAAGTACCCTTTTCATATTTGACTGTTGAAGGGTGCTATCATTTAACGAGCAATGATAAGCAAGCGAGTGAAAAAAAGTGAGCGGAAATCAGTGAGTAAGTAACCCAATGACTTGATTACAAAACCCTTCAATCGATTACAACACAAAAATGCACATGATTTGCTACTAGTCTAAAGTCTTACTTTATATGCTCATTATTGAATTGTTTGGAGCTTGTAATTGACACTCTAATTTTTAATTCCACTCTAATAGTCATGTCATTAGAGTTAAGCAAGTGTAACACTATGGTCCATTGAAGTAAAGCAAAGCACTAAAAACAAGAGCAATGACAAGCTTACATAAGATTCATTCCTAAAGAGATGCTCCAAGATTAGGTAAAGTTTTTTTTTGAAAGTTGGGATATAGTTATAGACTTTGCTGGAGAAAGGTGCTCTTGAAATGTGTGCCATAACATGCTTTTAGTTTGTGTCTATATGTGCTATAAGCACAATTGTATTTCATTTACTACTTAAAATTGTTTTTACTATATAAAAAATAACTCATCTATGAGAAGGATATGTCAAGGGGTTGTAATGTTCTCTTTGAAGGGGTTTTCTGATCCTCTTGGCATTTTTTTATAGAATCTCTCTCTCTCTCTCTCTCTCTCTCTCTCTCTCTCTCTCTCTCTCTCTCTTACATCTCGCCTTCTAAAGAAAAATGTAGGTACCTCTACATTTTGTCAACCAATTTATTGTATAATAAAACTTGACAATAAGTTAGAACCATATTTTCATATTTCTCATGTGTAAAACAACTAGCTACTATCCAAAACCAGTTTTGAGGTGTCCTTGCATGGCAGCCTGCATCATAAAATGTTTAAGACATTCTCACATGTAGGGGTGCTTATCGTATAGCACTCAACATTTCCTCCATGGGGACTACGAACCAACCACATTGATAGATATGTGGTGCCTCCCAAAAGCTGGAAGCTAATCATAACATCTTTTTTTTTTTTTGCAATTTGATGCTCTGCATCACCTAGTTTTATGGTATTGCAGCCACACACTAACACTCGCATGTCACAAGGGTTGAACCATAGCCTATAATAGTATCTTACTTGAGAATGTGGAAACCTTTATTTATCATAAGTTCTAAATATTAACCACATGAAGCACTGTTTCTAAAATTGATCTTAACATTTCCCTAAGGGGAGAACTTTGGATCACAACCTTTTATCTCATGTTAGAATGTGGGGACCTTTGTTTATGGTAAGTTGGAGACACTAACCACATGGAAGAGTGCTTTCAAATTGAGTCTAGCATCACCCCTGTTTTCTTTTGCGCGGTGGGTTGGGGGGGGGGGGGGGGGGGGGGGGGGAACTCTAGCCTACCAATCATAGTAGCTAGCCAAGTATACCTAGGCTATTTCTTAGAAGGAAGCTTATGATATAGTCATAAGTACATTGTTGGAATTATAAAGCCCAAAACTTCTTGTGACTCATACGACATTTTCAAAATGTCAATGACATTCGTTACAAAATGCTCTTATCCAATGGAAGCTTGTTAATCCACCAGACTAATGGCAAAGAAATTCACACAGAAGAGGATGTCTACGGTTTGGTTCTTGAGTCACAATCCAAGTGAATGAATTCTTGAATGAAAAAAAAAAAAAACAAAAAAGCTACAAAGCTTGCATATATGCACCTTTTTCCTTTACAAATTAGCACGCATAGAAAATCACATATCAGCACAACAATGGCTTATGTGTGAAAGGAAGATTGCGACAAGGTAAAAGAAAGCAGACACTGGATCTATCGATGTACTTGGGGCATTGCAGATTTATTCAATTTTCAGACAGATTCCATTCATATTCTCCTCTTTTCAATCTTCGAGAATTGCCTTGATTTCACTATTAAAATGTGTCCATGGGGTTTTGAACTCCCTCCTCGAGACTCCCTCACTTCAACATAATAACAACATTATACTGATCTAGGCCAGTGGGACTATAGTGGCTCCTTGTAGGTCACTCTTGTTGGCCCTGATTAAAAAAGAATATTAGAGCAATACCCATATCATCGAGGGCTTCTTGCTCACCGCACTTTCAAGTAATACAATTTTCTCCTTGGGTGATAGGAGCTCAAAGGGAAATGGCAAGCTTTTATGAGAGAGAGAGAGAGAGAGAGAGAGAGAGAGAGAGAGAGAGAGAGAGAGAGAGAGAGAGAGAGAGAGAGAGAGAGAGAGAGAGAGAGAGAGAGAGAGAGAATCTGTAGAAGATTCAATTTATATTGTTACGTTTTTCAATGGGGGCACCTACCTACTTTTCGTTTTGTTATTTCTTTATCTATCCTCGACCAGATCTTTGTGGATGATTTGCAAGTTGAGTCATCAGCACAACGACAGGTCCAACTACAAAAATAGGGATGCAAGCATTCACATTAGCGGAGAAGGGTGCACAATCACACTACAAAGAAAACGTTGTAAGTGCATCCTAGGGAGTAGGGCCATGCATGTTGCGAGGGGCCCTCACTTACTGTCATGACTACGCTTCTAGCTTCTCTCTCGTGCCTTCAAGTTGTATATGAACATGTCAAGCTTATATACATGCACAAGCTCACACCGGCCCAATTCAACTAGCATTTCCAAACGCTAGTTGAAAAGGGCTAGTGAGAAGCATCTTTCATTAGCTCATTCCAACTAGCATTTCCAAATTCTACTTGGAAGAGGTTGGTAAGAATTTTTACAAAAATAACAAAAACCTTCCATAAGCTTCATTGCTCATTGCTACATGCTGGAGGCGCTGTGAGCGGGATGAGGAACACACAATGTCTCTATAACGACCCGACACACACTCTTGGGATGACACACACACACACACTATGGGGCACCACTCGGCTTACACAACACACCTCGCCGAGACAGGGAACACACCGATGGAGCGAGAGCAGAGAGACTATTCGTTTACCCACTCCACACAGAGAGATACACACACACACACACACTCAAAAAACTCAGCTCAAAAGAGGAGAATTTTCGATATTTAGATACAATAGAGCTTGGGCCAACACCAATGGGGCAAATAGCTTACACAATATGGGTGAAATATGCCAGATACAATCACAAATTGGAGCAGAAGCTTCGCTCATAGGAGAAACTTACACAACAAAAAAATCAGAAAAATAGTGAGGAATTTGGCAAAATTGACAGCACCATTGCGTCCGGAACGGTCCAAAACCCCAGTCTACTATGTCAAAGTGCTCAAACCCGACCTCGGATGAGCAAATTTTGGCCAAAACAGGTTCCAAAAACCCCAAAAACACACCTACCGCTATTCCTCCTCTCTTCTCCAAGTTTTTCCTAGTCTTCTCTCTGTTTTTTCAGTTCCCACACATAGCTTTATTACTTGGGCACCCTTGGCCTTTTAGTTGACCTCAAACGGACCCCGAACAGGCTAAAAACTGACCTCGCAGTGCATAGTTGTCACCCTGTTGCATCCATACACACACCTGGCACTCATCTTTTTCCAATAATGCATCCCGCAACCACGTGAAGTGGCCCCAAAATATGGTCCTCATGATGACCTTTCTGTATAATTATCACAAGAAAACATCCACGTTGTGTCCGTACTTATCCACGTGCAAATATTGACCCATTCGCCCTCATGACGCCAATAGATGCCATCTGACGCACCTGCTTACCTCATGTCGTCAACCCGCAGATAGCTTCCTCGAGAAGTTTTATGCGCTACCAACTCTTCATTATTATAGAAAAAACACACTGGTAATGGTGATAGTGAAAATCGATGCACTATGTACATGCTGTCCTACCTGTACACATGTGGGCCCCACATAACCACCTGGCTTTGGAAAATGGGCAATCCTTTATTTGATGCACCATGCATGTATATGTACATATGCGCAATCCCTTGCTCCAAAAAACTCCTGACATAATTTGCCCATCCCCTAGCCTGCTAGATCATTCATGATCAGCAACAGCAAAAAGCGATATGAGACTTGCAGCGTCACAGGTCTCCTCATCCTTCACCAACACTACTCGATCTACAGACAACTCATCTTGCTCAACCATCATTAACCTAGCATGATACAATTTAAGACACAAACCATTTCCCTTGACTTATGTAGAATCCCATCCAGGTTAGCCAACTGATAAGTACCATTCGAAAAACACTCGACCACCTTAAAAGGGCCTTTCCACTTAATTTGAAACTTATTTTGGAAGGTGTTGTCCAACTTACTGTTGTACCGCAAAACCAAGTCATGCTTCTTGATTCCCTTACTTTTGAACTTTTCATTTATTTTTGCTAAAGCCTTATCTTGCATCTGCCCATAATGTTCCAATGCACTCATCCTATCCAGCTGAATCTCTTGTAACTGTAAGAGCCTCTCTTTGAATGCATCACTAGGTGGCCCAAGTAACTTCTCTAGCATCTTTATTACAGGAAACTCTACTTCCACAAGAAATAGTGCTTCCTTTCCATACACCAAATGAAATGGAGTAAACCCTGTACCTGTCTTCACCGAAGTACGGTAAGCCCATAATGTACTAGGCAATTCCAAGTCCCAATTCTTTCCTTGGTGCTTTGTCACTTTCGAAAGAATCTGTACCAACTCACCATTGAATCTTTCATTTAAGCCATTACACTGTGGGTAATAAGGAGTGGTATGCCGGTGCCTAATCTTCATCTTCGCGCATAAGAAGTCTAGAATTTTAGCTCTAAATCCTGGCCCCTTATCTGAAAGTAGCTCCAGTGGAACCCCAAACTTGTAGCATATTTCATCATATACAAATTTTGCCACATCCTTTGCAGTGATCTGCTTTACTGTTATAGCCTCTGCCCATCTAGATAGATAGTCCACTGCAGTCAAAATATAGCTTTTGCCCCTGCTTGTGATAGGTAGCGGGCCGATTGCATCAATCCCCCACTTTTCAAACACAGCTCTGGCTTCAAAACTCTCTTCCCAAATGCTTGACGCCTATTGCAAGACCTACACAAATGGTGAAAATCCTTGTGCAAACTAGGCCAGACATACCCCTCTTGCAAGATCTCATGCAAGGTGATCAGCAAAAACTCCTCTTCTTGAACGAAACTTTCCCGGCCATGATAAAGAGGTAAAGTGGTCCTCAACACAAATAGCTCCCCAATCATGCTTTGAGCTGCTTCATGTGCCTCTCCATTTAGAGCACATTCAATTTGTCTGATGCTCCATGCTTCAAAATTTTTTAACAGGCCTTTAATTCTGAAACACATTTCCTTCAATGAAGTGTTCTTGCTCTTCCACACACCCAGCACTTGCTTCACAACTAACAAGGCATCACCTCTTATGCTCACCCTTCTAATCCCATGCTTCAAACAAATGTGTAATCCGGCTTCCAAAGTAGCATATTCAGCCTCATTATTACTATGAGCATCCAATTTGAACCCTCTCTTGCATACTAACTTCCCCTCTGGATCATAAAGTGCTGTACCCCCTGAAGCTGCATCATGGCTCTTTCTGTATGAGCCATCAAAGAACAAAACATGTGCATTGCTGATCTATGGCACTTCTTCGACTACCTTTTTCACCACCTCTTCCTTAACAAGAAGGGGATTCTCCTTGTAAGTCAACAAATCGGCTAGCGTAGCCCTTGTACTGTCTTCCACTAAAAAAGAGAACTCAAACTCTTGCAGCTCTATTACCCATTTCTTGACCACATTTGACATGTTAGTGCCATTAATTAACTGTGGCAGAAAGGCATAACTCGTCAAGAAAACAAAAGGTCATGGTAGCAAGCAATGACGAAATCGTCGACAAGCAAATATTACACTGGACATCACTAGCTCTACTTCCGAGAATTTTCTCTCTGCTACCAACTTCACTCGGCTTGCACAATACACTGGCCTCATATAATGGCTGCCCTTCCCCTTTTGCAATAGCATGGCTCCAATGGCATCATCCCGTACTGATGGATTTACATAAAACACTTTCTCCCAATCAGGAGCCTGCATGGCTGACAACCCCCCTAACACCTCTTGAAACACTTCTTCACACTTGTCATCCCATTGCAATGGAGCATGCTTTGCCACTTGTTGTAATGGATAAAGGAGCTGCGAAGACAATGGAATAAACCATGCCATGTACTTCACTTTGTGTATAAAGGTTGCTTTGTACTCGTAGGTGATGGAAGAAGAATAATAGTCTTAACCTTGTCTGGATCAGCCTCAATGCCATTTTCTGACACCATATGGCCAAGTAACTTCACCCTTGGCTGTGCTAAATGACATTTCTTTGGATTTAGTTGTCCTCCACATTCATCATATTGAGCCAATACCATCTGCAATTTCCCATGATGCTCAGCCCTACTACTATAGACACAGAAGTCGTCCATAAAAGCTTTAACACAACTGCTAATGAATGGTTCCAACACCCAATTTTCTCTCTCTTGATAGAAGGAAGGTCCATTTGACAACCCAAATGGAAATACTGTGTAGCAATAGCAGGCCCATGGTGTAATAAAAGTTGTCTTTGTGCGGTCTTTAAGAGCAATCTTCAATTGAAAATAGCCTGAAAAACCATCACACACATTGTACCTCTCATAACCTGCCACTAAATCCAAGATCTGATCGATGAATGGAAGAGGATATGGGTTCTTCTTAGTTGTTGCGTTTAAGGGTTTAAAATCTACACAAATCCTCCTCTTCCCATTCTTCTTTGGACTGACTACTGCTGGACTCACCCATTCTGTGGTCTCTACAGGGACTATGAACCCTGCCTTCAATAACTTGTCCACCTCTTCCCTCAAGGCTTCCATTTTCTCTTGACCCATCCTCCTTAGCCTTTGCCGCACTAGTTTAGCACCTTCTTTCAGCTCTATATGCATCTCTTTGCCCTTGAACCCTCTGATCTCTTCATATGAAGTAATGAACAAATCAGGAAAACTAGCCAGCATGTGCAAATATATCTCCTTCTCCATAGCTGAGAGGTCTCCACTGATCATGTGTGTCATCAATTCCTGTTTCTTTGATAATTCAACCTTGGTTTGCATCAGCCCTTCAATCACTTCATAAGGCCCTTCACTTTCACCTTCAAGCTCATTCGTAAATGCAGCTAAACCAGACTCCTTGATTTCTTTGTCCATTAAAAGAGATGCAACATCAGCATCCTCATCACTGCTGATAGTACTATCACTATCCTCATCATACACTGTGGTAGTCTTCATCACTAGACTCATCCTCATCTTCATAGAGATCATCCAATCGTTTCCTTGTG
Organism: Adiantum capillus-veneris; assembly: GCF_014529385.1. Classification (NCBI taxonomy): domain Eukaryota; kingdom Viridiplantae; phylum Streptophyta; class Polypodiopsida; order Polypodiales; family Pteridaceae; genus Adiantum; species Adiantum capillus-veneris. Next base: position 165,580,600 of record NC_140939.1, on the reverse strand, counting down.
TCCATATTATATAGCTTCTTGGCACCTATCTTTCCATAGAGGCTAATTGTACCACGTCACCAATCTTGAACAGCTCCCACTGCACATAACCATTGTCTGCCCAATATAATAGGATATGCTCCCAACCCCACTAGCATCACATGAAAATCAACCACCCCCTTTGCATCATATGCCTCCACTTCTAAGCTCTTTACAACACCCAAACATTTTACTTTTTGATGGTTTGCCAATCTGATCCGGAAGCCTGACACCCCAGACACTGTAAGACCCATCTTCTCAACGCATGAGTGTGTTATCACACATATTTGGGCTCCACCATCCACATAACCTTGTCCCATATTTTTTCTTTTATGCCACACATCTACTATTGGACAAATGTCTGGTAGCTCATCCATTGCCAACACCTTCATTGAACCTCTCTCTGGCTCTTTCACCATTGGGTTAACCATCCTCTTCCACTGTCGCTTTAGCTTAGGCACCATCTCTATAAGCTGCCCAAAAGTAACATCGGCTTTCCTACTTGTCAGATCCTCTTCAAGTCATAGCTTAATTGCCCATCCCCTAGCGGAAAATCTGAAACATGAAACTTGCGACGAGCCCTCCTTTTCCTTGTGGCCTTAACATCCTCGCCTTCATGGCTCTTTCCCTTCTTCTTACTAGGACCTGGGGCACTTCTTCCTTCCTTTTCCTCTATAGTCCTCTTCCCAATAGGCATCACTAATGTATACTCTAGCTTTGATGCCTTCTCTAAGGTGACTACACTTAGCACTTTTGTCTTTCCCTTTTCCTCCTGGGTTAATCCACTGGTTCCTTCATCTCCCTTAATTTCAATGCCATAATCATTTGACCTGGTTAGCACCTGTTTTGGCAATGGATACATGTCTCCACCCATCCTTGGTGGCTTATCACATTGCGGGCTGATGTGGCCCAGCTCTCCACAATTATAACATGTGGGCGTCTGCCTCCAGAACCTACCATTGCTTTGTCCAGCACCATTCCTAGGTCTTTCTTCACCTCGTGGCTGATTTTCATACCTCCCTCGACCTCGATTATTTCCCACTTGTCCTAGCATGTTTAAACTAAGATTCTTCATTAAATCTACCACTTGCCTCATGTCTTGCCTTAGCCCATCATCTTGCACTGCTGTAGTGACCACTGCTGGCATAACTTGAGGAATAACAGGAACCACTGGTTCATGATGAACCCCTGGCATGCGACCTTGTAAAGAGTCCATAGGCTGAAATTCAGACCTCATGGGCAAAGACTCCACCCCTAGCTGGCTCATTTTCCTCAGCTTCCACTCTTTGTTCCTCGCCACTTCCAATGCATCTTCATATGTCCTAGGATTCTTTAGCTCCACCCTCCAACGTATATTCTCCCAAAGACCAGCCAAGAACATGTCCTTCTTCATCATGTCAGGAGGGGGTACTTGTGGTGCTAAGGCCTTGCACATCCGCTCCCATGCCAATGAGAACTTACGTATGTACGCATCTACTTGCTCACCTTCCTTTTGCACCAAAGCCTGTACTACTTGCCACACTTTATCACGATCTTCTATCTTCACAAACTCCACTTCTAATCCATGCCTTAGATTGTCCCAACTCAATCTTACAGGTGGATCAGCCACACACAACTCCTCTTCAAATGCTTTGGACCAAACTCGTGCATCACTCTTCAAACAAATTTGGAGAAGACGTAACATCTGTGCCGGGTCATGAATCTGGTTGCTAATGCAGGCAACCTCCATCTTTTCCAAAAAGTCTTCCACATCTTCACCACTTCTTCCATGAAACTCCGGATAAGAAAAAGCCATGGCTACCCAAGCTACGATGCTTTGAGAACCCCTTCTAACACACTACAAGAACCAAACCTTTTACTGACCCCAATCCCCAGAAACTTCAATGGAGCTCAACTTTAGATAAGGAAAAACACATGCACATCAAATGAGTTTTCATAGTTAATCATCGGAATTACAACAGGCTAAGACATTCCAGGATCTCTCGTAATCTTCTTGGCCCGAACATAAAGACTATGCGCTGCTGGAAAAAAATCTTCCTGGACACATGAACATTTATCTGTATTCTCTGAGTTAAATGAAAAGGAGTGAATTGAGGTCCGTCGTGATTATCCATTAAAAGCCATCCATGTAGCTTCCAAGAAAGCACACCTGTCTTATACTCCGATTTTGCCAAAATCTCAGCAGCATAACAGCATAAATGGCTCAAAAGACCAAAAAACCCGCCATCACAACTTAGAAAATTTTTTGACAAAGTCTCCCCAGAAGAAGAGCAATAAGAACCCAAAACATAGACTGTATATGTATGCATAAACTGCCAACAATAGAACCCGAGCATCAAGTAGGAATCACTAGTACATAGCCTATGGCGAGGTCACGAAAAGGGTGCTCCATCTACCTATATCACCAAAAGGATCTCCACATTTGAGAATCCCCCAGCTCAATAAAACCTCACGCTATCGACCCTCAGACGAAGGCTAATGAAAATAGCGTATAGTCAAGTCTCAGAAATGACTATCTTCTAGACCAAGTCTCAGAAATGGCTAGGGCTCCCAAATAAAACAAAGTATGGCTCCACAAAGGCGTACAATTGGCATTTTACACAAGTAACGTACAATACCAACAAACAATGCGCTCAAGCAAGTGCCCAATGATGCATACCCACGGCAACTACAAGCGACTTCACTGCTAGTATACCACTGTACTCCAGCTACCTATACCTGTGTGAATCACCTGTACCTATACCTGTACCTGTCCCTATAACCTGTAGTCTGCAACATGTAATCCTGAAACTCGAAGCACAAGGTACTCGACAAAGATCCTCTGTGGGGGCACCAAAAGAATGTGAGCTGGATGAAAACACACACAACGCCTCTATGACGACCCGACACACACTCTTGGGATGACACACACACACACTATGGGGCACCACTCGGCTTACACAACACACCTGGCCGAGACAGGGAACACACCGATGGAGCAAGAGGAGAGAGACAATTCGTTTACCCACTCCACACAGAGAGATACACACACACACACACACACACTCAAAAAACTCAGCTCAAAAGAGGAGAATTTTTTATATTTAGATACAATAGAGCTTGGGCCAACACCAATTGGGCAAATAGCTCACACAATATGGGTAAAATATGCCAGATACAATCACAAACTGGAGCAGAAGCTTCGCTCATAGGAGAAACTTACACAACAAAAACAGCAAAAAACGAGTGAGGAATTTGGCAAAATGGACAGCACCATCGCGTCCGGAACGGCCCAAAACCCCGGTCTACTATGTCAAAGTGCTCAAATCCGACCTCGGATGAGCAAATTTCGGTCAACACAAGCTCCAAAAACCCCAAAAACACACCTGTGGCTGTTTCTCCTCTCTTCTCTACGTTTTTTCTGGTCTTCTCTCTGTTTTTCAGTTGCCACACATAACTTTATTACTTGGGCACCCTTGGCCTTTTAGTTGACCTCAAACAGACCCCGAACAGGCCAAAAACTGACCTCGCAGTACATAGTTGTCACCCTGTTGCATCCATACACACACCTGGCACTCATCTTTTTCCAATAATGCATCCCGCAACCACGTGAAGTGGACCCAAAAGATGGTCCTCATGATGAACTTTCTGCATAATTATCACAAGAAAACATCCACGTTGTGTCCGTACTTATCCACGTGCAAATATTGACCCCATTCGCCCTCCTAACGCCACTAGATGCCATCTGACGCATCTGCTTACCTCATGCCGTCGGCCCATGGATATCTTCCTCGAGAAGTTTTATGCGCTACCAACTCCTCATTATTATAGAAAAAACACACTGGTACTGGTGATAGTGAAAATCGATGCACTATGTACATGTTGTCCTACCTGTAGACATGTGGGCCCCACATAACCACCTGGCTTTGGAAAATGGGCAATCCTTTATTTGATGCCCCATGCATGTATATGTACATATGCGCAATCCCTTTCTCCAAAAAACTCCTGACAACGCCTACTCAATATGCATCTAAAATCTACCACTAAACTCTACCAACTTAAAGCTGCTCGCTAGATGAACACCAAATCAGTTGAGAATTGGAGCCATCTTATTTTGGGATGCAAGGCAAACACAACTCTATATCTCGCTGGTTAGAATCTCGCTGCCTCTTATGTCCTTTATTTCAAGGCTACACATGAATAAATACACGGTGAAGAAGCTTGGCCATCCTCATTTTCTGTAGGGTGGTTTGACTAACCTCCAAGCTGGAGGCTCCGAAAAGTCTACATGCAGGGCTAGCATCGCAAATTGAATGGCCCCCAAAAATGGGTTCTTTATTAGAACCCTTGTCCCAGTTGTAGATTTTTCATCGGTTTACGCTCGACAAACTGCCCTCTTTCCTAATTACAGAGAATGAACTCCTCATAATACAGCCCCTCGAGTGACCCTGACCTCCAACTCACAATACAGACCCTTTAGTGACCCTTTGAACATGCATTTGAATTGTAGAGCACCTAGACAAATTGCAAAAGGCCCCTTCGATGCCTGAGATCGTGTATTGCTCAAGGCCGTGTGTCTAGATTGACAAAAACATCTCTCGTAGCCTGGTCACGGCTTGCATTACTAAAGGATACAATGCACTGCAATGATAAGGAGTCGGTCATCCAGAGCTGCAAAACAATACGTACGATCAGATGGTGTCAACAATTGAACAAAAGCAAAGCAGGTGTGCTAGTGATGGATTATCACACCTCAGTAAGGTAGCAACCAGACCTCCGCCGTTGGACCTGGGAACCTCACAGGCCATGCACTCACAGTGAAAGTTAATTTTGATGACGAAGTGCGAGCTCTCCTTAAACTATCGTTGGTGCAACCAAAGTTGGTTTGTGCAAGGTGGTTTGTGCAAGTAAGTGATCTATGTCAAGTTGTGGGTGCTAGAAAATGCAAGGGAAAGGGTTTAAGCACCTATAAAAGACCTGGGCAAGCAGGTGCTAGGGGAAATGTATCCTTGATGAGGTTTTTTAGGCCAAAAAGACTCCAAAATGGTCAAGTCGGGATGATAGGTCAAGGTGCCAAAAATTCTATGTTAGTGTTTTGGAAGGTAGCATTCAATGTGCTCTAAAAGCCGGTCCAAATGGCTCATCAACGGAGCCTCGGTGTGAAAGATATCAAAGTTTAAAGTTAGAAGGTTTTGCAGATCCCCGACAGACAGTGCAGCTAGGGACAGGTGGCTAGAGCAGATATAAGTGGATAGGATTGAAGTGCTTGTTTTGTGGACCATGTCTATCCTTTTGGATTGTGGATCCACTACAACACGCCGCGCAAAAATCAATGCTGATACCAACGACTCAAATTTTGTTTTGAAAGTAAAATACGTTGGAATAAGCATCAAAATAGACGTCAGTATCATGTCATCAATATATGCACTGGTATATTGACCGTCAGAATATGCAATGAGATGTATTCTGGAATACGTGTTTGAATAAGCGTTGGAATGAAATTTTTCTATATCAAAGTCTATTTCGAGGCTTATAACAACATGTATATCGAGACCTGTACCAAGATGACAAAACCTGCAATAAAAAATTTGTGCAGAGAGAGATGGGAACTGATGTTGCATGTACTGTAGCAACAGAAAACAGCCCACTAAGCCCAAAGAAAGAGTAACCAAACTCCACCTACAATTTTACGTTAAAGAGCGAGTGTATACAAATTAGTAAAATTGTAAGAAGAACAAAACCACAAAATCAAAAGCTTAATCATGACAAGTTTCAAAAAGCATAGCCATAATGTCGACTCCCAAACCATAGGCACAATGGCATGAAGATTTTATAGCCATAATTAAAACATGACTTGAAAACCACAAAACCATAAACATAACCCACTTGCCATACCATAACCATAACCATAACCTGCTTCTCATACCATAACCATAACAGCCATACCATCATTGCAAATCATAATCATAACCATAACATGATTTCCATACCATCATTGCAAAGCCATAACCATAACCTGATTGCCAAACCCTAACCATACCATGATTTCCATACCATCATTGCAAAACCATAACCATAACTTGATTGCCACACCATAACCATAACCTCTGTGCCATACCATAACCATAACCTCTATGCCATACCATAATTGTAAAACCATAACCATAACCTTATTTTCATAGCACAATCATAATCACAAACGGAATGCAAAACCATAAACATAAGCATGAAACTATACATGTATACAATGAATGAGTACAATTGTATCTAGAAGACCACAACTACAAAAAAAACATATATGGAGGATTTCACCCTCATTATAATGCCTCCCAGTCAACAATGTCTCCCTCCTCCTGTAGCTGGGTCAAAAGGGCCACAACTCCATGCTTGTACCCATACTTCTCCTCTCGGTGTGTCGGAGGGCACTTCACGGAAACTTCCTGCAAAATTATGGTTTAATCATTAGATAAATCTTCAAATAACATATACATTTGGTCAAAGTGTGTCATAGCCTCCACTCCCAAGATTGGAAGATCCAGCAGACTCCAAACGTGCTCTGGCTGCATCTCTCTACTGGTGAAATATCTCAGGATTGTCTTATGTCTCTCGTGCAATCCCCACCCACTCCTCTATGTCCAACCATGCCGCCTTTGGACTGCCTTCCTTGTACTTGTCTCTTGTCTCTTAACGATGGTGTGGCATTGTGGCCCTCACCACGCCCAAAATTCAGTCATTCAAGATTGGATCATATCCCTTTGTCGGCCTGTACTCTCTATGAATGGCATCGACGATGTAACTCTTTCTTTTATCATCTTGATTATCCAAAATCTCCACTAGAGAGTGGCCAAAATGAACTATAGAGTTTCCAAATCCTCTCTTGCATGGCCTTTTTGACCCTATTTTCCACAACAACCCCATCCCTACTCTTGTACACCTTGCTAGGATCATGCTCGTGTAATCCCCAAGGTGTACGTGGCGTGCCAATCCGTGAACTATCTACTGAAGAGAGTGGTGGATGCTCTCTCGATGGTGTGGACGCATCAACAAAATTGCTACGACAGCAACCACCACCTCCAGAACGACGCCTACCTCCTCTCGAAGATGAACCACCCATCAATGTAGGGGACACACTCGACTGAGGTGTGGGGCCGTTCGGTGTAGGGGGCACACTAGTTCTAGGTGTAGGGGCAGCGTAGTAGGTCTAGAGGAACCAGTTGTCCAAAGATTCTATGTGCAACCAATCTGCTATGGTGTGAACTATCTCAAAAAAGAGCCCATCTGCTTGGGTGACATGCCAGCCGGAGTGACAAGTGTAATGGAATTTTCCTATTCAATTTGAGAGTAGCGGAATTTAATGAGAGTACTTTCAAGAAATGATTTTGTGAGCATAGCGGGTAGACATAATTGAAGATAGCAATTAGTAAACTTGGAATGGACAATACTTTTGCAAGAGAGAGAATTTAGAGAACATGACAACAGTTGAGGACCGGATTTATGTGGAGCCGGTCCCCCCTCCAATAGGCATTTGTATTATGATTTCTCCCATAAAGAGAGACTTGTTACAATACATTCTTTGTGTTCCTTGTGACCTAGGTGAAGCAATGAAGATGGAAAGCTTCATGCATCACCAACATAACATAAACTTGAAGAAAGCTTTAACTATCCCAAGCCTCAGTCCCAAGACCTCAAACACCTTCGAAGGTGGAGAGAGCTAGCAGGGAATAAGGGTAGGGAAGAGGAAGGAGAAACATTTCGTAGGAGAAAGAATTAGTTCCTCACTTATCATACTCTTGTTGCTAGCATACATAATAGCATAGTAATGAAGAAGAAGGAGATGGAAAGCTTAAGCATTGAAGCATGGCTCTTGGTTGGATTTGCACTCCATAGCCAAGAGTGTTGGTGTAGGCTCTCAACCTTTACTTGCTTGGAGAGGGAGCTCTTCCACTTTGCATAGCACACAATGAGAGTGCTTGTGAGTGTGTGTGGGTGAGTTTACCCCCTAAGCACCCCCCTAGCTTGCTTGGGTCGACCCCCCCTTGTAGCTCATTCTTGAAGCTCATTGGACCCCTCCAGGCCTGGCCAATCACAAGTAGAAGCCATTACAAGCAACAGGGATAGCCTTGGGACAAGTGTCCCCATTTCCCCTTTGAGAGAGAGGACTTGATAAATTCAAAAACAATTAGATAATTCAAGTAATTTATCATTGGACCCCTTTGAAGCCTAGCCAATAGGCTTCAAGAAACATATGAAGGTAACATGGGTAGGGACGTGACATGTGTCCTTGCTGCCTCTTCAAGCTGGGGCTTCCCTTGTGAGTGTGAGTGTGTGTTCTCTCTCTAATCCCTAGGAAAAGGGCTCGCCCCCCCTCTTGTAGGGATGCTTTTGACTTTAGGAGCTCAAGCACCTTAGTCATTAAGCATGACAAAGCACTTGGACTAGGGGGTATTCCCACAAGCATCTCAGGAAAGCATGTCAAGGCACCTCAAGCACCTTAATCAAGAGGCAAGTCAAGCACCTCAAGCATGGAGTAAGTCAAGCACCTCAAGCACGACAAGCACCTCAAGCAGGACAAACACCTCAAGCTTGGGCCGGGTTCCCACCTCAAGCTCAGCCCTAGCTTACCTAAGGTCAAAGGACTTTTACACACATTATTGGAGGTCTTCAATGAAGCTAACCCTAAGGTCTTATGCTCCATTGGTTAGCCTTGCTCTTGATAGACCATCTCCCATTTGGGCCCCTTTACTATTGGCCCCGTGTTGAGATAGATCTATAAGCACATATCTATATCTTAACACTTGTTCCCGTTCATTCTCCCACATTAAGTGATCAATTTAATATGAGAAAATCATTTGGGTTGGTTAGATATTAGATTTTATGACATTACCTCTCTCTTGAAATCATAGTCGTCCTCGACTATGAGGTAGAAGAAATAAAGTCTTAGTGATTAGTCAATTGTACTTAGCGGGTAGAGGATCCCTTTTTCACCCTACGACATCTTTCCAAGATGGATGACTAATCCATTTGGTGCTTGGGAGACATAGCTGCCGCAAGCATGTCTGCTCTTTAGTCCATTTCATTCTCCCAAAGTAGAGTGACAAATTCTACTTGGTGTTTGAGAGACGTCGTCATCACAAACATGATTCTAAGCATGCATACTAGTTAAGTTTGTGCACAATTAAAAAGAGGATTAGTCTTATAAGACAAAAACATGAGTCATTAAAAGAGAGTTGTACATTTGCTTACTCTAATGTAGCATTGTAAGCATTGACAAGGTTCATACTATCCTTAAGTTGTACTCCTTGCATCCATTTAGCATCTTCAAAAGGATAATTTTTGAACTTAATAAGATACCGTCGGATTATCTTACCATGTCGTAGTACCTTGTCTTCATGCCGAAGGAAAGCTTCGGGTTGTAGCACCTCTTCTTGGTCTTCAATTTCAGGAGGATCTTCAATAATTGGTTCAATTGGTGGCTCTCCTTTGTAGGGCTTAAGTAGGCTTACATGAAAGGCATTGTGTATAAGCCAATGGTTGGGCAACTTGAGTTGATAAGCCGTCTCATTGATAGGCTTCAAGATTTGGAAAGGACCATAGTATCTTTTTGCTAGTTTAGCATAATACTTTTGATGGCCCGTAGGATTTTTGCCCGTCGTTTGCCTTAATCGAGCCTTAGGAAACTTGAGTAAGACCCAATCATTTTTGTTGAACATTAAGGCTCTTCTGTGCTTATCAGCAATAGCTTTTTGCCTTTGTTGAGAGATGGCTATAGCCTCCCTAATCTTTTGAAAATATTCTTGTAGGTCACGGCTATATTCATCGGCGGCAAAGATCTTCCCATGTTCTTTGAGTAGCAAGGGACTTTTAGGTCTTCCCTCTATGATCTCGAAAGGTGCTTTCCCGGTAGAAGTATGGACAGTATTATTGTAAGCATACTCTACTAGAGGTAAATACTTTTCCCATTGTGAGCGTTGATCTACTTCGGTAACATAAGTCTTGAGTAGATCGAGTATCGTAAGATTGGCTATCTCACTTTGGCCATCCATTTGTGGGTCATAGGCCGAAGAGAAATTCAATCTTGTTCCTAGATTTTCAAAGAGACCTTTCCAGAAATTACTGGTCATTCTAGGATCTCTATCTGACACGATGGATGTGGGTAATCCATGGTGCTTGAAAATCTGAGATATGAAGAGAGTTTCCATTTGATGTGCCTTAATAGTCTTTTTGACAGGAATAAAATGTGCTTGCTTGCTAAACCTATCAACTATTGTCCATATTCCTATATTCCCATGGATAGACTTGGGTAATCAAAAGATGAAATCCATGGATATACTCTCCCATGGTGAATTTGGAATAGGCAATGGCTGGAGTAATCCAGGTTGCTTCCCTCTATCATACTTGGTCTTTTGGCATACTACACATTTTGAAACATACTCTTGTATGTCCACTTTCAGGGTAGGCCAATAGAAATACGTCTCTACTCCTCGGAGAGTAGGTTGAATACCTCTATGCCCTACATATGGAGGAGCATGGGATTCATACATAACCTTCTCGTGAAGGGAATGGGTAACACATAGCCTATTTCCGTGGAGAAGATAACCATCCTGCAAGGTGAATGATTCCTCTTTCTTCCCCAAAGCAAGGGCTGACATTATGTCTCTAAAGTCAGGGTCAGTAGCATACTCATCTATCATAGAGGATAGATCATTGTGAGTAGCTATAGACACCGCATTAACTTTTGGTCGTCGTGAAAGTGCATCGGCAACTTGATTGTGTTACCAGCTATGTGAGCAATATGGAAATTAAATTGCGAAAGAAAATTTTCCCACCTCATTTGTTTGTCGGAAAGCTTCGTTTGCGTCATGAAATACTTGAGACTTTGGTGGTCGGTTCGTAGGATAAATGGAGTCCCCAATAGGTAGTGCTTCCATGTGTCTAGGGCATGTAGAACAGCTAAAATCTCTTTCTCATAAATGCCCAAGACTCGTTCATCACTATTGAGCCTTCGGCTCTCATATGCTATGGCATCCCCTTCTTGAAGCAAAACCGCTTCAAGGCAATCACCACACACATCACATTGGACCTCAAATGGCTTTGAGAGATCCGGAAGCATGAGGACTGGTTGGGAAGTAAGCTTCTCTTTGAGTTTTTCAAAAGCATTTTGCTCCTTAGCAGTCCATACAAACTTAACGTTCTTCTTTGTTAAGTCGTGTAGTGGTCCTGCTACTTGAGAGAATTTTGCTATGAAGCGTCTATAGTATGCACACATACCAATAAAGCTTCTTAGCTCATGTAGATTCCTTGGGTTAGGCCATGATTTTATTACCTCTAACTTTGATGGATCCATACGAATACCGTCGTGAGAGATAATATGACCTAGATATTGAATCTCTTAAAGGAAGAATTCACTTTTCTTTTGGTTGAGAAAAAGTTTGTTCTCCCTCAAGGCTTGAAAAATCACTTGGAGATGTTGCTTATGTTCCTACAAAGACTTGGAGTAGATGATGATGTCATCAAAGAACACCCCAGTGAATTTACGATATGGTCTAAAATTTTTCTCCATGAGACGATTGAAAGTAGCTGGTGCATTAGTCAAGCCAAAAGGCATGACTAGATATTCATAAAGACCAAATGTTGTGCGAAATGCAGTCTTTAGGATATCTTCATCCACTATCCTTATTTGATGATAGCCACTCTTAAGGTCAATCCTACTGAAGTAGGTAGAGCCTTGTAGCTTATCAAACAGATCTTCTACCCGAGGCACGGGAAATCTGTTTTTGATAGTGATATGGTTTAGTGCTCGATAGTCCACACACATACGGTATGTACCATCTTTCTTTTGCACTAAAAGGACTGGAGAACAAAAGGGAGAGGAACTAGGCCTCACCATCCCTTTGTCTACCAATTCCTGTAATTGCCTCATAATCTCCTCTTGTTGAGCTTGTGAGACTCGATAAGGAGGTTTGTTAGGCGGTGAGCTTCCTGGAAGGAGCTCAATACGATGGTCATCATCCCCTCGTTCTGGAGGTAGGTCCATAGGGATATCATCGATGAACACATCTTGGAATCCTTTTAGAAAAGTAGACAAGTCTAACTCTTCTTGATTCCTATCATTTTCATTTGATGAAACATTATTAGCTTTTAGAGACTCTTTGACATAAATCATGTACGCAGAAACTAAGATCTTCATTGATTTATCAAAAGAAAGAGGATTTACAAGTGGAATAGTGCGACCACGCTCACTAGCATCTATATACATGTTCTTTCCCCTGTAGGTGAAGTAAATTCTCCTTTCAGGGAACTTCATGTTGGCAGCCATGCGATCAAACCATGGTGCCCCTAGGATAAAATCCTGATGTTGGAGAGGAGAGATGAAGAAGTATTCTTTGTCGACATAGCTTTGGACATGAAGTCTCAACTTCCCAATCAAGGGAGTAACGGAGGCTTGTTGTCCCTTGAAAGCTGCATCGGCTGTTACTATATCTCCCATCTCAAAAGCTTGAATGTCCAACTTGGTGGCCAACTCTATTGATATGAAGTTGAGAGTAGAGCCAGGGTCAAACAAGATGAAGGCATCATGCTCTCTTACCTTTCCCCAAGCATAGGAGAGTGATGATCCTTTGCAATGAGAATCCTCTTTTGGAGCTTCGATGGTGGAAGCCCTAGGAGTCTCATTGCGAGTATTCTTCTTGGGGCAAGAACGATAGCCATGTCCTTGCTCCCCACACTTGAAACATTTATGGTCCTTGCGAAAAGCTTCAAGCTCTTCAGGAGAGAGTTTGTTTTTACCTTTGTAAACTCCCTTCTCCTTGGACCGATTGTTGTTGTTGTTGTTGTTGTTGTTGGAAGTGCCTTGGGAATTATTTTGAGCATTGGATTTCCCCTTTGCATCATTTTTATCTTTGTTTTCCATGGGCTTGACATTACGTCTAGCCCCTTGATGGAAATTGATGCGTGAAGCAACCATGGTGTGGTGGATTACTTCGGTAATAGTACCGGGCCGTTGAGAGTTGATATATTCGGCCATCTCTTCAGGTAATCCCGCACAGAATTGCTGTCTTTGTTCGGCAAAGTCTATCTTTTGAAAGACAGTAGCTTTGAGATGTAAATCCCAAAACTTGTCTACATACTTGTTGATAGACTCATGAGAGAGAAGCTTCAAGCCGCGCCATTCGGTAAGAACTTTATCTTTAGTATCACTTGGAAGAAATTGCTTCATGATGGAAACTCCTAGAGTTTTCCATGTCTTTGGGGCTTCTCCATTGCCACGAAGGCTAGCCCACCATTCACGAGCTGATTTTTGGAAGTGCATAGCTACATGGCGTAGCTTGGAGGACTCTGTGAAGCCCTCGTCCCCAAAGGCCGCATCAAATTGCTGGATGAAGGCCAACACTTTGTCGGTAGCACCAAAGGTGCCATCGTAGGTGAGAAAAGAGATACTCTTTCCTCCCTCCTTGAACTTCTTTAGCTTTTGTGACCTTCGCCATGCAGGAAATGATTTGCGATGTCCTCCCCTCTTGTATTCTCTAGGAGAATAGCCATAACTTTCATCGGAAGAGGAGGAAGGTGAAGAAGAAGGAGAAGAGGGTGACCTCTTCCTAGCCCTTTTCTTCCTTTGTTTCCTCTCTTGCCTTTCAGAGTGATGAGGAGAAGGACTATAGGTTGCTCTTTTCCTCTTGGGAGGAGTAGGCGATCGTCTAGACCGTCGTCTTCGTGGAGCCACATCTTCAGAAGAACTTAGACTATCATTGCTTTCTTTCTCTTTGGATTCCTCCTCTCGAATGGGAGAGAGTCTTCTTTTGGGGGTCTCTTCAAGAGGCCTCCTAAGTTACTCTCTCCTCTGGGAGAGTAACTTCGGCTTGCAAAACAGGGTTTCCCATAGCTTGTTGCAACCTAGTGATGAGATAATTCACAAACATGGGAGCATCATCATTAGCACCTTCATGTGCAAAATCAAAGCTATCAATGTTCATTCTACTCTCTTGATTATTGTCAGCCATGTTAACAAAATTTATGTTTATACTTAGTGTATGCTTTGGCAATACGAAACCTTAGTTGCCACTCCTCTTAGTCTTTGAAAATCGGCTCTTAAGTATCTACACCCACGGCTCAAAGTGGTTAATTATAGAGAGTAGAGGAGTAGTTCTAACATAGCAGAGTTGCCAAGGGCTAGCTCCTTTCGGACTTCTTATGGCTCAATAATGGTAAAGCCGTAGGCAAGTCTAAAAAGACTCCATTATTAAGTCCAAAGCTCCCGAGGTGTGCACCATCCCCCACATAGTGGGCTTAAGAAAACCGATATTAGATCCTAGTTCCACTTACTCTATTATAATTAACAACATCAACCATTTATAAGCTACTTAAGGACCTCTCTTCTTAAGCAAGAAAAGAGAAACCAAATGCTCTGATACCAATGTAATGGAATTTGCCTATTCAATTTGAGAGTAGCAGAATTTAATGACAGTACTTTCAAGAAATGATTTTGTGAGCATAGCGTGTAGACATAATTGAAGATAGCAACATAATTATAGCAATTAGTTAACTTGGCATGGACAATACTTTTGCAAGAGAGAGAATTTAGAGAACATGACAACAGTTGAGGACCGGATTTATGTGGAGCCAGTCCCCCCTCCAATAGGCATTTGTATTATGATTTCTCCCATAAAGAGAGACTTGTTACAATACATTCTTTGTGTTCCTTGTGACCTAGGTGAAGCAATGAAGATGGAAAGCTTCATGCATCACCAACATAACATAAACTTGGAGAAAGCTTTAACTATCCCAAGCTTCAATCCCAAGACCTCAAACACCTACACACACAACATCACCAAAGAACACACTATGCACTGTGTGTGCCTAGTGCACACACACACACCCACACCATCACGATCATGATCACCGCAATCACCATGCTTGTCTTGAGCATGACCTCTACACCCTTGGGCTATGGAAGATGAAGGGCAACTAAATGAAGGATGATGGCCATAACCCTCATGCGAGTCTTCGCCATCAACTCCCACCTATCCGCCATGTGCTCTACCACTCTCTCCCTTCTCATTCCCCTACCCTATGCTCCCCATTTCATCGCCTTATTCTCTAAATAAAGCTTGAGGTTTTGTGAGTATGTTTTCTTGCAATGTTTTTCCCATGTGAGGTGTGCGGAATCGCCACCTAGTCTTGTGTTTGGAGTGAGCTTGTGTATGTGTGAAGGGTGTGCGGATTCGCCATCCTTTTGTGGTGCCTAAGTACTCAGCCGCTATACCCCCTCCCTCACTCTCTCTCTCTCTCTCTCACTCACTCACTTGATCTCATTCCCTTTCCTCTTCATCATTACTCCCAAGCATCCATCTCTCTTGGATGAAAACTTCGTTATGGTGGTGTGTTGTTTGCGTCCTAGCCGTTGAAGCTAGGTGGTGCCCCTGTTTTCTTTACCATGACAGGCTCGAGGCACGCCATTCGGCCCCCGGTGTTTTAGAGGCCGTCGGGGTTTGGGGTTCGCTTTGCTCCCGTCATTTGGTGCCCCCACTGAGGATCGAACTCAAGACCTTCAGTTTACAAGACGAAAACCCCTAAACTATTGTGAATGGATGAATGGCTAGCAGGATTTGCTAATTGGACAAAAGAAGAAGAAGAGCTTCAAGCACAACTAGACGAACTCCGCATCTCCATCGAAGCTCGAGTGCCAGGCGTAACGGTAATCGGTTTGTAGTAGGAGAGTCAACCAACACGCCAAACCCAGTGGATATACATAGGGCAAGTGCCAAGAAGAAGAAGGAGAAGGTCGAAACCATGTCCGCAACCTACAACCAACCCACAACAACAAAATGGAAGGAGCTCTACACAATAGAGAATGAACACTATTCTACTTTGAGAATCGGGTAACTCAAGTCATCGAGGTAATTATCACAGTCAGTTTTCAAGTCGCACCTGATGCTGCAGCACAGATAACGGAATCGTTGGCTCACACTCTCACTAGAGAAACTAGGGATCTAGTGAGTTTGTTTCAGGAAAGAACACCACCCTCTCCCACAAGTTTGGATAGTGACTAAGCACCTCTAAGCTTCACATGAATCAGTACAACCTACCTCAAGACAGATCACACATACCAACACGTGTACGCTCAATCAAGGTAATAGTGGATTTGAAGGCTCACTACCAGCACGTCATTGACACCATGCTAGGTGGGGAGAAATTTTTTGAGGTTCTGGCATCAGATAAACCATATGTCTTACCTTTGGTACAAGGCAATGTACCATTTGAAGTTTTAATCTATGTCCTAGTATAAGAGGGTATACACGCCTCCTTGTAAAGAAGAAAAAAACTTTTGCAAGTTAAGCAGTGTGTCTTTCTAGCTCTCTCTCAGTAATCATGGCAAGTGTAGCATTTCCAACATTTAAAGGAAAGAAGGGGGAGGATTTGGTAACAGACTTTCTAGATGACTTTGAAGTAGCATGTGTAGTGAGCAACAAAGATACGGATGAATCCCGGGTTAGAATCTTTAAGCATCTCATGAAGCTAGAAGCTAGATCATGGTACAATGCACTTCCACAAGCAACCAAGGATGACTGGGAACCCTTAAAACCGCTTTTAAGAGGCGCTTTGGGGGAGGTACCACTTCAGAAAAGTTGTGGAATAAGTTGAGAGACTTGAAGCAGGAGGGTCTTTTAGAATATGCCACCTATGAGTCCAAATTTGTGGATTTGTGGGAACGGTGGGTTGAGTCACTGGCAAGGGGGGAAGCTGCACCCAATTTCCTAAAAAAAGATCGGTTCACACATGGCTTATGGTCGCTTCTCAAGGAGAAGGTGAAAGGTAGATTCCCGGCTACGTACGAGTTAGCCGTTGAGATTGCTCGCCTTAAGGACAAGAAGCTGCGAATGAAAGCCAAAGAAACCGAGTCAACAGAAGCAGGAACATCACGTCGACCAACAACTGCGACAACCACCATACCACCACCACCGGCTTTTGGGGTAAGAGATGAACAACAAGATATGTTGGCCCATATTACTGACCAACTGCAGAATTTGTCTGTCCACTTAATACAGCAAGGGAGGAGTCAAGAAAGAGATCAAGACCCTGGAAGAGCACGATGACAAAACAGGGAATATCATTGCTACAACTATAGAGAAGACGGTCACGGTATGTACTACTGTCCCAAACCACGACAAAACTATAATAGAGGAGGTAGGAGGAACCAATTGTCACCCCCTAGAGAAAGAACACCCCCACCCCGAGTACCACCCCCACCAAAAAAAATTCTACGTCCACCCCAGACACCACTACAAGCATCCATCCCACCTCTTCCACCAGCCCCACCACCTGATCGCCCTGTAAACATCATAAGGCTAGAAGAGAAAGGAAAAGTCGTAGTAGTGGATCCACCCAGAGCAAAGGAGAGGGACAAGGGTAAGGAGAAGGTAACCTTTTTAGAACCACTTGAGGCCATGACTGTGAAAAGAGCTAGGAGGGAGAAGGCTACACCATCAGATGATGAGAGAAGCATGAGAGGAGAAACTAGCAAGAGGCCATCCAAGCCACGACGGAAATTGGGCATCACCGACTTCCAGCTAGGGGAAAGTTCTAAGCCCTATGATCTAACATTGGATGTGGCAGAGCGAGGATCGAAGATTACATGGCCACAGCTGCTACATCTTGTACCTAAAGTAAGGCGAAAATGGTCTAAAATGGTAAGTACAAAACGCTCCAAAACAAAGGTAGCCGGAGCAATTTCGGGATGCAACATGGATGACATCCTTCCAATTGTCGACGTAAACATAAAAGGAAAGAGGGTTGGAAACACCTACATTGATGGAGGTGCACAAATCTGTGTAATGAGCGAAGCTATGATGCTTCAATTAGGGCTCGAGGTTGACAGGCCTTCTCCATGCAAGGCAAAGATGGCAAAGAACGCAAAAGTAAAGTGTGTGGGTGTGGTAAGTGCCGTGAAAATCAAAGCTTTCAACACTGAGGTAGAGGTAGATGTTTTTGTAATGCCTACTAAGGGGGAGGGCTATCCACTAATTTTGGGAAGGCCATGGTTGATGGCCATGAAGGCAAAACAGGACTTGGGTACTGGCCTTCTACGCATGACCGGTAAGAAAGGGGAGACAATCTACTACGACATGAGGATTGGCAAGTAGAAGCAAATGAATCTGGAAACATCGGCAGATGAAGCCACTAGCGAATCTTCCAGTTCTAAGGAGGAGACCACATCCACCGACGAAAGTGACAGTTCCATTGATGTGATGGATATCATTATGAAGGATCCACAAAGGGTAAGCACCACTGGTGATCCATCACCAAAAGGGAAACCCAACGAAGAGGAGAGAAAATCACCTGGCCTAGGAGGAAGTAGGTTGAAGGGTATGTTGTCTATGGAATTAACACTTGAGGAGAAAGATAGTTTTTTGCAAATGTTGATGGGATTTCCTAGCCTGTTCATTGACAACTATGAAAGAATCACAGGCATTACAGTGGTGGAACATCATATTAAGCTGAAGGAAGGGGTAAAACCAGTTGTGCAAAAGCTACGACGACTGGGGGTCATACAAGCAAAGGCACTCTTGGCCGAGGTAAGGAAACTTCTGGAGGCGGGATTCATCTATCCTGTAGAAAACTCAGAATGGGTGTCACCCGTAGTGGTGACGCCTAAAAAGAATGGTAAGTGGAGGGTCTGTGTTGACTACAAACCACTAAATGCAGCTACAAAGAGAGACCACTTTCCTCTCCCTTTCTTGGATGAAATTCTGAATGAAGTAGCGGGTTTTGAATGCTATACCGTTTGTGATGGTTATTCAGGATACTTTCAAATACACATAGGAAGATCAGCTAAAAACCACTTTTATCATGCCATGGGGTTGTTTTGCATACAGGGTTATGCCATTTGGTCTCACAAATGCACCTGCCACATTCCAAAGATATGTCACATATGTTTTTCAACCGTTCTTTGGAACATCCATAACAGTGTTCATTGATGATTTTTGTATATATAGCTCCCGTATTTCACATTTAGAAAAGGTAACTGAAGGTTTGGCCAGGTTGCAGAGCCTAGGTGGGCAATTAAATGTGGATAAATGTCACATTGGGGAGATTAAAGTCATTCTACTAGGCCATGAAATTTCAGCGTGATTCTAACCACGGATGAAATATTTCCCTATGTTGTACAACACATGGATGTGTCTGCTAGAATTACTAAATGGCTAGTTTGTCTGCAAGAGTTTGACTACACGGTACAGGTAGAAAGCACGGCAAGGGCAAGTTTGGGGGGACTCATGACCTACCAAGTCTTTGAAGGGAAGGAGAAGCAATCTAAGGAAGGAGAAGTCCGATTACCTCCAGTACCACCGATGGTGGAAGGAGCATACTCTCTCTACTTTGATGGAGCCTACAAGCGAGCGTCTGACAAAGCAGCTGCAGGCATAGTGGTCTTTGATGACAAAGGGACAAAGGTATTTTCGTTGGGCCAATTGTTAGATTCACATTCTAACAATGAAGCTGAGTATTCAGCACTAACCAAGGGTCTACAATGGTGTGTCTCACAAGGTGTACAACGCCTTAATGTATTTGGGGATGCTCTACTTCTGGTAAGGCAAGTAAATGGAGCATGGACATGCAAGAATCCTAGTTTAAGGACTCACTTAAGTGGTGTAAAAACCTTGTTGGATAAGTTTTAAGAAGTTCAAATACACCATATCCCAAGGGCTCAAAACCAAGAAGCAGATGCCCTAGCAAGTGAAAGACTACAGGAAGTGGTGGTTGGAGCAATAAAACTAAAGCTCCCTCTATTTCAAGGAAGTGATGCCTTGCCTGACATCATGCATTTTTTGGAAACAGGGGAATGCCCATAAGATTTAACAAAGGGGCAGAAGCAATGGCTGACGCGGAAGGCCACAAGGTATCGACTCATCAATGACGGTTTGTACTGTAAGGGTAAGGAACAAATACTCAAGAAGGTCCCTCTCTCTCAGGAAATCACGAGAGTAATTGCTAGTTGTCACGACAGGGTTTGTGGTGGTCACTTTGCCCTAGACATAACAAGTAGGAAAATCTTGCAGGCAGGCTTCATATGGCCTAGCCTCAACCGTGATGTACACCACTGGTGCAAAACGTGTAAGTTGTGTCAAAAGTCTGGCACTAGGTCACTTATGCCTGAACCACAGACACCTATTCTCTCATATGGCCCATTTGAAAAATGGGGTATTGATGCCATTGGGCCATTACCTAGGGCCAACTCAGGAAAATTCTACATTATCATGGGGGTCGAGTACATGACTAGATGGGCAGAGGCTACAGCCACCACTAGAATCACAGCGGTAGAGGTAGCTAAATTTATCTACGAGCACATATGCTGTAGGTTTGGCACACCTTTAGAGGTCATCTCTGATAGAGGGCCAGGTTTCATAGCAGACTTGGTAGGAGAATTAATGCAAAAACTGGGCATTACAAGGAGGCACTCTTCACCATATTACCCTCAATGTAATGGCCTAGTTGAAAAGGTAAATGGAATGGTTTCTAAAATTATTACCAAGCAGGTAAACAATCATCTCGGAGACTGGGATAAGTATCTACTACCAGCTTTATGGGCCTACAGAACTTCATTTCGTACATCCTTGGGATTCACACCGTATCATCTAGTATTTGGTAAGGAAGCAATCTTGCCCATTGTAGTGCAACTACAAAGTCTCAGAGTAATGGCAAGCCAACTTCAACAACCCAACATGCATTTGAGAGATCACATCATCAACTTGGAAAGACTGCAGCTGGACAGAGAAGAAGCAATAAATTATTATGCAGCACAAGCAGAGCATAGACGTCTTAGCTTTAACGAGCATCTCCGGAAAAAAAGAATTGAGGAAAGGAATGTTGGTGCTCCGCTACGACAATCGCTTCGACACGCGCAAGGATAAGAAACTCCTACTCCAATGGTAAGTTCCTTTCATCGTCAGGAAAAAGTATGCCAATGGAAGCTACCAGCTTATGGAGGCTGATGGAAAACTTCATAAAACCAGGGTAAATGGTTGGCGACTTAAACCTTATTTTCTTCGATTTGACCAGGCTCCACCAATTGACATTCCAGATGAGGACACACCATCAGCCGCCACCTCCGACGATAATGATCAAACAGATGACCTAAAGACATGAATGCCTCTAGCCAAATGGGGAGGGCTAATGATGGGGGCTTTTCACAAGCCAAGCTCCCATACCCCTCTTCTCTCGTCCCCACCCCATGAAAACCCTCTCTTAGGGAGGGAGTGATAAAAGGCATTGGAAAAAGTAAGAAAAAAGTAAAGTATGATTATGTAAATATATAAGAAAGGTAAAATAGGCCACCTCATGCCTGCGGGGTAGCCCATCCCCACCTTGCCTCCTTTTTCTTCACTGTTGCCCCGCCGTGTGTCCCTTTTCCTCTCCTCCACTCAAAAGGTCAACCCCCTCTCTCTTCCCCTTGTCCTTTCTCCTTTCTCTCTCCCCTCAAGCTACCCCACCTCTCACCAATAATGCATTATGACTCACCAATAATGCACCCTAACTCACATGCAACTTACCCTATCTTCCAAAATAGTATACCCCACCCCCTCTTTCTCTCTCCTATCATATCCCATGACCCAAATACCCCCCTCTCTCTCTAAAGGGCGCCATATCTCTTGTCTTGTAGCTAAATAAACTTCCCCACACTCACACACACTCAGTTTCACTGAAAAAGGTGCCCACAGACCCATCCCCACCCAATGGTTACCTGATTTTTCTTGTGTTCACACACATCTGCACACAGATTCACCTGTGAACACACTCCCCTCTCTCCCCTCTTGTAATTACTTTATTATCCATGTCACCTCTCACTTTTTTTCATCAACCCATATCTCTCTCTTAGTCTCTCTCTCATGAGATTGTTGTTCTAGCACATATACACACAGCCAGACAAGTGGGGCCCCCAGTCACATGGCCTATGTAGATAATGATTTCTTCATTTCTAAATTCTAGAATTCCTCCCCCCTCCTCCCCTATATAAAGAGGGGTCACCATCAAACTAAATACACACACAACATCACCAAAGAACACACTATGCACTGTGTGTGCCTAGTGCACACACACACACACACACACACACACACACACACCATCACCATCACCGCAATCACCATGCTTGTCTTGAGCATGACCTCTACACCCTTGGGCTATGGAAGATGAAGGGCAACTAAATGAAGGATGATGGCCATAACCCTCGTGCGAGTCTTCGCCATCAACTCCCACCTATCCGCCATGTGCTCTACCACTCTCTCCCTTCTCATTCCCCTACCCTATGCTCCCCATTTCATCGCCTTATTCTCTAAATAAAGCTTGAGGTTTTGTGAGTATGTTTTCTTGCAATGTTTTGCCCATGTGAGGTGTGCGGAATCGCCACCTAGTCTTGTGTTTGGAGTGAGCTTGTGTATGTGTGAAGGGTGTGCGGATTCTCCATCCTTTTGTGGTGCCTAAGTACTAAGCCGCTATACCCCCTCCCTCTCTCTCTCTCTCTCTCTCTCTCTCTCTCTCTCTCTCTCTCTCTCTCTCTCTCTCTCTCTCTCTCTCTCTCACTCACTCACTCACTTGATCTCATTCCCTTTCCTCTTCATCATTACTCCCAAGCATCCATCTCTCTTGGATGAAAACTTAGAGGTCGTCGGGGTTCGGGGTTCGCTTTGCTCCCGTCAGGAGACATTTCGTAGGAGAAATAATTAGTTCCTCACTTATCATACTCTTGTTTCTAGCATACATAATAGCATAGTAATGAAGAATAAGGAGATGGCAAGCTTAAGCATTGAAGCATGGCTCTTGGTTGGATTTGCACTCCATAGCCAAGAGTGTTGGTGTAGGCTCTCAACCTTTACTTGCTTGAAGAGGGAGCTCTTCCACTTTGCATAGCACACAATGAGAGTGCTTGTGAGTATGTGTGGGTGAGTTTACCCCCTAAGCACCCCCCTAGCTTTCTTGGGTCGACCCCCCCTTGTAGCTCATGCTTGAAGCTCATTGGACCCCTCCAGGCCTGGCCAATCACAAGCAGAAGCCATTACAAGCAACAGGGATAGCCTTGGGACAAGTGTCCCCCTTTCCCCTTTGAGAGAGAGGACTTGATAAATTCAAAAACAATTAGATAATTCAAGTAATTTATCATTGAACCCCTTTGAAGCCTAGCCAATAGGCTTCAAGCAACATATGAAGGTAACATGGGTAGGGACCTGACATGTGTCCTTGCTGCCTCTTCAAGCTGGGGCTTCCCTTGTGAGTGTGAGTGTGTGTTCTCTCTCTAATCCCTAGGAAAAGGGCTCGCCCCCCCCTCTTGTAGGGATGCTTTTGACTTTAGGAGCTCAAGCACCTCATTCATTAAGCATGACAAAGCACTTGGACTAGGGGGTATTCCAACAAGCATCTCAGGCAAGCATGTCAAGGCACCTCAAGCACCTTAATCAAGTGGCAAGTCAAGCACCTCAAGCATGGAGTAATTCAAGCACCTCAAACACCTTAATCAAGCACCTCAAGCAAGAAAAACACCTCAAGCACGACAAGCACCTCAAGCAGGACAAACACCTCGAGCTTGGGCCGGGTTCCCACCTTAAGCTCAGCCCTAGATTACCTAAGGTCAAAGGACTTTTACACACATTATTGGAGGTCTTCAATGAAGCTAACCCTAAGGTCTTATGCTCCATTGGTTAGCCTTGCTCTTGATAGACCATCTCCCATTTGGGCCCCTTTACTATTGGCCCCGTGTTGAGATAGATCTATAAGCACATATCTATATATTTACACTTGTTCCCATTTATTCTCCCACATTAAGTGATCAATTTAATATGAGAAAATCATTTGGGTTGGTTAGATATTAGATTTTATGACACAAGAAAACTAAAACTAGGAGAGTATGTATCGTTGTCATTGGCCATGGATACAGATACACAAATAACACAAATTTAATACATTAGTCTACAAAAGAAACGCTTAAGCAATGCAAATAACAAATAAACAAAGCTGCAACACAACTCAATGAATCTATCCAGTATTGTAGACTAATAAAAAGTGTTTTACAAAAGAGTTCTTAGCAAAAATCAATAGTCAATCTCTCATCTTCTATGAGAGCTGATGCATCAAAGATGTCTATCTCAATCTGTACTTCTACATCTTTGTCATCAAACTCCACTTCTTCATCGCTCAACTTCAGTATTTGAAAGCTCATTTCTAGGTTCGTGCATCTACTGAACCTTGCTTTCCAGCTCAAACTCTAAACTTACATCATTCGTCAGCCCTGCACTTTGTTCATGAAGCTCTTCGACCTCAACTTCCAATCCTTCACACGCTTGCTTGCTCCGTGGAGCAACTTGAACAATATACAGCCAGTGCAGTTTAGAAAAATATTTTTCATCATTTTCTCTCCATAGTGGATCTAGTGTGAACACAACTTGCTCACAATGCTGCGGAAGTACAACATATCCCGCACAATTGTCCACACCCGCCTAGAGTTCACTTGAATCAATCCACTCTTATCTTTGTGCACATTTGCATTAGGGCTACTGGTAATAAATTTGAACCACTTGACATCAAAGATAAAAATATCAAACTTTCTAAAGCTGATCTTCAAGATGTCTTGGATGTAGCCAAAGTATTCAAGCTGGCTAGTCTTTGTGTTCTAATCCCTAGCACTACTCCTACTTTCTTGGACGAAGCTTGCCCTAACACCACTGTCGAAGGTGAACCTTTGTTCATCTATCCGTTGCACTCTAAAGTGTCTCCCATTCGACCACAAAGCTCCATATTTGTGATACTACAACCACAAAATTGAAACAAACTTAAAGTTACTAAAGTAATGTGATCATGTGGAGTAGTGTATTTTTTTTGGACACCGACCTTGAAATATTAATCACGATTTTGGCAACAAAATGAATCTAAATTTATGAATTTGGTGAGCAAAATATATTAAAATTAAATTTATCATTTTTTCAACAAAAATTTTAATTTAGACCTTAACACTAGGTTGGTAACCTAACAGGACATAAAAGAGTCCTTTCAGGGTTTTGAAAAAAAACTCCAAAACCATAGTAGATCCACTCATTTTGTAAAATCCTTTCATGAGGTTATAGTTCAAGGCCTACTACACATGGAAAAAATAAGAAACTTGTAATATTTCTCATCTTTTGGTCACACCAAGCCTCCAAAGTTGATGGACAAGTGCATTTTCATCAAAACAGTCATTTCTTACGTTTTGTTACATAAAAATAAGATTAGGGATTTTTGTAGGACTTGAGATAAATTCCCTAGTTAACTTCAATGGGTTGGTGATCAGAACATATGATTGCTTCTCCCAGGACATAAAAGTGTCCCATTACCAACCTAGTGTTAATTGGTTATTTTTTTTCAATATCACATGTAAAGATAAAAGGAACATCTCTTACAACTTTTTATATAATAGAAGTAAGTGATTTAAGTAGTGCCACCTAGAATTTTCAAATAAGTATCAATGTCACAACACACCTTATACGTACTAGGGTTTTTCTAGGAGACAACATCTTGTTGAGTAGGGTAAGGTTTTTGAAATCTAGATGAAAACTAAATGGGGAAGTGTGAAGATCTCAAACCTCCTACATAAAATCTAGTTAATCATGCATAGGTCAATCATAGAAAAGTTAGGAGAGTGAAAAGAAAAGTAATTATGATGATAGGAGCCCATTAAAATTCCATGTAACAAAATCTTACAACCACATGTAGGCTTTAATATTTTGGGTCCCATGTCATAACGTGATGTGTTTCATCAAACCTACTTGGCCCTCAATCTCCCCTACCATCAAGTTCTTCAGTGGGCATATCTTTGGCAACTAGCCACCCCAAAATACAAAACCTTATAGCAAAGTATGGTGAAAAACATCTTAAGGTCTACACCAATGAAAGCCAAAAAAAAACTCAAAATTTTCAAGATTCACCAAATTGGCAATTTTTAGCCAAAAATAAATACACAAATGTGGAGCTCAAAAAGGAAGTTGTGAAAATTTACATACCAATTGCAACCCCTTGACATCTCCTCTTCGTCTTTAGTAATAAACACTCTATTCCTCTTTGCCTCCGAGATTGTCGCATCTAA
This sequence comes from Adiantum capillus-veneris, assembly GCF_014529385.1. Taxonomy (NCBI): domain Eukaryota; kingdom Viridiplantae; phylum Streptophyta; class Polypodiopsida; order Polypodiales; family Pteridaceae; genus Adiantum; species Adiantum capillus-veneris. The sequence continues at coordinate 165,554,505 of NC_140939.1, read as the reverse complement.
CCACCGCCCCGTTGAAAAGTTAAGCAATTTTTGAAGATGATCTAGAAAAGGAAGGTTTCTAGTGGCACGGTTGTGCTTGAATTGCAAGCGATCTGTCAAGCATTGTTGTTTTTCCCCTTCGTACCTCTCTATCCACTTTGGCATGATGTCGGGGTTGAGAAGGAAAAATCTCATAACCTTTTCTTGCATTGTGATATCTATCTTCCTAATGATGCCTTGTCCCTACGGCTCGTCCCCTGTCACCTTGATGTTGACCTGAATAGTCCACATTCGGGGCATCTCTGGATCAATTGAGCCAAAAAATTCATTGATGAGGACAAGAGACTCTGGTACAAGCCATCCTTCGACCATGCTACCCTTGGGGTGGGCCCTTTGATGAACGAACCCCTTTAAAGTCTTCATGAATCTCTCCAAGAAGAACATCCACCTGCTATGGACTACCCCAGTAATTGCAACTTCATCGACCACAGGCACAAGTACATGCATTTGGATGTTACGAATGTTTTTTGGAACGTACTTCTTAACCATACACACTACTTCAATAGCATTTAAGCGTGCTGCATCAATGCTATCTTTTCTTATCTCTTTTGAACTGATCCAACGTACCAACTCACTGATTTTATAGATTGTTCTTCTAATGTCATCTGTCAAACAATCTTTTATGGCAATTGGTAAGATAAACTATAAAAATTTGTGTCAATCGTGGGACTTAAGACCACTAAGATTGTCATCTATCTTAAAAGCCATTTTCAAACATCGCATGCATGCAGTGGGAGTCTTGAATGAATATATAGTCTTCTTCACTTGTGGCTCTTCTGTACGACTCAAAACCCATGGACGTTTTGGTATAGCAAACTTACCATTGGGTTAAGTCAAGGCCAAATCTCGGCATTCCACCCATAGCCTCTAGGTCATCTCTTTGGGCCCTGCTCTCCCTTTTCCCAGTGATGGTTTTCCATATGATCTCCCCCACATTGTTGAAGATGTGCATTAAGTCGAGCAGATGATTAATCAGTAGGTCACTCCACTATGGGAGTTCATGGAAAATAGAAAGTATTTTCATTCCAGGTGGCATGAAATCTCCCCTTTCTAGCCACATTTTTTTCCAATCGCTCGCTTTCAGTGGATGCATGTCATGGTTGGTCCACGTATCTCATGTCCTTAAGTCAAAAACCTACCATGCTCCTCGTAAAGTATCTTACTCAAATGATCAGAGCGGCGGAAGCCGAGTCGAGAACCATATTTGAGGCATGCATGATTGCCCGAGTAACTCAAGCCTAAAAAAATCATAAAATTAAAATATAAAAGCATTGGCATGGCCAAAAATAACATGTATGTGAGGGTTTCAAAGGCACTTACCGAAACTAGGCAATACCTAGGGGCCTAACTAACTATCGGTTGGCCGCATGACTTATCTCCACCACATGGACGGCTAACTACACCTAACAAGTTTTACTCTTGAGTGCCTTTTAAGGCCTATATCATTTTAGGAGGATACCCTTTTTGACCCACATTCACTCCCCCACTCACTTTTAGGTGCGTCCATGACTCTGGACTTCCTGTAATCGATGTACAGATGGACGTAGCTCTGCCTGGCAGGACTTGTGGAGGATTTTTCAGATTCCTCTGCTATCTAATAATAGTCCCCCATTCTCTTTGGTTGGGGCCCTTATCATTGGAACTGCCGCACATCACTAAATCTCCTCTTGGCAATGAATCAAAGGGCTTCTATCCTACAAACCTGCTTCCCAAGGTGGGCTCCATGGCCAATTGGTGGTTGCACTGGCGGGAATGGGAACGTCTGCAATGCTATCTAAGGTGAGCTTTTTCTCACTTAGTTTTCATTCAATATATCTTTTTTTCCTTTGTATTGTGTGTGCTTTGCATCGGCTTCCTGCCCTATTCTACCCTATTGCTCTCAAGTTTAATGGCTCCCAACAAAAAGGCCGCAGCTGAATCATTCGAGGTAGATGCCTACTCAATTATTACTAGTTTAGATTACTTGTTGTGTTTGATGGCCCCAGGAAAAACGCTATATTATGGTTGGCCTAAAGGTGGTTTTGTTTTTTTTGAAAAAAGCATAGGCTAGTTAAAACCATTGCTATTGTTCATATGTACTTTGCTCATAGGTTTTTCAGCTACCTTTTCTACTCTAAGTTGTGGACTAATATAACCTGTGGCAATAGTTCATTGCTATGCTGACTATTTGGTAGATAACGAGAAAGTATGGGGGGTCAACTATTCTATGGATGATCATCAAAAATTTGGATTAACATACTACCTAGTATGGCCTCTTGGCTACATTGGTTTGACTTTTGCTGGACTTGTCATAATGACCTAGCTTTATTGTCCACCTTGTCTGAAGTTTTAATCACCATTTTGGTGTTAACAATTTATACTATTACTACGTCTATGATAGAACTATGTAAGAATACGATTTAACCTATCATTGGTCGGAGGGAATGTATTGTTGTGGTTTGTCAACCCAGCCTTTCTTTATGGTAAGTACCTGACTTTATGCTACCTAATTGACTCATTTGAGCTCTATGTATGGCATAACTTAGCTTGTTAGTAAAGGGCTATTTGGATTGAGTTAGATTGGCCTTCATACACAATACTTAATGATGGGGTTGGCATCTCATGATGACCTTCGGTTTCTGTATGGGACTAGTTTTGGCTATAGGCTCACTTCTCTTTCGCAAGTTGGATGTTGCTATTGACCTGCTCTTCCTCTATTCTGTCGAATGCATGGGAAGGCTAACATGTGATTTCTATGGTAAAATGCTTTCTTGTCCACTGTGGAAGCAATTTATTCAGTTATGGTGGGTGGCTGACAGTGACTTGTGGTAAGCAAGCTATTGGTGCTTGGTTATCTCTTTGAGTTGACTTGTTTTTCAAAAAACCAAGAGGATGCTTATAGAAGTCTCAAGTGTATGCAGATTTTTTCTATTGCTTATCAATTGTCTCTCTATACAATACTAGATCCCAGTAGGACTCTATTGTAGATAACACCTTGCTGACTGCAAGAATTTCTATGGCCTCACTATTTGCTATGATAACTAACTAACACAGAATATTTGTAATTATTGTGGGCTTTGTACGACTGGCATGTGTTTAAAGTGATCTGTAGGGATACCACAAAGAAGAAAACAATATTTATAAGGTTTTTCTACTGAATGGATAAAATATGACATTCTGGCTTAGCCTTTGAAGGAAGTTAACCTTCTAGCTCAGCACCTAGAGTGGCTTTGGGTAGGGTACTGTTGGGCCTAGACTATTTGCAAAAATATTTATGGAATATTGTAGAATGCTACTGAAATTATGTCTAGCTCTGCACTATTATCCCCTTCACCATAGTTGAACTAGCCTGGTTATTCTACTATGAATTTTTCCACTATGGTCAGAAATAAAACTCTTCTCAGCATTGCACTTGTTGGAGCATAATAAGAGGTTCCGTTGTAAATTATCTAGGTTGTCATTATGAAGACTGACCCATAATTTGTGCTGGTTTTTCTTTTTTTCACTATACATAGGCAATAAATTTCTTCTCTTACTGTATGGCTTCACTTATCTTAGAGAAGTTCCAGGTGTCTGCTCTCCCGTTGTATTGATTAAATACTGGATTCTAGGACCAATAGTTTAGAAATCTGCTTCTCTGATGTTTTATTCTATGGGTTACACATCACTATTTTTTAATAGAATCTGTTGCACATCACCATTTTTTAACAGCATGGTTTTCTTTTTGTTTAGTTCCTTGGTGACATGGATGACAACTAGGCCATCCATTTTACCTGCAATGTTGTCTGAAAACTAAGCTCTAGGTTGTTTTCCTACTGTGGATGCAGGTAAGGGTGCCCTCTCCTTGGCAGTTGATTGAAAAGAAGAAGTGTTGTACTCTCAACTATTTTACTCTACAAGACCATCTTTTTTTTATTATAGCAAAACTCACAATTGTGAGTGAATTATATTGATCATCTCAAAAAATTACAAGAACTTGCCATGCTCGTGCCGAGCCATGACATCATCCAGAGACCATACTTACATCGGCTATCTGGGGAGCCACCCTTAACGACCTGCCCCCTTGCCCTTGATACGCGAGGTTAATTATCATGTTCTTCACAAATCTTCCGTTTTTAGAATTTCCCCCTTTCCTAAGCATTCCACTGACAGCAAGGCATAGATAACCCTAGACCAATCATCCGAGTTTTGCTTGCACCCGAGAGTCCATATTAGCACTCTGCTTTCTTGTATAATTTCTGCGAAGCTTGCCACCTCAGTAACTCCTTCAAGCACACGGTGGTTCCTTGTTTGCCATACATTATGTAAAAAGAAGTATCTGGGTGGAAGCATGAGTGGGTGGATACAATAGTTGTGTCCGAGACATCACCTTAGGAGAGTGAGGAAGCTAGTAATTCTCGTCCTTTGAAACATTAAAATCTATTTTTTGGGACTACTATTTTTTAAAACGTGGTTAGACTCACGAAGTACAATTTCATTATGACAAGTGAATTTTGAACGTGGTGTTGTAACGACCATCCCGCACTCTGCAGCGTCTATGTTCTCGCAGCTATGGAACATTGCTCTCTCTCTCTCTCTCTCTCTCTCTCTCTCTCTCTCTCTCTCTCTCTCTCTCTCTCTCTCTCTCTCTCTCTCTCTCTCTCTCTCTCTCTCTCTCTCTTTGTATCTCTTTCTGTATTGCTCTCTCACTCTCTCCAAGCGTCTTTCTTCTGCTTGATAGGTGAGTAGAACTCATGGTGGAACTTGCATATTTGGAAGGGGAGGATAAGGAGCAGGTGCCTTGCCATTACATTTGTTTCTCTCCCTCTCTTTTTAACTATTGTGCTTTAGGCAGGTTTGTTTTAAATGCACTTGTTATGTTTGGGGTGGGAGTGAGGGTAGAATTTGAGGAGATATGTACATATGGTCAGTCACATGATATGTAGTCTCTAATTTATTCACAGTTGTTGCCTTGTATTGTAAAATCTGGGGAGGTATGTACGTATGTTTAGTGACACGATTGGTGGTTATTATCTACACGACCAAGGATATTATGATTGTCTTTAATTTATCTACGGTTGTTACATTGTATTGTATTGCTGGGAAGGAGGCACTGAATGTAGATAGTAAGCATAGAACACCACATGGTGGTCTAGAGCAACATTCATGACATCAACACAATGAAATGACACAAATAGGGTAGAAGTGAGAAACCTTTAGATTTTAGTTTCGCTGTTCGGGGTTCCCATTCCCTGCATTCCCCGTGACGATTTGATCTTGGCAATACCTGTTGTTTATGTTATGATAGCTCATTATTTCATCCGAATATTTTTTGGGTTCCTACTTGCTTTTGCAACACTTTTTTCCGTGAATCTGAAGATGCCTTGGTGGGTTGTTTCCCTAAAGTCTCTTTTTTATTATGACAACACTATCTAAAGCTCCTTGTAGCTTAGCTGATGATTGTAAATAAGTCATTGTGTTATGTTTTTTATGGTTGGTTCATTCCAGGACTTGAAGCAAGCAATGGTGATCAGGGAATATGAAGCTTTCCGCAAGAGAGAACAAAGAGAGTGATTGAAGAGAAGAGCATATGTAGGTTTGACTGTTGAAAGAGAAGTGAATGAAGCAGGCGAAGGAATAGAAGACTTAACAAAGGCACGGGGCTGTGCTGAAATCTTCGAGAATGAAAAAAGAGCAAAGATAGCAGAAGTGATTGCACGATATGTACTTCAAAGCACTAGTGGAATGGACATGGACACCAAGAAATACATCTTCAATCGGATGATTTAGCACCCTTCATTGAAAGATATCCAGAACGACAAAGCATCAACACCCTGTTTTGCAGATACACTGATAGGAAATATTTGGAACACACTTCAAGACTTGAAGAGACCACAAACTGAAGATGAGATGTTCCTCAAGAGGTCTACCATGATGATGCTTCTGAACTCAAAAAACCTAGAGGAGGCACAAGGCCTTAATGTTAATTTTGTCTCCAAGATACTTTCTATTCATAGAAGGAGCTTGTATGGAGCCAAGAATCGGCTACTCCAACAAACTGAGAAGACCACTTTGTCCTTTTCCACATGTCATCGGAGTCTTCAAAAAAGTCACATACATGAAGAGGTAAAGGAGCTAATAGTCAACTTTTGGATGCTTGAGACTCATGTATCCCCCAACAAAAAAGACATATGTCAAAAGATAATTGGTCGGAAGGAGTATATCGAACATCCCATCCATTTATTGGAAGTATCACAGGTATGGAAGAAAGTGTATGCCATGTAGTGGCTTTTTGTATTTGTTAGATACTCTTGCCGGGTAGAAGCTTTTCGACTGCATAGCTATTTGAATTACTGACATAACTATTGCCAGGGTTTAGCTGCCAATTATTGACCATTATCTATCTGTTTTGCTGCCAATTATGTGTTTCATGGCTGTTCATTATAGTTATTCTTTGGCAATGGCTAGTTAATAGCTGTCAAATTTTGGTTCGTAGCTATCCGTGTTTTATAGATAACTCTTGCCACACTAATAGCTATCAAATGCAGTTTACTTCATAGCCACCCACTAGCTATGTTGTATCATCTTATAACTAGTCAAATATATGTCGTAGTTGTTCACTATATGCCAGTTGATAGCCGTCAAAGTTTGACTGGTAGCTATATGTTGTTACATAACTTCTGCCAGGCTATCTGATTGGTATTGATATTGATGGCCAATAATGACTATTTTTGTAACTACCTACTTGTTGATAGTGATAGATACTAATAATTGTTCTGTTATTAGCAGTTGTGTAATAGCTATTGATCAGGTATTTGCCTTAGGTGAAACTATTTTATAGCTAGTGATTTCTATAAAATATCTCTTGATAGCTCTTTGATAGCAATTGGTAGCTGTTCATGGCTTGTGATTGCTATTCCATAGCCAAAATTTTCTTTTTAATAGGTAATCAATAGATATTTTATAGATAGTCAATGACATTCTATAGCTAGTGATAGCTTTTTGATAGATATCTCATAGCTAGTGTTTGCTATTTCATAGCCAAGGCTACTTTATTGCTAGTGATTGCTACTCAATAGCTAACAATAGCTCTTTGATAACTATAATAGCTTTTCATAGCTAGTGATTGCTATTTCATAGCTAGTGTTTAGTGATTGCTATGGGGTTTGTATTGGTAGCTCTTTGATAGCTATTGACAGATCTTTAATAGTTGTTTATAGCTGGTGATAGCTACCTCTCAACTATTGATAGCGGTTCTTAGATATTTCATAGCTAGTTATAGCTATTGATTTTGATAACTACCATTTGATATCTATTTGTAGCTCTCTGATAGCTATTGATAGTAATAGCTATTGATAGTGAATGATCAGGTGTTTGCTTTAGGTGAAAGGTAATTTATAGTTAGTGATTGTATACGAAAGCTACAAGTAGTTGTTTGATAGATTTTGATAGTTATTTATAGCTAGTGATTTCTACTTTATGGGTGTTTGATAGATAATGATAGCTTTTTCCTATAGATATTTATATCTAGTGATTTTTATTTCATAGATTTTGATAGCTATTAATAGCTATAGTTTACTATTGATAGCCATTGATAGCTAATGGGTAGCTTTGACACATGATTTCTTCGTCATTCAAGATTTCTTGTTGTGGAATGCAGGCTGAGCTCTACCAACGTTTCAAGGATGCCAATCCGGATGTAGCAATCCAGCTTCGTGCTTTTGAATCAGAGAAGCCCTACTTTATGTGAAAGCTAAAGGATAGGCTGACATGTTGTTGTATTTACCATGTGAAAATTTCATATTACAAGGAGGTTGTGAATCATATGCGTAGTCAAGCATTTGGAATGCATGGTGGGTTGTGCAAATGTGCATGCGCTGTGTGCAATGATTCATCACTTGCAGGAACATGTGTTGCTACAAAGTATAGTATGAAGAGAATTTTAAAGCTTATGGTGTCACAAGCAAGCTAGCTCAACCTACCATGGTCTAAAATGCCACATGGGTCAATGTACAAAATGTGGGGCAGAGAAATTCGTATGTTGTCCAGAGGAGCTGCTAAAGGATGCAAGAACCATCAAAGTCAAAGTATTTAAGGATGTGGAAACAAGCAAATGTGAAGGTGGAAAGAAGAAGAAAAGGAAGGAACTTCTATGCGAGGAGATGATCACTGCTGATTTGCTACAGGTATTCAAAAAAGATCTCCAATTTTTCATCAAACATGACTTCGTGTATCGATGGCAGGCTGAACAGTTCAAAGCGTGCATCACGCATTTTTCTGAAGATGTTGTTGTATCTGTGGTGGATTTTTCTAAGAATTATTCATTCAAGGAGTAGAATGAGATCCAGTCGATGCATTGGTATTCCATTCAGGTCACCATTTTTGTACACATTACCTACTATCGTGTTGGACCTGAGATAAAAAAGACTTTGCACTTTTTCATTTCTGATGATAAAAATCACGACACTTTGTTTGTCCAACACCGCTTTATGCTACATTGGCAATGGATAAAAGATAGAGGCTTGGATGTTAGCCAGCAGTGGGTTTGGTCAGATGGTGTAGCATCGCAATTCAAGGCAAAAAGGCCTTTCTATTTTGTTGGTAGATATGTTGCTTTGACATGATGGGGTAGGAGCAGTTGTGAAAAGGGCACTTACACACGAGTAGCTGAAGAGCAATGGAGCTACGCTCAAATGTGCAACTAATGTTGTGCAATTTCTTTGCCAGCATTTTTTCGATGGGTCCATTGCTCACTACCCTTCCAAGCATAGGCAGGTAGAGCGTGTGTTTTGGGAGGTCAAGCTTGGAGAAGTGTCCCGGTAGAACAGATGGGATTGTGAAGCTATCGCTAATGCATGCTCCATACATTTTGTTCGGGGCTACTCAAAACAAGATGGCTCCTCCATCGCACACTGGCAGCTATCTTGCTATTGTAGTGCATGCATGCACAACCAGTGGAAGAATTGCAGCAACAAAACACACGTGTCTAATTGGAGTTTCCACAAAATTGCTCAAAGTGATGGTGGAAATAGTGATGACGAATCTGAGGAGCCTATCTCTGAAGGGCACTATGAAGCATTGAGTGATGCGATTCAGGTAGGTGACAAATTTGTTGTCTATGGCAAGGAGGGGAAGGAAGAAGGTGTCGACTTTTACTTGATCAAGTGCACAAGCACATTGGAGAATCTCAAAGCTCACGACGTCCACAGTTGGGGCAGTGTGTTTGAAGCAAGGTCACACATTTTGAAAGGCCTCTATTATAAGCAAGTTGATGATTATTGTTACAAGCTTTTGGGCTTCATGTACTCCCATCTTTTTAGGTGTATAAAAATCCCACTGACAGTAGTCCAGGGTGCTAGGGGATTGTAGACGATCTCTGCGGAGGTCTTTCAATCTGTATACAACAGCATGCCATGGGAGATGTAATTTTAATCGTTTGGTTTTTATATGAGCAAACAAGTCTTGTCATTCTATTCATATGGTCTACATGCATTGCTAGTTAGTTATGCAGGGTTAACACGTACAATTTTTTACCATTCGCTGCCAAATCTACAAGTAATTTGTCCTATTTTTATCAATACAACTCTCATGGCACCAAAACATGGAAATTGAGCAAATCCTAAACAGATGGTGTTTATGTACTCAAACTTAAGACCGAAACTTAATAAGCTTCGCACGAAAGTAATCAGTGTAATGTCGCATAAAGCTAGATTTTGTATAATGTACTCAACATAAGAGTGGAACTTAATAACCTTCTTAGGAAAAAAACAGTACATGGTCGCTTTGAGCAATGAATTATATTACAAATTTTTGCAATGAGCAAGAATCATCAAAAAGCATGGTGTTACAAATAGGATGACCAGAGGGGATTCTCTAAATCTGCATGAAGCTACATACACTAGCTGTTACAAAAAGTAGGCTGTCCAAACATTAGAGGCAATCCACCAATGTGCCCAAGCATGTCTGTCTAGGCCGTTTATGAAGATTAGGGTCCCACACCACCTTGTAGGCCTCCTTTTGGTATGGGCAATCCCCCACTTTGTCAGATGCCTCCCGTTGAATCTCCTCTGAGGTCTTCTTTTCAATTTCACCCCATCTAACACGATGGTAGTACTCTAGGCTTCTCTATCCATGCAACTCTATGAGATCCTTAACAATCAAGTCCTCTTCACTGCCCCACGTGCCAAACACATCTCCTCCTCTGATAACAAACTACGTTCTATCCCCTGCCTTTAGATACTTGTACAGCCATGGGGCAAGCTTATGTGTAAGGAATGGCCTTCGAGTTGTATTGATAGGTGAGCCAAACGCTGGCACAATGCAGCAATTGCCAGAAAAATTAAATATACACTTGTACAAACTGTTATCAACGAGTAGCGTATTGTGTGGACCAAACTGACCATTACACTTGTTCGAGTAATCATTGAGGTGCTTGAAGAAAATGGGTTTTTTGCCCTTAATTTTGTGATTATGAAGCACATCACAGGAAGTCTGTGCAATGAACCCGGCTACGAGTCCTCATAAACCTCGAAATCATTCATGAAAACACTTTACAACATTATGTTCCATGGCTGAGCTCCAAATGAAGACATTGAAATGAGTTGTTGCCCACAATAAGAACTACCTTCCATCGGGCCGCACAAGGACGTATATCCTTCTTGGCCTCTCCTCCAGTACCTGGTCATATTGTAGATTCCATGTAGGGAAAAACATATCTTCTACCAGATCCACTTTATGAATCAAAAGACCATTCATATCCAAAATAAGAGCCCCAGGATCATTTTGCACACTTTCTGGGACAACATGATAATCCTCCTCAACTGATGCAAGCATCCTGCTCGGATCGTTGCAAACTAGGAAAGACCATGAACATGAGCTGGATGCATACACAAGTGCCAACCTGATGTGGTACATTCGCTTGAGCGCCATGTACCGTCTCCACCTTTTAAATGGGTGATCTATCACGAGTTTTTATGGCCTTGACTTGGGTTTTGTTTCTGATAGTGGACATACTACTAGCATCAGCATTAATTCCTTATGAGTTACGCATACACAAGACTGTCTAATAAGTTGACTAATTGCGAGGAAAAACAACAAAATATTTGCAAAAACATCTTGGAATAGCATTCATATTATGTCCATGAAACAGAAAAGTTTACAAAGATGCATCAGGGGACAATAGACCAGCACCATGATCTTGGCTGGTGGTATTAGGGTGATCAGACAAAAGGCTTGTTTGATGAACTTGCTATGGAGCATGCACACTACCATCAACGCTCACACGATGAGCAGGGAATTCACTGTTTAGGCTTGCATCAGTAACTGTATCAGGAGCAGGGCCTTCATCACAGTTGGACGGATACGCCATGACGGACGTCAACATAGCGAGAACTCACCTAACATATAATGTCAACTGAGGACGGAGCTCGACCCGCAGGCGCATGGAAGCAAGCATAGGGTGTCAATCTACACTCGACCGACTCCTGACTAATTCCTACAGAGGTCTCTACCCAATGTCTAAGCTACAGCCTTCAAGAGTGCTTGAGAAGAGATTTCCTACAACGCTTACAAGAGCCAAACACCCATCAAACAGTCTCGAAACGCCACAGAACTTGAAGGAGACCCTACTAACACCAATAGGTTGCTCTCCCTAAGGTCCATGAACCAAAATCTCAACCCAAAACACCCGGTGTAAAATTGCGTAGGATGTCTGGCCGAAATTTGCAGGTCGTCGTTTCCAAAAACTAAAGTGCCTAATGTGTAGCTCTACTCAATACGAACGTGTGGATATGCTGAAATGCAAAAACGGACAACGTATGCTCACCGAATCACCAGATGAAGCTCGTAGATGGAGCTCGCAAAACCGGACCGTACACGCACAATGTAGGTATTGGCGCGTAGCTCTCGTCAGGGGCAACACGCTACACTTCTCCGCACTCGATTCCAACCACTGGTACACGCATAGCATCAAGAAGAAGCTCTCACTCTCTCTTGTACACAGTACGCTCACTCACAGACAGTAGATCAGATTATTAGAAGTCCCTTTACAAAGCTTTAGATTTTGGCTTATATACTAAGCCTTAGAAAACCTTATGTCCGACCAAAATGACCTTATTTGTCCCTAGGCTTCTATAGAGCTTAATTACAACACCGTGAGCTGGCTTTGCTCATCCAACAAGCATCTGTGGCCAAAATACAATTGCAGACTTAAAATATGAAGTTCCCGTAAACATTACAAAAGTGGCCATAATGGCTCAAAATAATAATAATGGGATATTCGATGATGTCCATGAGCTTGTATCTTCACATTACAACATCCATCTTCGTCTTCATCACTTCATCAGTATCTTTATTTGGAATATTTAGAGAATCTTTGAGGAATCTTCATGGAATCTTTGTGGAAGTGTTGTTGAAAGATTGGCCTGTCAACACTCTCTCCCTCCGAAGTCTTGTCGTCCCCGACAAGACCCTATGTCTGCACTGGCCTTGACAAGTGCTTCATGTTTTGGTGTTGGTTGAAGCTTTTGTTGTTGCACTTGCTTCTATTAGATGCTTTGTATGTTGTAGAGTTACCTTTTTCTTGTACATGAGTGTAGTTGAATCCATAGCTCTCCCCCTCCGATTGGTTGTTGTAGTGTGAATAGGTTGAGTGAGGTTTGTTGTTGCAGCAAGTCATTATCTTGGAAGCTCTGGATTGTTTGTTCTTTGGGTGTCATCCTGCATGTGTACCTGTAATCTTGAAGCCTTTTTTATTTTTTTATGGGCCGTTCCCCTTTGATCTTCTAGTTTATGAGCATGTAGTTGTTTGGGAATGTCGTTGGTCTTCTTTTTTGTGTTTTTATAAGAAAAATAAAATAGTAAAAATAAAATGTGGCGTATATTACAAAATGAAGGTCTTGGATACTTGGATGGGACTAAAGGAAAAAACCCAGTGGGAAAAAAAATGCCTTTAGTCACAATTAAATGTGAGGCTATATGTACTTATGTTTTGATGTAATCGAGTTTTGTTGAGTTAAAGTACTTATGGCCGTATGGCTACTATTATTGACTTGATATACATTGGAGAAGTGTTAGTAGCTTGAAGTCAGAGTCATTGTTGTTGAGCAAATGCTCATGAAACCTGTTACCACTTTGTCATCGTCATTTTGTTGTGTAAGTGCATGGGTGGAACACAAATCGTGTCAAATGAAAATGTCCAATGATGGGACATTGTATTTCCTTGCACAGATAGATGCATGGGAAACAATATGTTGTGCGAGAAGAGTTTGAATGGGTGCTTCCACGAGTGAACGTAGCTAGAGAAGCAAAAATATATTTGACTTCAAGAGCTACCGTTAGAAAATAGCTTCCATTATTGCTTGCATACAAGATCAAATCACTATCCATGCTTTCTAGCAGTTGTAATGCTAATTCTTCCATCAGTATATGGTCTTTGTCGTGGGGCTTCTACATAGCCTTAGGGCTATGTTTCCGAGTTGATTTTGGCGAGGTTTGCACCAAGGGTGAAGATCGAACCGAATCTTTGTTTTTCGTTTCCCTGGATGGTGCTTTTGGATGGGGTCCAAGTATGTGACTTAAAGGTTGCCCACAAATGCTAAACGCATCCATATTTTTCACATCGGCTATTTCATAGTGCCTATTGTATTTGTCGACCACAATGACATCTTGACCTGACCTTCTACATTGGGCATTGTGAATTTCCAGTGATTTCTCCTCCAGCTTGGCATCTTCCAATGCTTCTTGAAATTCCACTTGGGCTCCTGAAAAGGACACTGCTTCTTGTAAAACTGGACTTCTTAATCCCACTCTTGAAGAGATAGGGTCTCTTTGTTGAGTTTGAACTCCTCCCATCCGAGAGGGTTCCATATCTGATGTTGGCATCTATTCAATGCCTGATGATATGACTTGTTGTGCTCTGTTAGCTAGCTCTTGAGACCGAGCTAGCTCGTTTTGAAGTTGTGCTATCTTCATAGCTGGTACTTCCGGCGTATTCCCTGTTTGTGCGATTTGGTGTGTTTGTGCTTTGTCTTGTGTTGGTGCGGTGCACGAGAATTGTGCAGTGTCTTTCCATGTTGTGCCTTGTGTTGTGCCACCCATTTATGCAGTGACAGATGTAGTTGTTAACTCTTCTAGCTGCGTATCAAGAGGTAAAGCCATGACTAGATGATAAACATTAGCACCTTCAGATTTGTAGTCTTCCCCTCTTGATCCAAATATTTCAGCTGCAAAATACTGGTTACTCTCTGCAGGAACTTCATGATTTGTGGCAGCTTTGTAGTAGCGACCGTCCTCATCTACATAAAGTGTACCAATTTTCCGTTTCCCATCTTGAGCTTTGTACAGAAAAATACTTGGAGGATATGTGTAGAGTTCTGTAAGTTGATCCTTGTACAACATTTCTATCTCATTGTCGATGTATTTTCCGTGCCTCATGTAAATTGATCCCAGACAATCTTCCATGAAATCTGGATGTGGGTGTAGTACATTCTTCGCTATTTCAACTTCCACATATTGAGATGTCCGAGTTTCCTCTATATCTTTCTTTGTCTTGATGTACAAATTCCGATTTATATCCTCATCATGTCAATCCTTTGTAATGGCCAATTAAATAGAGCCCACTTTGCTCTCTTGTAATTTCTGTGGATGTACTTGAAGCTTCGTCTCGGTTGGTCCGGTTCCTTTGAGACGCCATTCCTTTCGTCTTGAATCCCTTGTTGTACCTGTTCAGTGATAGCTCTAATTGCTTGCCTCAATGCTAATAAAAATTATTAGCACCCTTGTTTCGGTCTTTATCGCTTGAGATCCTTCAGCTTTTGTGGATGCCTTAATCTCTGAGTTTTCTGAACTGGGCTTTGCTTGAACTTCTTAGCTCCCTTGCTTCCCAAGGCTGATACTGTCTTGTCTGGCTGCTTGCTTTGCCTAGAGCTTTTTAGCAAGCCTCAATCTATTGGAAGCACTGTGATAAGTTATGCAACTTACCACTATACTGCAGCGACTGCTCCCTTCATAGCGATTCTTGATTCGAGCTAACCTGTGTTCACTTTAGCGCACAATATGCAAAATTCTATTTAGCTAGCAAACTTTTTCACAATGAAGGAAAAATTCTTGATGTGCCTTTGATGGCCACACCTGTTCCGTGGGCTCGGAAGTGACTTTCAAGCTCGCTTTTAGCTGAACTAAACTTAAGCTAACACAAGAGAATTATGCACACGTTGCAGTGATTATCTAGCAAAAATCTTGTGTTAAAGTTCTCCAAAACTTGCGACTGTTGTTGCAAAATCAAGAGTCCTTGTGTATGGTCTTACTGCTACCAAATTTGTGTATGGATGTACACTAGGCCGTAGTTAACTTTTACACCTTTCTGCGGGTGACCAATGGTTTTTCCAAAAGATAATTTCAATCTCCTAACTTAGCAGTCTTCAATATCGTGACCGTTTTCTCACAATTCTTTCGAATTATCAGTTTTAGACACTCCTTACTTCTGGATGCATTTTGAGGCCTTAAACGATGTCTTTTTCAAAATTGACCTAAATGGTTGCCATAGGCATCCATTTAGTTCTTGTTTTTCTCTAAGATCTGTAGAGTCGCTCTCAGGCTACGTTTTGATATAAAAACTTTTTTGATCCGATACCGTTTGTGAAAGTTATGGCCAGAATAGTGAAATGCAGTGTAGAATGGTCAAAATGAGGCCAAATTCAATTTTAAAAGTTGGGATCTCTGTGACACCGTGAACACTCTTGTACGGTCAAAATTACATTTGGACCCTAAAACTGGCCTAGACACATCCTATGCGTAGGATGTCTATATGCTCAGAATTTAACAAAATTTAGTCTAGAGACTCCCCTTAAGTCCAGCAACACAATGGTATGATCAAAATTTCATTTGGACCTAAAAATGTCCTTGAGGCATCCTACGCGTAGGATGTCTTTTTACTCAGAATGACTTGAAATTTTCACCCCAGCTTCTCCTTGATGTGCTGATCACAGTGGTGTGCTCATAGGTTTGGGGTCCTAAATCAAGCTGGAGACATTCTACGTGTAGGATGTCTAACTGCTCAGATTTTGTCCAAACTTGATCCCAAGATTCTCCTTGTGCTCAGCAGCCCAATGGTATGCTTAGATTGGAGTTTGGATGCCAATGGTCAAGATTTGGGCTGCATAAGCTTCTAGTGCACTCCAAGAGTAGGATGTCTGACAATTCTTATCTTTGCTTGGTAAATAGGCCAAACAAGGTCCAAATTCTCTTTTGAAAAAAAGATCTAGAATCCTTGAGACACTTAGAACCTCCCTATATGGCTACAATAGAATTTTGACCACTTTATGACCCTGGAGACATCCTACGTGTAGGATGTCTTTTTGCTCTGTTTCAGCTCAAACTTGCACTGTAGCTTCCCCTTGATGTGCTAAACTCACAGCTATTTTTACTTTTTGATTCTAACATCTATAGGTTGGTCAAATGATCAAGAATCTATTTCAAAAGCCTGATGTCTGTTTTGATGAATTCCCAAGTCAAATCAACTCCAAATTGGACCAAATTTGCCTAGGAGGCTTACCTAAGGCTATATGACAGCATGGTATGGTCACAGGAGAATTTTGGTCTCTGAATAATGCATCAGACATCCTACGTGTAGGATGTCTTTTTGCCCAAAATGAACCCAAAATTGGACCAAAGATTCCCCTAGTCTTCAGCAACCCACTGGTATGCTTAGATTTGAGTTTGGATGTCAAAGGACCCCAAAACTAGCTATCCTTGCCTTTTGTCTGTCCAAAAACGCTAAAGTCTATTCAATCTTCACTTTCACTGACCCAAATGAAATGAAATTTATCACATGCACTCAATACAACATTTAGAACATGCCTATGGAGTCATCCTATGGTTTGGTCTCAAAATTAGGCCTTGGACACAATTTGGGTAGGATGTCTGGCAATTCTCGTCTTTTGGCTTTAATGTGTCAAAATTTGGTCAAATTTCCACTTCCCAGGTGAAAATAGGGTAGAATCTACCTTCTAAACACACTGGTAACCTCAGTTTTTCCAAAAAGTGCCCAGATCACCCTGTAGACATCCTACACGTAGGATGTCTACTGCTTATTTTTTCAGACTGAAGTGTCTCTGATGTTTCCTTATGCTCTCAGCAAGTGCAAGTATGCTTCACATTTGCAAAAAAAAGCAAAAATCACTCAATTTAAGCCTTTTCTGAAATTTTACGTTTTCTGACTCCGCCTTTTGGCTTTTGGTCAACAAAAATAGGGAAAAACACTCAAGTCAATATGTTATCAGGGTAAAACCTACCCTCTGAACGCACTGGTAACCTCAATTTCCCCAAATTCCCTGCCAAAAGTTCCCTAGAGACATCCTACGTGTAGGATGTCTACTGTCTTAAAATGCAAATTTTTTCTGGTAGTAGTACTCCCTATGCTCTGTAGAGCTCTCAGCAATAATCATAGAAACTTTTGGACTTCAAATCAGCTTCCAAACACAATTTACCGTCTTTCCTGCTTAGTGTTTTCCACTTCTTTGATGAGCCTAATAGCAAATAAGACCTGCATAAAGTACTCTAGATCAGCAATCAAGATATCCTACTAATTACCCTACTTCTACTCATCATGTGAGATGGTGATTTTGATGTCTTGGTTGCTTCCTGGCCTCACATGGACTCTCAAGTCAACCTACCACCACATCTACCACTCCAACTCCTACTCTCTACACCACAACCTCCTACTACCTAATACTACCTAAGACGGAAGATCTAGGCTAGACACACGCTCCCTAGACTCCTCCTAAGACCTAGAGAGTCCACCACCCTCTGATCCTATCTAAATGTAAAATAGTACTCTGGCAAGCCAGAGGGACCTCTATCCTCAAGGACTAGTCTCGGTCACCTACTTAGGGCCCTTGTCCCCGGCAGCAACGCCAATGTTGGACGGATACGTCGTGACGGACGTCAGCAGCGAGAACTCACCTAACATATAATGTCAACTGAGGACGGAGCTCGACCCGTAGGCGCATGGAAGCAAGCATAGGTTGCCAATCTACACTCGACCGACTCCTGACTAATTCCTACAGAGGTCTCTACCCAATGTCTAAGCTACAGCCTTCAAGAGTGCTTAAGAAGAGATTTCCTACAACGCTTACAATAGCCAAACACCCATCAAACAGTCACGAAACGCCACAGAACTTGAAGGAGACCCTACTAAAACCAATAGGTCTCTCTCCCTAAGGTCCATGAACCAAGGTGGAGAAGCAACTCAATTAGGCTCAACATGCAAGTTTGGTACCACGTAATAGTATAGGGAAATATGTTTTCATGAAGCAGAGAGGACACTTTTGAAGTTATGGGACTTAGAGGTGGTATTGGAAGCTACTAGGATGGACTTTAATGCAGGGATCATCGAGCAGGTGGTTGACACTTTTGATCCAAACATTTGTTCTACAAAATTCAATGGAAGATCAATCCGAGCCACATCATCAACTCTTTCCCATGTGCTTAGGCTACCATATGTTGTTAAGGCCAAACCGTGTTCATTATAGGAAGTTAGCTATTATCTGAAAGAGGATGAGCCAGCTACAAAGAAACATAATAAGGGAGCTCTTTCTTCACATACACAAATATTGTTTTCAGATTTGATCGACTTTTTAAAATTTATGTGCTTAAGATATCTTTTGCATATGTTATGATTATTTGCAGATGGTGGAGAGAAGAAGAGCAAAGTGCTCTATTGATACTGTAGAGCTTTTGAATGAGCAAGATGAGCAGGGACATTGGGTTGCTAGGAAATACAATGTTCTGGATTGGGTGATGCTAAGGCCTAGCTCTAGAGGACGATTTCGAGTAAAGAAGAAAGATATTCAGAAACTCAGTAACCATTGGAAAGCAAGAATTAAGGCTTTCAGAATCCACCCCCCTAATTCATCAACCATGCAAGCTCTTGTTCACTCAACATGTGTATATGCACAAGGAGCTTGCTCTTGGTCATGAGCAAGCTATAGGCCATAAGCCAAATAGTAAGTACTCGTTTCTTGTACATTATTTTGAGTTATACATTTTTTTTTTTGCAGTCTTATGATTTATGATTTGAATGTCTTTGTAGCTATTTACCCATCCACATTTGAGGAGTGGCAATCAGTTGAGTGCAATAGTGGTAAGATAACGGTTTATCACTCAGAGATAGGTTCTATCTTATATGGTGGAAAGCTTCCAAGTGCCTTGGCTACAGAAGGTATTTTCTTTTATGAATCTCTGTATGTATTGCCCATTAGAAAGAGAAAATATGGTAAGTTGTAGCCTATACCTCCCCCTACATTGAATAGTATGCAGTGGCCTTACCCAAACCTTGAATTAGTGGTGGCCTCATACAAGCTCAAGTTTGTGAATGATATTCAAGCTGCTATGAAGCCATCCACCACAGGTTCCAAGGGTGTCCACTTGAGCTAGCTTTTGCCCCATTCATGCTCTGCATATCTCTTTGGATCATGGTTAGGTGTTAGAATAACAAAGTTTACTTTCACATGCAAAGATCTTGATCAATCATGGCTAGATTCTTGCCTAGGGCAGGTTGGGATGTCAAGACACACCTAACTCAAGTTTGAGCCACTTGTAGCATATGGCCGTTTAGGGACAATCTCTTACTTTGGCCTAAACCCTAAACCCTAAACCCTAAACACTAAACCCTAAAATCCTAAACCCTAAGCCCTAACCCTAACCCTAAACCCTAACCTTGTGTCTCAATACTTGGGGCATCAAGGGGATTGTCTCTACAGGTATGCAAAAGTTATCCGAGGCATACTTAGGATGAAAACATTGTGTCAAAGCTTAATTGCAAACAAATTCATGAGCATTCAGCTATTGAAGAATGAAAGGCTATAAAAGAGGCCGACTTAAAGAAAGATGAGAATGTTACTCTTATGCAAAATCCATGGCTATATGATGACACTAATGCTCTTATATGTGGATCCAATCATGTTGATGCTCTTATATGTGGATCCAATAACATTGATGCTCTTTTATGTGGCTCATACATTTGTGATGTGATAGATGAGGGAAATTCTAAGGATGGATCTGCCTATTCAGAGGAGGTGCGAGTTGAAATCAATTTTTTTTTTACTAGAAATCATGAGTGGAAGGATTATGATGATGGTTTGGAAAGTGAAGTGAATGATATCTTCATGGAACATACAGATTTCTGTGAAGCAGAGGTACTTGGAAGAAGGTGAAAGGGTTGAGAAAAATATTGTGGAACATCTGACTGATATCCATGGAGCATGTGGTGTAGCTTCTATTGACCATTCTACAAGTGATTTACAAGATTCTTCTAGAGCAGATATGGACCTTATGGATCTTCTCAATAATGCTTTAGAGGGGTATCAAGTTTCTTGTGTCAAGGGTATTGAACAACACCAAGGGCGGTCACTTTTTAGAATGTGTATGCTATCACGTGAGTTAACCGGAGAGGATTATTAAAAGATCAAAATGTATCAAAATGTATACATACAGAGGGGGGTGGGGGTTTTTTAAATAGGCACATAGTGTAAATATAGTATGTATATTGAGGTATTATTAATAACCTCTTGAACGCACGTGATATAGGAAGCTTTTAATAAGTGACCGCCCCAGGGAACAACATCCTGCAAGAGATGACCTAAATCAACAAGAACATGAAGATGATGATGAATTTATGATACTATTAGATGAGTCTTTAGAGGATTTTATGCCTGCTAAAGAAGCTATGAATAAAGTGTTCGTGGTATCAAATGAGGTTGATGTGCATGGGTATGAGGGAAAAACTATGTTGTAAGTTGAAGAGCATGTTTCATTGGAGGGTGTACAAGATCATGCATATAAGAGTAATCTTATCATAGGGTGGATGGTATGTATGTGGAATTGGTACAAAGGGGGTGTGTGAACTAGGTGATTCCAACAGTGATGATGTATCCTGGGGCGGTCACTTTTTAGAATGTGTATGCTATCACGTGAGTTAACCGGAGAGGATTATTAAAAAATCAAAATGTACCAAAATGTATACATACAGAGGGGGGTGGGGTTTTTTTAAATAGGCATAGTGTAAATATAGTATGTATATTGAGGTATTATCAATAACCTCTTGAACGCACGTGATATAGGAATCTTTTGATAAGTGACCGCCTCGGGTGATGTATCTAAAGCTGCTTGCCACAATATTTCACAAGTTTCTTTGGGTTTGGCCCTTTTCTTGGAATGCTAATCGGGTATTCCAATGATAAAGAGGGTGATGATATATCATCAATATCAGGGTTACTAGACAAGCAGGTTTATGAGAAGCCATCACTAGCATGGAAGCCTCGTTATGATGACAAGTCCGAAAGACAAATGGATGCTACCTTTCTTAGACATGCAAAATTCTATGATATGAAGGTTCAAGGGTACTTGGATGAGGGTTACTAGATCGAGTTCACAAGTATGGATAGCATGCAAGAAGTAGGGGGTGAGGGTGATATGCATATAGGGTTTCTTAATGCCATAAATGATACACTCTTATTACAAGTGTTGGATTGCCTTGGAAATGTTATGAGGCATTTGTTTGCATGCTTTATAGCAAGGTGAATGCTATGTATGCCCTTATGTGTTTTACTATGTTCATGGACTTAGACAATGGGATGATATGTATGTTGATGGTAATAAGCAGCATGAAACCATTATGATGTTATATATGGTGATAATGATGCCAAGTGTTTAGAGGACACTATGATAGGGATAAATAAAAATGCTATTGATGATGTGGACAAGACTGGGAATTCCTTTTATACATTTTCATTTGATTTTAATGTGGGCACTTTGTGTTTTGGCAAAGGCAATCGCAGTGAAAAGGAATTTGTTAAGGTCTATGTGCCATCATATGGCCAATCCTTTAACTATGATACAGGTGGTCATATACTTCGAATGGGTGCAAACATGCATGGTGAGGTTGCTACTATAACGGTTTGGGATCCATGAGGTCTTAAACATGGAGAGAACATGCATTTTTAAAAAATCATATGGATGCTAGGGAAAAGGCATTGACGACAATGCGGGGTTTGGGAATGAAGAAGTGGAGGATAATGTGCTAGGATTTGATGAGGATGAGGGTGTCATTCAAACAAGCATAGATTTGAATGAGGATTGAACCTACATAATAACTTGGTGGCACATACCGAAGGATGTGCAGGTTTAGAGGTGGTGAATGTCGTACCATGGCACGTCCATGATGTAAAATCATGTGAATGAATCCATTTAACATGGGTATAGATTCATAGGATCAAGTGCCACAATGTACATGATGTATATATGTCTTTAGGTGGCAGTCATTGTATGAACATACTTTACTGAGGAGTTGGAGCCTTGGGCGTGGTACCATTTATATTAAATGCTTATAGAATATTAATATTATGGTCTTGGAATGTGGGTGTGTGGTTTGCATCATCACAGGATACATATAGTTCAATCCAGGAAAAAATTACCAAAAATAATAGGTTTCGGGTGTCGCCTGTCAAAGGTGTGTCAAATGATCATGGAAAGGCCTAAAACTGAGATTAAACATGTATTTTATGCTAAAAGGATCAATCCCACAAATTCAGGGATTTTCCCAAGGTCGCTTGGGATTTTCCCGCTCAAAAATGTCCTTTTTAGGCCAAAAATGGTCATTCTTTGGTGAAAATTTAGAAAAAATGGCACATCAGCTGATTTGGCTGTCAAACTAAGTAAAAGGGCTGAAAAAACCTGCAAAGACTAGAAAAAATATCTCTTGGATCAATCTCCACTCCAAAAGTGATCAAATCTAAGCAGTTTTCATCCCGATTTCTCCCGAATTGAGCATTTGTGCTTGTGAGTTCCTAATACCTTATGCATTTTAGGGTGTGAGGGTGAATTAGAGAGCTTATTAATCTCTGCAAAATTAGAATTTAGGCTTCTTGATGGAGAATTTTTGTATTCTCGATTTCCAAAATTGAAGTTATATAGGTGTAATTAGAGGCGTGGCCACATGTTTTCACCAAACAGGTTGATGCTTTGATTGAATCTCTTGCTTCCATGGATGGAGTCTTTCATGGCTGAAAATAAAATGTATTTTATCTCCATATTTGAGTAGTCTTGGTCTGTAAGTTGCTGATTCTCGGGTCGCAAATCTATTCATTCATAGATAGGTAGAAACGGGTATTTCCTTTGGACTATTTCGAATCAAGACGAGGCTATGGATTTTGTGGATGTGCGAAGCCATGGATTTTTGTGGGTGCAAGAGAGGTTGACAAGGGTACTTCCTAAATTTTGTGCATGTCATATGATGAGCCATGGTTATTAGAGTCCCTGTTTCTTCCCCGTGAAGCCGACGACACTTTCCTGTGTGAGAGGTGATTTTTGGGGGTTACCTTGGGTGATTTCCATTCTTGTTTGAGTATGGGAGATGAATGTTAGCCAAGCTCTTCTTCTCATAGGTGCTTCCTAGGTTTTCTTCACATGTGCGAGGCTACCCGAATACTGTCAAAGTTTTCCTAGTAGTGGCTTTAAAGCAGGATTCACTTGTGGAGTTCGAGAGGAAAAAGAATATAACCTAAATACTTGCTTGAAAGGAATTGCATCATAGCACCACTAAACTTAAGATAGATGACCATATTATGAGAGAATTTTAGTGATTTTATATCCTTGAATGTGGGCAACGGAATATAAGGATCTTGAATTTAAAGGGTATCCACTTATACTCTCACAGCTACAAGCCTTGCACTTTCCTAGCTAAACCGCACCAATCTCGACAGCGTGTGTGTGTATACATACACACACACACACACACACACACACACACACACACACATATGTATATATTATATATATATATATATATATATATATATATATATATATATATATATATATATATATAGAGAGAGAGAGAGAGAGAGAGAGAGAGAGAGAGAGAGAGAGAGAGAGAGAGAGAGAGAGAAAGAGAGAGAGAGAGAAAAGTAATAAGTGCAATTTGCATTCTCTACAAACATGATAAACAAGATAAAGATGTATTGTTTTCTTTCTACATAATATCAATGTCACGTTCTTCAACTTGCATTTGATTTTCTATGGTTATCTCATCACTACCTTTTTTGTTTTCTATGCCAACACCCTTTGCTTCATCTTTAGACTTTACAGGAATTGACATTTCTTCATAGTTGTATTGACACCTTCTAGTATAGTTTGCATCTCTTTATATTTGAAATTGTCTTCTTTCTCTTTGAGCTCTTGGAGCTCTTTTGGTGGTACTATAGAGAGACCTATGAAAGGAGATGCGTTGAATGTGCTAGTCCCAAAATTCAAAGCTATGTTTGCTACATGTTTTTTGAGTCTCATAACGGTAAATACTAGCACATTTTCAAAATATAAACTTAGAGCATTTGAGTGACACAAAGATTTTAAAAAAATTAATCTCAAATTTTAATAAAAGTGTATACCTGAAAATATCTCAACTTTTAAAATGTGCAGAATGAGAAATTTCATATATTCTTACTATAAAAAATTTTGATATTGATTTTAAAAAAAAATAAGCTAACAATATTTAAAGAAATATACTATGTTTCATCAATTACATATATCATGTTTTAGGTTTCTAGTCTACCTATCTTTGAGCTCTCATATGCATCATTACTTAAATTATACTTCCTCTCATCTTTCTCTTTATTACTTTGGTGAGCATAGATAGCCTCCTCCTTATCTTTGTCTGTGTCTTTGTTTTTGTTGCACTGCTCAACACCACTCTTTCCTTGTTGATCAACACTAGTACTCCTTTGCTAGTTCTCATTGTCTTTCAGTTTGTATTCATTACTTTGACTAGCACCACTGCTTTCAGGCTTGTCTCTATTCCCCTTTTCATCTTCATCACTACTACTGCTCTCTTGTGTGTCATTATCTTCCTTCTCATCCTCATCATCCCCACTAGGCTGCACATCAATTTTGATTTTGTACAAAGAATCTCTTTCATCATCATTCAACTCGATTACCTGCTTTTTTGAGGATATTTGGGCTCCACACCACTCTTATATTTGTGGATTGTCCTCAAGGATTTGAGAACATTTTGCCTCTAGTGTCATTGCCTCTAGATCATCCTTGCACAATGCAATGCAATGCAATGCCTCTTTGACATTAAGCATTGTTGAAGAACTACTCCATCAAAAAATCCCTCAATAAGATGGAAAATGAAGTCTGGATCAATTTTGACCCCTCTTGTACTTGCAGTGGTAGATATGAAGTCTGTCTCACCAGGTGCTTTATCAATTGACTCAAAAGTATTTCCCTTACGTACAAATAGAACAAGTGAGGCATTAGCAACCATTCCTATTGTTATTGATTGTTTATTATCTTTGGAGATTGTACCCACCTCGTAATGCACCTTTCCTAACTGAGCACGTACACCCTCTACAAGACAACCAATGTTGATGAAGTCCACAAAACACACAATTATGTACTGTAGACATGAGTTCATAATATTGAGACAATTTTTTAGTGAGGAGAATGTGTCAGCTCTGACAAATCCTAGATCAACAAACCACGAGCATCCATTATTGCTATTTGAAATGAAACATGGAATTGTTGACAAAATGTCTCAAGCTTCTAGACATCTAGGCCAACTCCCTTGATAGCCCATGGAGTAGAAATGTATTTTTTCCCTTGGCCTATTGATTCTCTATTGTAGTAGTCTAATTGCACTCTTAGGAAAGAGATGGATTTTTCTTTATCCTGTTAAGACAATCCTTGAAAAAATCCATGTGTGTAGCTCTTTAGTTGATTGTACTCATAATCACCAAGCTTGTACTTCTCACAAATTTGATCCCAAGTCAATGTTTCCATTGTGAGATCATTGAAAAAATCAATGATGGAAACTTTGAGTACTTTGTCAACCTTATGGCCCCATGCAAACTCCTCCATGTCCACCATGTCATTTGTTTATTTCCCCTTCTTGGTTATGATGGTTTTATCAATAAGAGATGCTTGAAGGGTAGGGGATAATATTCCAACAAGGCTAATGCCTTGTTCTCATTTGGTTCAACTATCTGTAAGCCAAGATTGTTAACAATTGCAAGCTCTTGAGAACTTGTTAGAAGATCTGTCTTTTGTATCTTTACCTTCTCTTGATCATCATCGGTGACATCAATTGACATGCTTCTCTTTCCTTGTGATCCCTAGCTACTCTTTGGAGATTTATTTCTTGATAAAGGTGTCTTTTCTTCCTTTGTACCTCTTGTACATTGGTCCCTTCCACCTGTAGCAAAACATTTTTAGGGTTGCTTCTAGCCTGTACCTTTAAATTATCACCTTCTTTTGCTAAACTCACCTTTTGTGGTACGATCTTTGAAGTGTTTGTAGTACCTCCTGCACCCAAGTGGGCAATAGCAGACTTTACAAGATCTCTCCCTTGACTTTGTATCATTGCCGTCTCTTGAATTTAGAGTCTTACCTTTCTTCTTAATAGTTGTTTTTTTATTGATGCTCAATATCCCCATGGAATTCCTGATTTCGTTTACTAATTGAGCATAGTTTTTGACTCTCGAATCTTAAAAAGTAGAGAAACTAGAGATGTTTATACCTAGATTTGCAAATGAATCCTCTTTTCCTTGTTTGCTACCTGTCATGTCAAATGGAGCCCATCTATCTAGACACAAAGAGATGTAAGTGGATTTTATTGTCTCTCCTTTAGGCACAGTAGTGATGGTGATACATGGAGAACCCTCATCATTAACGTCATCTTTAGCATTTACTATGGACCCCATATCCCCATACTTTTTTCCCTCTTCTCTAACATGAAGATGAAAGTCATCTTGGTAGTTTCCTTCGTGATCCTATGTATCCATGCCACCATATAATGTTATGATGGTTGGAGAGATCAAATGATTTCATCACCTTTACTCATGGGGGAATGTATTTGGCCTTCTCTGGAGAGTATACTCTCTAATGTAAAAAATTCTTTTTGTGTGGAGCTTTGGGCCGGAGATTTTTGAATCTCTCCATGCCTAGAACATAATCAAAATATTTAGTGCTAAAACTTATATTTTAGAGTACATAAAGCAAGAGGGAGGGAGATCTGAGGTGTATGGATACTCTAGTTTGAGTGTCTTGTGCTATATGATGCTATATTCTATTAGAGTCTCAAACTTAAGTTTGAGTCTCATATAGTAATATATGAGGCTCAAACTCAAGTTTGATCCTCTAATACTATAAAGAAATATAGCCTCATATAGTATTAGAAGCTCAAGTGCCTCATAAATTACATGAGGCTCAATTGAGCCTCATATAGTATATGAGAAGCCTCTAATAGCATAAGAGGCTCAAACACATAATACCATATGAGCCTAAACATGTGCTATATACTATGAGAGGCTCAAACTCAAGCTTGAGCCTCTTGCACTATATGAGGCTTAAACTCCCACATAGGATGATCGAGAGGAGTAGCTATATGCTCTCCATATAAGAGTCTTTGCCAACTTAGGCTCAAACTATCATTTGAGCCTCATGTAGAACAAAAGGCTCAAACTTCAGTTTGAGCCTCTTGTTCTACACGAGGCTCAAACTCAAGTTTTGAGCCTCACTTAGGCTCAAACTTGAGTTTGAGCCTCTTGTTCTGTACAAGGCTCAAATGATAGTTTGAGCCTCACTTAGTCTCAAACTTGAGTTTGAGTCTTGTGTAGCATAAGAGGCTTAAACTCAAGCTTGATCCTCGTGTAGAAAAAGAGGATCAAACTCAAGTTTGAGCCTCTTGTTCTACACGAGGCTCAAGCTTGAGTTTGATCCTCTTTTTCTACACGAGGATCAAACTCAAGTGTGAGCCTAAGTGAGGCTCAAACTTGAGTTTGAGCCTCTTGTTCTACATGAGCCTCAAATGAAAGTCTGAGCGTAAGCGAGGCTCAAACTATCATTTGAGCCTCGTGTAACACAAGAGGCACAAACTTCTTGTTCCACATGAGGCTCAAATGATAGTTTGAGCCCAAGCGAGGTTCAAACTTGAGTATGAAACTCAAGTTTGAGCCTCATGTTGCATCCGAGACTCAAAGTAAAGTCTAAGCACACAGGATGATAAAGCAGGGAAAACAACGATATTTTAAGCAAGATTGATGCACACAAGAATTATTAAAAGAAATAATAAACCGTACTTGGGTCCGTGTGCTCCGTCTATGGAGGCTCTATGTGCACCCTATATGTGGTAACTCAACCCATAGAGGCACTGGTTGTGTCGCCTCTATAGACTGTGCACAATAATCTGGTCGATCACCGAAGGCCAATATGCCCTACATTTGTGCATGAGAAAGATTATAACTCTCTATGCTCTATGGGTACCAAAGGCCACTACGACGTGGATTTTGTGCTTCAGAGAGCTCCTCATGGTATGCGTTCATGAAAGGGAGATGTGTTGTCTGCATTTGCCGAAAGTACTTTGCATTCTCTGTTTGTAATAACCCATGCTAGTTTTTTAGTTTTGTAAAGGTAAGTCCGCTAGTTTAATAGTTTAATATAGCATAGTGTGAAAGGGCCTTAGTATGTAAAGTTAAGTAAGTCGGCCAGTTATAGTGTGAAAATCCTCTAGATTCGAATTCAAATTTGAATTTAGGGCCGGGGGGGAAGCTATGGAAGAGGTAGGAATTGAACACACTCTCTCTCTCTCTCTCTCTCTCTCTCTCTCTCTCTCTCTCACACACACACACACACACACACACTAGTGACATGGTATACACTCCCACTCTCTCTTGGATCTCTTGGCAACATGCTTCTCCTTCTCTCTCTCTCTTTCTGCTCTTGGCCGTGATGATAGCTTCTCCCACTCTCTCTTCATCTCCACTCTTGGTCACAATGATGGCGGGAACAAGCTTCCTCTGCTCTCTCTTTCGTACATAATGAAGATGGCTTGCTACACTACTTTTCTTTGACTCGTCCATGCACAAGAGGACGGCTCCTCCTCTCTCATTCCAATGCTCAAACTATGATGGCTCCTCCTTTCTTACTCCAACGTCCACGCACCTCCTCTCTCATGCCAACGGTAGCATAAAATAAGTTTCGGTTCCGATTTCTTCCCTCAAGCCCAAGCCCAAGCCCAAGCTCCCGCCCGGGCTCAATCTCGGGTCTTTTGATAGTATTCATGCACCACTATAGTATATATAGTCCTAACTACATAAGCACAACCCTCATCCTTCCCACTTGTCTATTGTAGAAGAATAGGCTCAAGGACAAGTTTGAACCTCAAACTACATGGGAAAAGATCATGCCAAATGCATGTCTATGAGGATATATGTAGACATGGGAATTTGCAAAAGGGCATCAATCTAGAAGGGGACTCTTCTTTACAACACAAGAGGCTCAAACTTGACTGGTAATGGGACACTTTGATGTCCCGAGACACTTTTATGCCCTCTTAAGTGATTGATTCCCTTGAATTTTTGAGTGCTATATATACACAAAGTTTTCTTATGATCTGAAAAAAAAAAGATTTACTTTGGACCATTAATTCCACCATTAGCTTGTTCTCGCAAATGGTTTTTCAACCTCAACTATGCCAAAAAATGTGTGCTATTTTTGGCCATTTTTTATTTTTTTGCATCTATACCGGTAATGAGACACTTTGATGTCCTGAGACGCTTTTATATCCTCTTTATATATATATATATATATATATATATATATATATATATATATATATATATATATATATATATATATATATATATAGAGAGAGAGAGAGAGAGAGAGAGAGAGAGAGAGAGAGAGAGAAGAGAGAGCGAGAGAGAGAAAGAGAGTACAGTGCCATTAAGGTATATATATATATATATATATATATATATATATACCCCTTAATGGCGATGTACTCTCTTTCTCTCTACCCCCCCCCCCCCCCCCTCTCTCTCTCTCTCTCTCTCTCTCTCTTTATACTGCTTGCTTGCCTTCAACCCTGCCTTGCAATCGTGCCATACTTTTGTTTCCCCTTGTCAACTGCTCCATTCATGGTCCATGTCATGACATTGGTACTTATCAATTAACCTTCTTGTGAATTCCTCACAATCAATGCATTCAAATTTATTTACAACAGCAAAGGGACCTTCCCACTTAATCTGAAACTTTTTTGGAAAGTATTGTCCAGTTTACTATTGTACCGCAACACAAGATCACCCTTTTCAATTCCTTTATCCTTGACGCATTCATTGGCCTTCATTTGAGACTTCTTTGACACTTCTTCATAATGACTCAAGGCCAAAATTCTGTCTAACTGCAAGCATTGTAAATCCAACAACCTTTTCTGCCAAGCATCTTGTTGCTCTTCATCTTCCAATGACAACCACTTAAGTGCAGGGAATTCCACTTCAATGGGCAATAAAGCTTCCTTGCCATAAATCAAGTGATAAGGAGAAAACCCTGTGCTTGTTTTGATAGCGGTTCTATAAGCCCATAGTGCACAAGGCAACTCTGAATCCCAAGTCTTCCCATGTGTCTGAGTCATTTTTGTCAAGATATTCACTAACTCTCCATTGAATCTCTCATTAAGACCATTGCATTGTGGATAATAAGGAGAAATGTATCTATGTTGTATATTAAGCTTTCCACAAAGGAAATCAAACAACTCTCCTCTAAATCCTGGTTCCCGATCAGAAAGTAGTTCCAAAGGCACACCAAACTTGCAGCATATGTCTTCGTACACAAACTTCCCCATTTCTTTACTGGTAATCTGTTTGACAGCCTTAGCTTCTGCCCAACATGACAAATAATCCATTGCTGTCAAAATGTAAACATTTCTTTTACCAGTCATGGGTAGGGGTCCAATGACATCAAGACCCCATTTTTTAAATACATCAAAAGCTAAAATCATTTTTCGTGATTCAGGCTTCAAAATTCTTGTCCCCATCTTCTGGCAAGACAAACAAGACTTGCACCAATGGTTCACATCCCGCTGGACACTCGGCCAGACATAGCCTTCTTGTAGAATCTTATGTAGCATAATTTTCATGGAAAAATGTCCTCCACAGGATCCTTCATGGCTCTCTTCTAAAATCTTATAGATCTCTTCTTTCCAGGGCACTCGTCTCAATATCAAATCACTTCCTTTCATATAAAGCACATCATCAAGCATTTTGTACTTTTTGGCTCTTCTCATAAAAGCATACTTTTTGGATGATGGAAAATCTTCAGGTAAGAGACCTGTAAGCAGAAAATCCGCTTCCTTTGATAGCACTTCTCTTCCATGATATAGAGGGACATCAGCCTTCAACACAAACACACAAGTGATCATTTCTTGGGCAGCATCATGAGCTTCTTCATTCTGAGACCTCTCAATATACTGTAAACTCCATGCCTCAAAATTTTTAAGCAAATATTTCACTTTGAAACACAAATTTTTTAACTTAGGGTTCTTATTCTTCCACACTCCCAATACCTGCTTCACAACCAACAAGGCATCTCCTTTGACATCCAGGCGTTTAATTCCCAACTGTAAGCAAATGTGGAGACCGTCCTCAAGGGCCATGTACTCTGCTTCATTATTACTTTTTGCATCAAGCTTTAGCCCTTGTTTCCTCACAAGATTTCCTTGCGCATCATAGACAACAATCCCTCTAGAAGCAGCTTCATGACCTCTTCGATAAGAGCCATCAAAATATAACAGTGAAGCATTGGATATAGCAAGAATTTCAACCTTCTTCCTTTGCACCACCTCTTCCTTAACCAAAATAGGAGACTCTTTGTAAGTGAGTAAATTTGCTAGGGTAGCCCGAGTACTCTCTTCCACTAAAAAAGTGAATTGAAATTCGTGCAGTTCTATAACCCATTTCATCACTGTCTTTGATAT
Source organism: Adiantum capillus-veneris (assembly GCF_014529385.1). Taxonomy (NCBI): domain Eukaryota; kingdom Viridiplantae; phylum Streptophyta; class Polypodiopsida; order Polypodiales; family Pteridaceae; genus Adiantum; species Adiantum capillus-veneris. The sequence continues at coordinate 165,522,701 of NC_140939.1, read as the reverse complement.
ATTTGAGTTATTAAACAACTGAGGCAGCAGTGAATAGCTGGTGAGAAAAGTGAACGACTTTTGAAATAGGTAATGCCTGAATCGTCTGCAAGCATAGACCATACTGATCATCACAAACTCAATCTTTGAGTGCTCTCTTTCATGAGGTGTTTTAACTCGGCTAGCATAATTAACAGGCTTCATATACTTGGACTCCTTCCCTCTTTGCAATAACATAGCCCCAATGGCATCATCTCCAACTGACGGATTAACATAAAATTCTTTCTCCCAGTCAGGAGCTTGCATAATAGGCAGTGTGCTCAAAACTTCTTTGACCTTATCAAAAACTTCTTCACAGTCTTGTGTCCACTCCAATGGATCATTTTTAACCACTTGCTGCAGTGGGTACAGTAACTGTGATGCCAAAGGTATGAATCAAGACAGATATTTAACCTTGTGAATGAAAGTAGTCAATTGTCTTGTATCCTTTGGGGATGATAGCAATAATAAGGCTTCCACTTTCTCTGGATCTACCTCAATCCAATTTTTTGAAATCACATGTGCGAGAAGCTTCACCCTTGGCTGTGCCAAATGACACTTTTTGGGGTTTAACTGACCCTCGCATTCATCATACCTTGCAAATGTCATTTCAAGCTTCTGAACATGCTCTTTCCTTGAACTGTAACACAAAAATCATCTATGAACCCTTTGAAAAACTTCCCAAGAAATGGAGCAAGGACCCAGTCTACTTTCCTTTCAAAGGATCCTGGCCCATTTGTCAACCCAAAAGGAAGGCAACAAAAGCAAAAACAACCCCATGGCGTGATAAACGTAGTCTTTTTCCTATCTTTAGGAGCAAGGATAAGCTGAAAGTATCATGAATACCCATCATAGACACTGTATCTCTCAAAACCAACCACTGCATCCAGCAATTGATCAATAAAAGGCAAAGGGTAAGGGTCTTTCTTGGTTACCGCATTTAGTGGCTTGTAATCAACACATACTCTCCAATGCCCATCTTTCTTTGGGGTGACTATGAAAGGGCTCACCCATTCAGCATTATTCACTGGAACAATGAATCCTACGTCCAAAAGCTTATCCACTTCTTCCTTTAAGGCATTCATCTGCTCCTTGCCCATCCTCCTTAACTTCTGTCTGATTGGTTTTGCCCCTTCAACTAGATCGATCTTCACAGGATCCCCAACAAAACCTCTTATTTCCTGATATGAGGTAATGAAAAGATTTGGAAACATGTCCAACATTGCTAGGTACTCCCTTCTTTCTCCTTGTGTCAGATCAGTACTCATCATATTTTGAATCAACTCTTTCTTCACTAGCTGTTCTTGTTTAGGTTGCATCAACTCTTCAAGTTTCTCTAAACGGCTTGAAGCATTTATATTCCCTGATAATTGTAGCACTTCACTAACTTCTCTCTGCTCCTCGTCTAACAACAAGAATGACACTTCACCCTCATCGCTGGAACTTGAAGTAGTGCTACTTTCTGAGTCTTCAGAACTATCATCACTGGTAGTTTTGGACTCATCATTCTCACTCACATCTTCAAGTGCCATAGATTGTTTGGTAGTCATATCAAACACCCTCTTTTCACCCTTCTTGTCATGCACACCGATTGTGCCCTTACCCAAATCTTGCACGGCACCAACAGCTCTCAACCAAGGTTGTCCCAAAATGAGAGGAAACTCCTAGACCAGCTGGCATGACATGAAAGTTCACCATAACTTTCACGTTAAAGACTTCAACTTCCAAATTCTTGATCATCCCCAAACATCTCACCTTGGCATGGTTTGCTAGTTGAATCCGAAACCCAGAGCTTCCGCATGTAATGAGACCCAGTCTCTCGACACATGACTGTGTGATCACACAAACTTGAGCACCTCCATCAATGTAGGCTTCTCCCATGCCCACACCTTTGTGCCAAGCATTCACCACAGAATAGATGTCGGGTAACTCTCCCACGGACAACACTCTAACTTGTCCATGCTTCGGCTCTTTTTTTGGATTCACTAATGACTTCCACTGCCTTTTGAGTTTGGGCACCATATTCATCAACTGTCCAAAAGTACAATCTACTCTCCTCCCAATCAGGTCTTCCTTTAAACTGTAAGCTGTTTGGCCTTCTCCCAAAGGCAAATCTACCACTTCAAATCATCTATGAGGCTTTCTCTTTCTCTTGAATTTTGCATCTTCACCCTCCTTCTCCTTCCCTTTCTTTCGACTAGGCCCTGGTGCTGCATAACCTTCCCTCTCTCATTTTCCTACTGGCAACACATCTGCGTCTTTCTTTTCCACCTGCACAATACCCACATGACCACCAGAGGTTGAGGCTTGATTTTCCAGTCCAGTACCTTGATCTCCCCATATATCCAATGCATAATCATTGGCTCTATTAGGAATCTGCTGAGGAAGTGGAAACATATCCCCTCCCATCCTTGTTGGATTTGGACAATAAGTACTGATGTGACCAAGCTCACCACAATTATAACAAGTAGGAATGAACCTCTTCTACGGCTCAAACCCACCTTGCCCATGACCCTGGTTAGCATTGAGATGAGCTTCACATGCCTGAGCCATCCCTTTACCACGTCCACGACCACGACCACCTCCACCACCAAGAACGCTAAGTCGTAATTCCTCCATCATGGTCATCATGTCTTGCATATTTTGTTGTAAGTGTTCAGTACTAGTAGCCCTTTGAACAGGTTGGCCTCCAGCTTCTGCCTGATTCTCCTCCTTTTGGCTACCATTATTTTGCTCAAGGACCGCTTTCCCGTATTCATTAAGCCTTTGAGCTTTCCATTCTTTCTCTCTGGCAATGGCGATTGCCTCCTCAAAAGGTGGTGGTCCTTTTCAGCTCAACTTTGAACTTCAAACTTTCTTTTAAGTTTGCCACAAAATGGTCCTTCTTTAACGTGGATGGAGGGATCTCATTTCCCAAAGCTCGAGCCCATTTATCTCATAAACGGGTGAACTGCATGACAAAATCATCAACACTTTGACTAGCCCTTTGAGTGTATCCTAGAATTTCATGCCAAACTTCATCTGGTACTTTGATGGATCAGTATTGTGCCAGGAAATCTTGCTTCACACGATTATAATCCAAAACCACCCCTGGGTTGTGTACCTGCGTCAACTCCTCAAAATTGTGTAACCAAACTTTTGCCTCATCCTATAAACTATATTGCAGCAGCCGCAACAATATAGCTTGTTCTAGTATATTGCGCAGTAAGCAATTGACTTCCAACTTTTCAATAAACGTTTGTGCATTTTCATTAGGCAATCCATAAAACTGTGGGAACTCGTCTGCCATGTTTGATTGCCACAAAAACACTTACATGTGACGTCAAAAACTCAAGGGATGTCGATGGATCGCTCCAGTACCTAATCCACCTCACACTGGGTAACCCGGCCCCCAATGCTCGGCTTCACAAAATCTCACGACCCTCACAAAGGATGCAACGTACCCAAATTAAACGACCGCCTGAAATACTATCCACAAATAGCACATACATAGGCGGTTGTCCATAAGGACCCACATCCCCTTTACATTCTCTACCTGCATAGTGGACAAATTTTGCAAAAATTGGAGCACATGATGATTTCTCCTCCATGGCAATACCAAAATGATGTGGAGTGCAAACGACAATGAAAATGAATGCCCCTATAGCCTTGGACCGATCATACCGTTGGAAAGAACAACAACTGCACCATCAAATTCACCTGTGTTAAACACCTGTAAAGCTTTGAGAATAACATCTCTAGCATAAACCACACTTAGAATTAGAATAATTAGAGAACATGAGTGTGTAGATTGGCTCGTGTAGATGTCCGTAGAGCATCCATATGCTTGATTCCGATAAGGAATGAGCAAATTACAAGCATTTGAAGTTCGGGGGTTTTCAAAAAGCTCCAAAAAAGAGGTCTCTGGAAAGTGTCTACAGGTGTGCAGAAAAATGAAGCTATTAAATGGGGATTTTTTTGGCTCTTATCCCAAGGGAATTTTTCTCCCCTCTTAGCCGACTTCATTTCCCCCTTTAGACACCTTTTTATGGTTCATTTTGAGCCTTTTTTGGGTAAAAAATGGGTTGTTGGCCACTTTTTGACCAAGGCAAGTGGGGGGGGGGACAGGGTCCGAGGACCAAAAAATGGGCCAGGCGCCTGTCCAAGCAGTGGGAACACATATTGGGCGCCCCCTCCTCTCCCCAAAGTCCACGAGCCCTCTCAAGCAAGCCAAGCTCCATTAACTCCTTTGATACACTCATAGGGGGTACCCACTCCCCCCCTTATACCCTCCATTTGTCACATGCTCCCCCCCATGTAGGGTTATTCCATTTTCACTTGGCACCATCCTCCCACCTTCCCCAACTTCCCCATGTCCAAATCTGAAATTTCTATTTTGCCCCCAACTTGAGCCATTTTCTTGGAGGCATAGCGGGTGACCCCGACCACCAAATGTAGCGCCGTAAATCATGGCTTGGAGCTTATTACCCCAGCTAACTCTAGAAATTTCTAAACATACCATTGCTAAAACAAACTATCAAGTCATCCTACTTGCCGTCTTTCCCCGTGCATCCGCCGCCACTTTTTAAGTGAAAAAACCATCCACTTCGAGTGCATGTAACTCATGATGTCGGAGTCCGATTTGCAAGCTATCAAGCACGGCTAGGAATCCTCATTAAAAACTATTTTTTCAAAGATCGACCAACCCAAGACATACTCCAAAACTTTGGAAATTTGGGTATACCCATCTTCAATCTAAGAAGACATACTCCAAAACCATTGCTCAGCGTTGCCTCTAAGGCATAGCAATAGAAAATCCCCTTTTTCAATGTCATCCCTTTTACCAAGGATACGACAAACCATTCTAAAATCAGCAAGAAAATCATCAACATCTTCTTCTAGATTTCCGAAGAAGATTGGGATATCATCAAAGGTATAGCGTGTTATAGTCTCTCAATGCTAGAACCACACAAAGATTAGTTCCAAACTATCATTTTCTCTCATGACATCAACTAACTACACAAAGTTTTGAAAGGTCTTTCAACATGAATTCTAGATTCTTATGTGAAAATGTTTTTTTTCTTTCTTATGTTATGCTAATCCAAACCATATTCTAGATCAATTTTTGTTGCATTGAAATTAAACTCAGTCATACAAGTTTTCATGATTCATATAGTCTTCTTGATTATGCTAAAATTCAAGCATTCATGCAATACAACAACAATAAGCACAAGGTCATTCCTCCGTGGGGGCACCAATTTGACGCGGTCCGGGGCGGGCAACAAGAAGAGCAGCCTCTAAACACCCTGCGAGGATCCCGTACTGCTCAATTGGGGCAGGGGCAAGCACAATCAGAGACAACAACAACCCACAGCCAGAAACCAAACAAGAAAAGGGGCACCACCTAGTGTAGATGCGAACTAGGACGCACGTGATATCTCCTTGTACTCAAACGCACAAAGAGAGGGGAACGCAAGATAGCCACACACACCAAACACAAACATTCATCACGCCAGAGAGAGGTAAAGAGCACAAATTAACTTGAGCAACTCAGTCTTAGCCTTAAAGACTAGATGCACACAAAGCTTGATGAGAAATAGAGAGACAAAACAAAACTTGACCTTGTTGCCCATACACAAATTGTCCCAGGGTCACGGGAGCCCTCTCACCGAGCACCCTCTTACAATTGAAAGTTTTGGCAAACAATTCAAACAAGCCCTCAAACCATCAAGTATGAAATGGCACAACAAACTTCAAGGACAATATACCTTCAACCACCTGATGAGCCAACCTATCAAGTCAATTTGGAGAGAAGAGTCGTAGTTGCAGCATACAATTGCACCCAAAACTATGAATCTTATTTATGGACAAGAGTAGGCTACAAGTGTGATTGTAGAGTATAGTATCACTCCACTCCTCTAGATGGCATAACTAACTTCAAGCTTCTCCATGCACCTATGTGTAGTGATGGAATAGAGCACTCACAATGCACACACTCTACACAACTAGGCTTGAAGAGTGGTGTGTTATGTGTTGAGAATGGTGTGGTGTAGTGTGATCATGTGTTTTACAAGGGAAAGAAGGGCTCTATTTATAGGTTTTAGAAGCCCCGATTAGGATTAGGCCTAATCAAGTTTATTTGAAGGAATAAAAGATTATGCATATTTTTTTTTTTTTTATGAGGGTGGGTCTCTCTTGTCCTTTGAGTCACATGAATGTGGGCTCAAGGGAAGAGAATTTTTGAGGATGAAAGGAGAGAGGATTGAGTGAATAATTTGGGAGTGCCTACTCTAGCAGAGGGTGCATTTTACAATAAGGTTAGGGGTTAGTAGTTAGTAATTTATCACAAAAAAATATTTACAAAATCATTCACCAAATGGTGAGATATATGATGAGAAAAGTTAGAGAAGGGATAAGCTTGTAAAGCAAGGTTGAAGCTTGGAGAAGTTGACATTCACCTCTTTACAGCACCGGAAGAAGAAGCAGTCAGCATGGCGAAGTAGCGCGTGTCGATGAAGCTATGTTATCTTCAAACCTTGGAAAATTCATGATAAAAGCCTTCGTTTGCAGAGGTTATCCTTGGATTTTGCTGATTTTTTGAAGTTCTTTACAAAGCTGAAGAGAGTATGGTAATATGGACATATATGTAGAGAGAAAGGGGGACACATAGGGTGTAGATATGGAGGATGAAGGCTATGGAGGTGTGAGAGATGTGGCAATGGTGAAAACGGTGAATTAAGACATGGGAGTTGCAGGTTTGGGAGTGGGAAGGAGACGGAGGAGTGTGTGTGAAAGAGGAAAATGATAAAGTGGAAGAGGGAGTGTGGCTGCATAGCATGGGCAAACTGGGGTCCACTAATAAAATCATAGCTCACAGCTCATAGCTCAAAAAAATATGAAAAAATTTGAGGTAAAAGTTCAGCTCACGATCTACAACTTTTGTTTGTATCATCTTTTCTAATTCGGGGACCATGTGATCTTTAAAAATTCAGCAAAACCGACTGCTTTTTCCACTTCACAAGGTCCTTGTGAGGTCCTTCTTTGGACGATTCTTTTGAATACCTCCAAGAGTGAGCTCCCCATGGTGTATGCATGCATGCCACATACCCTTGACCTTATTTGGTAGGTCTATAATTGAAGATATTGTTGAGATCATGATATAAATGAATAGTACAACTAAAGAAATCAAATATTGAGGGGTCTAAAAAATATGTACATGTCAAATATAAATAATGTAGGTGGAAAAAATATAAAGGGATCAAAATAAATCTCTCTCATTATAAGTCTACCATAAAAAGATGAATATTTTTTGTGTTCTAATTTATGAGAGTAAAAGAGAATAGATGTAGGAATAAAAAATCACAATAGTGAAAAAATATACACATAAATAAAACTAGTTTTTTTGGATTTTTGTTGGGATGGAGTTACACCAAAAATAAGAGAAGCTTGCATGAAATTATTTTTATATGGAATAAAGAGTATGCAAAATGGTAAGAAAAAATATGGTAATGGTGAGTCAATGTACATAGCATAAATAACACACCATAGGTAGAAATATTTAAATAAATACCAAAATAATTATGAAAAATCCTTTTATTTAGGCCCTATATACAATGAAGTATTTACACACAAATGGGCCATAATATATTTTATTTTTTTGGCTCAACTAGCCCAGTGACTAGCTAATTAAGGGTTTTTAAGAAAATATAGGAAAAGTCCCCTAACTCACACACGCCTATGTACAGTGAAATGGTAGGGATAACCAAAATGTTTGAGTGATTTGATAGGGTGAGATAGCTTACTATGGCAATTATGGAAAGCCGAAAAACGGCTATCATTAGCCCCCCCCTTAGATAATGGTACATTCATGTACCATTTATCCGACCATACAACATGTAGATTGTGTAACGTCTGTCTTTGTCTGCTCTCATCTTTGAAGAACTTTTGTTGTATGATTAAGAAACCTTGTGTGATATGAAAGGTTCTCAGATCCAATAGCAGGAAGTAATGAAGTGACTGAGTAAACCTCCTCCATTGAGAAAGTTCCCATAAGCACCCCCCAGGATCAAAGATCTTGAAATATCTTTCCCAAAGAGAGATGTATGCTATGGAATCACTTACTGATTTTGGTCGAAGAAACTTGTAGATTTTATTGTTGTCCATCATTGTATCTATCACTATGAATGTGATATAAAAGATTGGTTGCTCTTCCTCCTGTGTAAAGTTGATGTATCTGCTACGATCTTCAAGAGTTTGTATGAGCAAATTCCTAAACTGTAGCTCATAAAATTCATTTAACCTGGGTAGGATCATCAAGTCAAAAATTCTATGACCTTCATGATTTAGGAAAGCTTGATCCATGCTTCCAACTTCTATTGGAAGATATTGCAAATAGTTTACCACATAAGTAGATAATAGATAAAGGTTTCTATTGCTTCCAACACATTGGAAGAGAACTGATTGATGAAATATCCACATATAGCAATCAACAAGTTTTTCATCTATGATGAAGACCAGAACCATCACAATGTGCGACCTCCATACACCAAATAACCAAATGTAGAAGGTTTGGAAACATCTGTTCATCACCAAGTATTCATGTCCTCTTCCACTTAAGAAGGTATGGAACCCCCGATGAAAGGTATATGTGAAGAGAGGAGAAGTTGACTTTGAAGAGGTGAAACCCAATGTCAGGATGATTAGGGCTTCAAAAGTTTGGATTTTCTTGCTAAGAGATTGTCCCATGAATGGAGAGACACCTACTAAAACACCATTGGAGAGAATGATACCCTTCTGACAGTTTCCTTTTATAATTTTATTTTTTACTACTCTCCCATGTTCTTCATCCCCTTCTAAGCCCCCCCTTTGGCAAGGTTGTAACTCCTCACATTGTACCACCTCAAAGGTTGATGGATTACTGTTTGATTTTGTGAAAACTCTGGCTTCTTGCATGATAGGTTCCTCCATGCTTAATATACATGGGTCATACCAATGCTTTTCAACATCCTCAAACACTTCTTGAAGATTATCCTCACATGGATTCAACTCACACTCTTCTACTTTGTTTTGGAGTTGGCATTCCATGTACACAATCATCTCTTTATGATCAATGTGGTCTATGATCTCCCTACCTATGATTTCATCTTCTTTTTCACTCTCTTCTTTTTGACAAGATACACTCTCAGAACATTCCATAAGATCAAGGTTACCTTCAAGGTCTTCATTCTCCATAGAGTCATGTTGCACAAAAGCTTCGTCTGCTCGGACTAGAAATTGATTCTCCGCCAAAAGGTTGGATGTATCCATTATTGAATCATCAATGCCATTTGAGATATCTTGTGTCGATTTTTGCATGCTTGTGATAAAGGTAGAAGAAAGATATTCCACATTTGAATCTTGGCTACACACTTTAGCACTTGAATAATCAGTTGGCATGTAAGTAACTTCTTCAACATTTGTCGGAGTAGAAGGAGACAAGTATGGCAAAGGAGATGACTCCTTGATAGAAACACTTTCATGGTGGTTGGTTCTTCCAGCATGATGGAAACCATTTTTGATGTAGAAGTACTTGTGAAACTTCCTTCGGGCAATAGTGACCGTTTCTTCAAAGGCAGAGAGTCCACTACAAGTAACCTTAGTCTTTAGGAAAGGAGACAAACCCGAAATAAATTGCTCCATTTTTACATAATCTGGAAACGTAGAACAAAACCCACATCTTCCCCATTGACGAGAAAAAATATCCTCATAAGCATAGTAGTCTTCACCATGTTGTTGAAGTCTCCCTAATGAAGCCCATGCTTTCTCCGTTGTTGGAAATTTAGAGAATCTGGTCTTCAAAGCTTTGGAAATTTGGGTATACCCATCTTCAATCTGAGAAGACATACTCCAAAACCATTGCTCAGCGTTGCCTCTAAGGCATAGCAATAGAAAATCCCCTTTTTCAATGTCATCTCTTTTACCAAGGATACGACAAACCATTCTAAAATCAACAAGAAAATCATCAACATCTTCTTCTAGATTTCTGAAGAAGATTGGGATATCATCAAAGGTATAGCGTGTCATAGTCTCTCAATGCTAGAACCACACAAAGATTAGTTCCATAAAATCATTTTCTCTCATGACATCAACTAACTACACAAAGTTTTGAAAGGTCTTTCAACATGAATTCTAGATTCTTGTGTGAAAATGTTTTTTTCCTTTCTTATGTTATGCTAATCCAAACCATATTCTAGATCAATTTTTGTTGCATTGAAATTAAACTCAGTAAGACAAGTTTTCATGATTCATATAATCTTCTTGATTATGCTAAAATTCAAGCACTCATGCAATACAACAACAATAAGCACAAGGTCATTCCTCCGTGGGGGCACCAATTTGAGGCGGTCCGGGGCGGGCAACAAGAAGAGCAGCCACTAAACACCCTTCGAGGCTCCCGTGCTGCTCAATTGGGGCTGGAGCAAGCACAATCAGAGACAACAACAACCCACAGCCAAAAACCAAACAAGAAAAGGGGCACCACCTAGTTGTAGATGCGAACTAGGACGCACGTGATATCTCCTTGTACTCAAACGCACAAAGAGAGGGGAACGCAAGATAGCCACACACATCAAACACAAACATTCACCACGCCAGAGAGAGGTAAAGAGCACAAATCAACTTGAGCAACTCAGTTTTAGCCTTAAAGACTAGATGCACACAAAGCTTGATGAGAAATAGAGAGACAACACAAAACTTGACCTTGTTGCCCATACACAAATTGTCCCAGGGTCACGGGAGCCCTCTCACCGAGCACCCTCTTACAATTGAAAGTTTTGGCAAACAATTCAAACAAGCCCTCAAACCACCAAGCATGAAATGGTACAACAAACTTCAAGGACAATATACCTTCAACCACCTAATGACCCAACGTATCAAGTCAATTTGGAGAGAAGAGTCGTAGTTGCAGCATACAATTGCACCCAAAACTATGAATCTTATTTATGGACAAGAGTAGGCTACAAGTGTGATTGCAGAGTATAGTATCACTCCACTCCTCTAGATGGCATAACTAGCTTCAAGCTTCTTCATGCACCTATGTGTAGTGATGGAATAGAGCACTCACAATGCACACACTCTACACAACTAGGCTTGAAGAGTGGTGTGTTATGTGTTGAAAATGTTGTGGTGTAGTGTGATCATGTGTTTTACAAGGGAAAGAAGGGCTCTATTTATAGGTTTTAGAAGCCCTGATTAGGATTAGGCCTAATCAAGTTTATTTGAAGGAATAAAAGATTATGCATATTTTTATTTTTTTAATGAGGGTGGGTCTCTCTTGTCCTTTGAGTCACATGAATGTGGGCTCAAGGGAAGAGAATGTTTGAGGATGAAAGGAGAGAGGATTGAGTGAATAATTTGGGAGTGCCTACTCTAGTAGAGGGTGTATTTTACAATAAGGTTAGTGGTTAGTAGTTAGTAATTTATCACAAAAAAATATTTACAAAATCATTCACGAAATGGTATTTCTCCTAATGTGTCGTACAAAAAAAAAAAAGTTAAAAACATGAAAAAGAAGTTTAACTTAAAATGTACTAACCTTGTTGTCCCTCGGAGCTAAGTTACTTGGTCTTGAGTTTGGCTCCTAGCCATGTATGCTAAAAAATTTGGAGATATTGGAGATCTGTGCATACCCTTTGGGCTTGGTTCAGGCCGATCGCTAGTGAAAAAAAAACATGCAGACATGTTGCAAAGTTTCCCCAAGTTCGTGTGCTTGATAGCATATTCCAAACTTTGGGAATGCCGATGCAGGTTGTCCTAAAGTGAAACCATGCTTCCTAAAATTGAAGTCCATCGAAAAGATGAGACAAAATTGATTATGAGTGTTCATAACAAACAGATGCTTTGGTTGACACACAAATGTCAAGCAAAAGAGAGTCAACCTTATCAAGCTTGCATAGAATATCGGCCTTGCCGAAATGCATCGTAGAGAATCCTTAGACTTCCCAATATTGAAAGAGATAGTAGCTGTAGCTTAGCTATCACATGTCATCTCTTGCTAGACTCTACTTGAGCGAAGCAACATTTTCTTGTCAAGTTGGTAGTGTAGAATATAGCACCGAAACAAGAAGCAGTCAACATGGAGAAGTAGCGCGTGTCGATGAAGCTATGTTATCTTCAAACCTTGGAAAATTCATGATAAAATCCTTCATTTCCAGAGGTTATCCTTGGATTTTGCTGATTTTTTGAAGTTCTTTACAAAGCTGAAGAGAGTATGGTAATATGGACATATATGTAGAGAGAAAGGGGGACACATAGGGTGTAGAAATGGAGGATGAAGGCTATGGAGGTGTGAGAGATGTGGCAATGGTGAAAAGGGTGAATTAAGACATGGGAGTTGCAGGTTTGGGAGTGGGAAGGAGACGGAGGAGTGTGTGTGAAAGAGGAAAATGATAAAGTGGAAGAGGGAGTGTGGCTGCATAGCATGGGCAAACTGGGGTCCACTAATAAAATCATAGCTCACAGCTCATAGCTCAAAAAAATATGAAAACATTTGAGGTGAAAGTTCAGCTCAGGAGCTACAACTTTTGTTTGTATCACCTTTTCAAATTCGGGGACCATGTGATCTTTAAAAATTCAGCAAAACCGACTTTTTTTTCCACTGCACAAGGTCCTTGTGAGGTCCTTCTTTGGAGGATTGTTTTGAATACCTCCAAGAGTGAGCTCCCCATGGTGCATGCATGCATGCCACATACCCTTGACCTTATTTGGTAGGTCTATAATTGAAGATATTGTTGAGATCATGATATAAATGAATAGTACAACTAAGGAAATCAAATATTGAGGGGTCTAAAAAAATATGTACATGTCAAATATAAATAATATAGGAGAAAAAAATATAAACGAAATAATAGTTCGAGAGATTGTGCTTACTGCTACAAACGAAATTTCTTTCACACATGTTGATGCATTTATGCACATGGATCAAGAAGAATCCTTTGCTTTTGTATCTACACTTGCTAGACTTGGTCTTGTAGTCAAATTTGTGGGGATGGCATATGTATAGTACATGATCTCAAATTTGGTGATGAAATTGTTGTATCTGGCATTTTATGTCGTGGGCTGTATAAGCTCACTTTGTATGATAAGTGTGGGTAGAATTTTGCAAATGTTGTTTTGGATTCAAAGGCTGTTTTAGATGCAAAACTTTGGCATGCACATTTTGGGCAACTAAATTTTGCCAATTTGCTGTAATTGCAAAAGTCGAATATGTTTACTTCTTTGCCGCCTCTTGAAGCACCTACGAAATATGTTTGTGAATGTTGTATTTTGGGTAAGATGCAGCGTTAAAAGTCTCCAAAGGATGGTTCAATTAAGGCCACATGCAAGTTGCAGCTTGTGCATAGTGATGTTTGTGGGCCCATGCAAACTCCATCCTTGGGCAATTACCTTTACTTCGTGACTTTCATTGATGATTACTCTAGGCATGCATGGGTGTATCCGCTTAAAGATAAGTCGGAATTATTTTTGGGCTTCAAACAATTTCTGGCTATGACTGAAAATTTCTCAAAATGTACTATGGGTACCCTCCGTTCAGGTCGAGGGGGAGAATATATATCCTATGAATTTAATGCCTTTCCTGTCTAGTCATGGGGTAAAACACCAATATACAATGCCATATACACCTCAACAAAATGGTGTTGCTGAGAGAAAGAATAGGTTTTTTTTGGAAATGACACGATGTATGGTCAAAAGTCAAGCTTTACCACATTCATTTTTTGGGTTGCATTTATAGGGCCGTATAATGGAAATTATACGTATTATTTGGATTTCACATTTTTTTTCCAAATAATACAGTGTAAAACATATAATCAAAGGAATGCTTCGATCGAAGGATCGTATAATATATATGCCTCTTCAATCGAAGGAGTACATTGTAGCTTTTACAGATTATCATAGATAGAGGAGACAGAGCAAGCGGATCTTAAACCTAAATCCTAAACCCCAAATCCCAAACCCAACCCTAAACCCTAATCATGCTCCATGGTTCCGGTGCTTTTGATTCTTTCGGTGGGAAATATCCCATACTGGTCATATATCCACTAGGATCCTTGTAATATGCAAGGATTGACACAAGTTACTGCTCCATTGGCCCTTCAACAAGCGGTACATAACTGACTCCTTTACGTCTTGTTCCAAGTAGTGGAGGTTGTTGTACTAAGACTGGCTGTGGTCTTTCAACTCCTACTTGGTGTTCCTTTACATATCCCTTGTTATAAAAGCACTCCTCAGTTGCGTGATTTGTCCATTTTTTCTCTATTGCACACCACTTAGGTTTCTTAGCATGCGGCTTAGCAAACGGATTAATTATCTTGAGCACCCCTTCAATGAGTTGTTCTTGATTTAGTGAAGGTTCATATTTTTGTACTGAATTGGCTTATTTGTTTCCACTATGCTGTGATGAGATATCATCATCTAAATCCTTGTATTGCCCCTCCTTGTAGAAAACACAACTATCTACCAAGTAGAGAGATTCTTTTGTTAACTCATTCAATGTAGAGTTCTTTTTAGTGTGTAAGTATTTCTAGAGATCTGTGCTCCTCAATCCTTGGATAAAAATGAGCATTAGCCTCGATTGGGTTGGCAGTTCTTTTACTGGGCAGAACTTCACGTACCTCTTCAGTCATAAGGCTGCTTTTTGTACAAATTCTCCTTCCATCTATTTGAACTTGTGGATTTTCAAGACGGTGTTGTGAGCTATTCCTCTTTGACAAAATTCCTTGATAAATTCATCAATCAATTGACCCAAAATCCCTGCGTTCTACGGAATTGAACCGGGTGGCAGTGTGTAAGGACATCAGTCCTATGGGCAAGGCCATCGGCACGGCCGGACAGTGTGTACGCTAGGGGGAGGCTATAAGATAGCACAGTTGGGTGGAGATTAGCACACGCATTACCACCACCCTTTCATTGGTATTCAAGCTATTTTTGGGAGGACGATAAAAGCGGCTTGCATGTGTGTGCGACGCCCTGCTTCTCCCCCACATTCCACAGATAGCGACGTCTTCACTGTGCAGCAAAAAGAAGACAAGTGCAGTTTTCTGTGCGAGCAACACGTGGACGAACAACAAAATTCGATCGCAGTCGCCCCATCTGCACCCTCCACAACGCACGACCAAGGCAAACTCGACCGACAACTCAACAGCACCATGGCTCCGAAGGCTTCTATTGGCGCCGTTGGTTGCACGCGGTAGGAAGGCCCACTTAACCCTTGCATGAAGGAGGGTTGAACCCACCCCATGAGGGTAAGAGGCCAACACTTTACTATCAAGCTATTGGCTCTTGTTGTGTATAACAAGGAAAGATAGTCTACTTGTGTTGAAAGGAAAACTAGAAGGAAAGGGAAAGCTTTAAACTTCAAGGAAGTAGCTTTACCCTTCCTTTTCACTTCTTGGAGGAAGTCAAGTTTTCCTCAAAAATTTCTTTTTTCCTCAAGGACGTAGCTTCAAACTAAATAAAAGCCTTCACAAAAACGACAAGTTTTTGTGAAGAATCATCAAAGGTGTTCTTACAAGGAACAACAAGTGAAGCGCTCAACTTTCTGCAAGGTGAGGTTCGCATGCAACGCAAATCGCGGAGCATACAAAACACAAAGACTTTAATTTCTCAAGGTACAAGTTGTCGTTTCTTTTTCTCTCTTTGCATTAGTGTGTGTTTACCATGGCCAGTGAGGATATCCCACCTACACACACGTTTGATTTTGAGCACGTAGATCAAAATCAGGGCACCACAGGTGCTGCTGACACTAATATGCATGATGATGATGATCTAGGAGATCATGGGCTTGTAGATATGGCTTTTTTCAAGACTTTAGAACATCACCAAAGCGTACTTAAAAGAAACCTCTCTGTACTCAATGCAAATGTTACCAATCTTACAGATTTACTTGTGAAATTTATGAATTAACAGACAACTCAAGGAGCCACAAGTGGCACGATTCAAGGGAACCAATCTCGCACAACTCAAGGAGTCCAAGAGACAAGTGTTGCCGAAGATGCAGAAGGTAGCAATGCATTACTTAAGAATATCACCATTCCTGAGTTTCATGGGGAAGAGCGTGATCGCAACAAGGATGCAGTCAATACGTTCTTACACAAATGGAGTGATATTCATAGATTGAGACACACCCCGGATATAAAGACGGATGTGGAAACAAGTCCTCCGTCTTGGGCTACGTTTCAAGATTCTTTCTCCAAAGAGTTTTTGGACTCCAATGAAGAAGATAAGAATTGGTTAGCATGGGATGCATGCTGCATGTCTGGCCTCTCTCTCACACAGTACCTTTCAAAGTATCAGGAAATCATATTAAAACTAGAAGGTCTAAATGAATTCCAAAAGATACGGGGTTTTAATGGGAGTCTTGACAAAGACTATCGTCTTCATGTTAAGACCCAACATCCAAAAACTTTGGAAGAAGCCATTGGTCATGCACAAAGATATGATGATGACCAAGAGAGGAAAGGAAATGTTCCCTACTCTAAGAACACTTTTGCTAAGAGCAATGTGGCTAAGAGCCAATGGCGAGGTAGATCTCCCACACGTTCCAAGAGGAAAAAGAGACAATCTACCTCTCCACGCCCACAAGAGGCTAAGAAGCCTAAGAAATCACGATATACTCCACGTGGGTCTCTTAGCACTGCTGATTTTGAGCGTGCAAAGAAACACAATTTGTGTTTTAGATGTCTTTTGAACCAACATAACAAGAAAGATTGTCCTCTTTTGCAAGGCAAAGAAAAGGCCATGCACACGGTGCAACACCTCACATTAGATTCATCTCCTAAATATTGTGTTGTAGAGGTTCTTCATATGGAAGAAAAGCACAAGTGTTGTGTGCCTGCTTCAATGTGGCAGCCCACCTTTGGACCCCATGATTTGATTCTCATGCATGGCACTATTAACGGAAACCGTGTTCGTATTTTAGTGGATGATGGTGCAACTCATAACTTCTTGAACTATAAGCTAGTCAAGAAATTGAAGCTTACACAAACTCCCTGCTCTCACAAGTATGTGGTGGAGTAGATGTCTGGGAATGATAAAGAAGTATGGGACACGGTAGTTCAAGGGGTTGAGCTTATTGTTCAAGATCATATGATGACCCTTGACTTCCAAGTTATGAACATGGACCGTGTTGATGTAGTTTTAGGACGGGAGTGGCTGCATGGTTTAGGAAACACATTGCACACTAGTTATGAACACAACTCCTTATCCTTTATGGCCAATGGTAAACATGTGCTTTTGCTCGATGAGAAAAATATGCCATCTGCACCTCTTATATGTACAGTCGAGCTTTCTATTTTCTAGAAAGCAAATTTAATAGATGAAGTCTTTTTGTGTTACTGCTTGTCTCCAAGTCTTGTGAATTCTCAAGAGCAAAGTGCGGTGAATTCTAGTAATGGTATGCAAAGTGCAATGAATTCTACTGATAAACAAAGTGTTAACAAATCTAATGAGCAAAGTGCTCTCAATTTTAATTCTATAGAGCAACGTGCAACTGTTGTAAAACAAAAATTACAAGAATTACAAGATTATCCATCCCAACATAACTCTAGTTTACTTTCTCCTTTTGCACGGCAAAAGCTGACTCACTTACTCACGGAGTATAGTGATGTGTTCTCAAGTGATTTACCACCGGGTTTACCCCCTACACGTGATGTGCATCATGGCATAGATGTCTTGCGAGACACTAAACCGGTGAGTAAACCACCTTATCATATGAGTGCTAAAGAAGCCAAGGAGGTTGAGAGTCAGTTGGCTGACTACCTCGCTCGTGGTTTCATTAGACCTAGCACTTCGCCTTGGGCATCACCAATTCTATTGGTAAAAAAGAAAGATGGTACTATGCACATGTGGGTAGATTATCGCGGATTAAATGTGATAACCATCAAGAACAAGTATCCTCTGCCTCGCGTGGATGAGTTATTTGATCAACTCCACGAGGCAAGATACTATACATAGATAGACCTTCATTCAGGATACCACTAGGTACCTATCCTACTGCAAGATATCTCCAAAACTACCTTTAGAACACGGTTCAGGCATTTTGAACTTTTGGTTATGCCTTTTGGTCTAACCAATACTCCAGCTACATTTATGACACTCATGGATAGTGTCTTACGTCCCTATCTTGGAAAATTTGTTGCGGTTTTCCTTGATGATATTCTCATTTATAGTAAGACTGAAGATAAACACATAGAACACTTACGATTAGTGTTTGAACAGCTACGAGCTCACATGCTGTATGCTAAGCAAAGCAAGTGCAATTTCTTTAAAACAGAGATACATTACCTCGGTCATGTGATCTCTTATTCTGGCATCAAGATGGACACTGACAAGGTCGCTACCATTCTTCGATGGCCACATCCCAACACGGTTGAGGAGCTTCAAATATTTTTAGGCATGGCTGGATTTTATCGACAATATATCCGTGACTATGCCAAAATCATTGTTCCTATGACGGATCAACTTAAAGAAAAAGGTAAGACATTTTCTTGGGAAGAAGCCCAAAAACACAGTTTCGAATAGCTCAAGGTAGCTATGGCCACTGCTCCCATCCTAGCAATCGTCGACCCCCTTAAGCTGTTTGTGGTAGAGACTGATGCTAGTGATAAAGCCATTGGGGCGGTATTTCTCCAGGAGGGAATACCTATAGCCTTTGAAAGTGAAAAGTTAGATAGAGCTCAACTGAATTATTATGTCTATGAGAGAGAGCTCTATGCCATAATTCACGCTTTACGAAAGTGGAAACACTATTTATATGGTGCCTAGTTTGAAGTAGTTTTGACCATGAGAGTATCAAATGGTTTACTACTCAAACAGACTTGAAGGGCCGTAAAGTTAGATGGACAGAAATCCTTCAAGATTATAATTGTAAGCTACTATATCGCAAGGGGTGATATAATGTAGTAGCCAATGCACTATGTCAGATGCCTCCTATTAATTCACTTGCTTTCATGGAACTAAAGAGTGGATTTTTGGAGTCATTACGTGGCAAGTGTGCACAAGATCACTCATATGCTAAAGTGTGAAGTGCAGTTTTAAAAAGGGATCCCTCACACTCACATGTCTCTGAACAGCCAGATCAACATGTCTCTGCACGCGCAGATAGAAACTCCAACACACAGAGCTCCACCCCTACTCAAGAAGAGCTTAAGCGATGGAAGAATTTTTCCATTGATGATAGATACTTACTCCACAAAGTTAGAGTATGTGTGCCAAAGGACTCAGACACTAGGCACCAAATCTTATTTGAGTGTCACGATAGTCCAAGTGCTAGTCATCCAGGTATCCGTAAGATGTATGCCTTAGTTCGACGGCAATTTTATTGGTCGGGCTTACATCATGATGTTCAACATTACGTACTAAACTGCCAGCAGTGCCAAGTTAATAAGGTAGAGAACCTCAAGGTAGGTGGCCTTTTACATCCTTTAGAGATTCCACAAGGTAAGTGGGAGAGTATCTCTATGTATTTTGTAGTAGGACTACCTACTACAAATCGTGGCCATGATGCCTTTTGGGTAATTGTAGACCGTCTCACAAAGATGGGTCGATTCATTCCCACTAAGACTACGGTTAAGAAACCGGAATTAGCACGGCTATTTGTAGAGCATATATATAAACTCTATGGTCTTCCAGCTAGTATTATTAGTGACAGAGATCGAATGTTCGATAATCACTTCTGGAGAGCTGTGTTCTAAAAGTTGGATACTAAACTTAATCTAAGTACGACTTATCATCCAGAAACAGATGGTCAAACAGAAAGAGTTAATCAATTTCTAGAGGATATGCTACGAGCATACTTTAGCAAGAAGCAAACCAATTGGGAAGACTACTTACCTATATTGGAATTTTCTTATAATAGTTCAAAGCATGTGACTACAGGGTTTAATCCATTTATGCTTTTGTATGGATTTCAACCTAGATCACCCGTTACGATGGGGTTGGCTAAGGAGAAGATACAACAAGCGAAGGATTTTCTCCAAGACCATTTTGACATGCTTCAAGTTGCTCGACAGAATGTTAAGCAAGCTCAAGATCAATATAAGAAGTACGCAGATGAGCATCGACGTCTTGCTACTTTTGAAGAAGGAGACAAGGTTTTCCTCAAAGTTATGGAGCATTTAGAAAGTCTAAAGATGGGAAAAGTTTCTAAACTTCCACCACGCTATTGTGGACCGTTTTCCATTCTCAAACATATAGGTCAAGTGGCCTATAAGTTAGCTCTTCCAGAGCACTCACGAGTTCATCCTGTTTCCCATGTTAGCCATTTACAAAAACAGCTAGGAAAGAATGATAATGTCATTTTACATCCTTTAGAGATTCCACAAGGTAAGTGGGAGAGTATCTCTATGTATTTTGTAGTAGGACTACCTACTACAAATCGTGGCCATGATGCCATTTGGGTAATTGTAGACCGTCTCACAAAGATGGGTCGATTCACTCCCACTAAGACTACGGTTAAGACACCGGAATTAGCACGGCTATTTGTAGAGCATATATATAAACTCTATGGTCTTCCAGCTAGTATTATTAGTGACAGAGATCGAAAGTTCGTTAATCACTTCTGGAGAGCTGTGTTCTAAAAGTTGGATACTAAACTTAATCTAAGTACGACTGATCATCCAGAAACGGATGGTCAAACAGAAAGAGTTAATCAATTGCTAGAGGATATGCTACGAGCATACTTTAGCAAGAAGCAAACCAATTGGGAAGACTACTTACCTATACTAAGTACGACTGATCATCCAGAAACGGATGGTCAAACAGAAAGAGTTAATCAATTGCTAGAGGATATGCTACGAGCATACTTTAGCAAGAAGCAAACCAATTGGGAAGACTACTTACCTATATTGGAATTTGCTTATAATAGTTCAAAGCATGTGACTACAGGGTTTAGTCCATTTATGCTTTTGTATGGATTTCAACCTAGATCACTCGCTACGATGGGGTTGGCTAAGGAGAAGATACAACAAGCGAAGGATTTTCTCCAAGACCATTTTGACATGCTTCGAGTTGCTCGACAGAATGTTAAGCAAGCTCAAGATCAATATAAGAAGTACGCAGATGAGCATCGACGTCTTGCTACTTTTGAAGAAGGAGACAAGGTTTTCCTCAAAGTTATGGAGCATTTAGAAAGTCTAAAGACGGGAAAAGTTGCTAAACTTCCACCACGCTATTGTGGACCGTTTTCCATTCTCAAACATATAGGTCAAGTGGCCTATAAGTTAGCTCTTCCAGAGCACTCACGAGTTCATCCTGTTTCCCATGTTAGCCGTTTACGAAAACAGCTAGGAAAGAATGATAATGTCATTGACACAGGTGTGCTGGTTGACCTTATCGAATCGCCAAGCATTCCTCATGAGCCCGAAAAGATTTTGGATTCTCATGAGCTTCGCACCAGACATGATGTCAAACGACAGGTGTCGGTAAAATGGCTAGATAGACCTGAAGAAGGTTTTACATGGGAGAATGTCTCCACACTTAAGAAACATTTTCCTACGTTCACTTTTGAGGACGAAAACGATTCTCCAAGGGGGGGGGGGGGGGGTAATGTAAGGACATGGATCCTATGGGCAAGGCCACAAACACGGTGGGATAGTGTGTATGCTAGGGAGAGGCTATAAGATAGCACGGTTGGGTGGAGACTAGCACACGCATTATCACCGCCCTTTCACAATGTCCTCTTCAAGAGTCAATCCAAACCTTGCAAATTGCATTGGGAAGTCTAGGAATTCCTCGGCTCTAATGACACGCACAAATACTACCACGCGATCCTTGGGATCTTTGTCACTGGAATACTTCTTGTTCACCTACTTATGGACCTGAGATGGTGTGATCCTACATTGATATATCAATCTAGCATAGGGTCTCCTAATTCTCCTCTATGAGCTCTTTTTGGCGTCAGGTATGGTAAGCGTTCCTCCCCTAGGGGTGCTCCTAATCCATAATTCCTTGCTGGTCTCACAGGTGGTTGTTTCTCTCTTTGAACCCTTTCTCTTCAATCTCGTTCTCGATGAGGGCTTCGTGTCCTAGCTAGATTTTGCGTTCTCGTCCTACTATCATCCTCGTACTATTGATGGAGTAGTGGTATTGGTGGTGTCCCTAGCCGTGACATAGCTTGATAACCACATTTGTTTGTGATATCTAGTTTTGCATATTGTTCAAGCCATGCTTGAAATGATGGTAGTCATTAGAAAGAGAATGGATCTAGGAGGGCCTCTTTATTTGCCAATTTAAGGAATTCAAACCTTTAGCATTAAGAAAGTAATCAAAGGACAACTTTTGAATTCAAACAGGCAAAACAATTACTTTATTTCAATTCAAATTTCCCCCCTAAAATGGAATTTAAAATGGAGCGTGTAAAACCATATCATGTACCATATCTACAGAAAAGGCTTGAGGGACAGAGTACAGATCTATGATCTTCGCTCAAATCAGAGATCATATATGGGAGTTATGAAAGGCCAAAAATCATAAAATTGTCCACCTCCTTTTTGGGAGAAAAAGTGTATCCTTTGACCACTCTTACACATCTCTTACACACACCATTCTTGCACACATGGTGTATATCTATTTGTCAGATTGTTAATCACCTCCATAAGCTCATGGAAAGTAAAGATGCCATCCTATGATCCTAGACTCCATCTTCTTTCTAATTTGTAGCTTGCTCGTCTTGAGGGTTGGGCCTCGATTGTCTATTCGTATGCAACGTGGTGTCCTAATCATTTGATAAGGGATTTGTAGACTTTCTAGTGGTTAGTATGTGCCTTTGCCTCTCTTTAGAAACATGCATTAGTACTTCTGGAGTTATCAATCTTTCTACATCCTTAGAAAGGATTGACTCATATTTGTGTCCATACTTGTTAACATGCGTTGTGTGATTCCCTTTGTTTGAGTCATAAACTATTTCTATGCTTATATCTAATGCATAGGGCATTAGGCATTTGAAAGATGATTTGTCCCTACCATTAGTATACTCATAGATTGCTATGTCTCCTTGGCTTGTTGGCACTTTCACTACCTTCTTGTCAAATATCTTGATGCCATTAAGGAGACCTACTCAAGGCGGCATGTATGCCATCTCCAAAATCACCTCACCATTTGCAACATTGTCTCCATATTTGTTATAGTTTTCTAGATCTCCAACAATGAGGTAATGAACTCCCTCTCCGTCTTTGAATCTATTGCCGTCATCGTACAGGTAGATTGTCTCAATTTTTTCTCGATGCAAACACACTTTTTCTCCCTAACGTCAGCGTAGATAATGGATCCATGTGTGTTTGATTTGTCTAAAACAATCATGATGTACCTAGGTGCTTGATACATTCTCATGGAGGTGCTACCTCCTTGAGCCATGATGGTCTAATGGTTTTCTACACGCTAGTCAACCATAATGTAGAGCGAACTGTTGGATGAGGTGTCGATCTTGCTACCCTCTTCTAATATTGGTGCAAGGGGATTTGACTTGCTTGATTTATGTGACCATATACATGTGGTAGTGATGTGTGTGAACACACTTAGGATTACTGGGCATTTTTTTCCTCACTAGGGGTTGTTTTCCCATGCATTGTATATATGGCCATCACTCTAGGGCTATCTTATCTTTCCATTGCACACTAAATAATATACTCTCTATTGTGTGCCTTAAGATTCCTTTGTCTTCTCCAAGCTGTGTGTGTTTCTTTGCAACCCTAATTCCAACAATTCGTATCAGAGCAAGTTGCATCCTCTCAGGCAATATTGCACAAGCTATTTTGTCATTTTTTACCAATTTTTTGTTAGTGTCATTCTTTTCATAACATATCCCTTAAAGTCTTCTACGGTTTGTACTATATAGCACGTGTTGTTCTCGCTTTGTTTCTCCATTTTTTGGGCATTTTTCACATCACATTGTGAGCGGGATGGAGACACACAGAACGCCTCTATAATGACCCGACACGCACTCTTGGGATGAGACACACACACACACTATGGGGCACCACTCAGCTTAGACAACACACCTGGCAGAGACAGGGAACACACCTATGGAGTGAGAGGAGAGAGACTATCCATTTACCCACTCCACACACACACACACACACACACCCAAAAACCTTAGCTCAAAAGAGGAGAATTTCTGATGTTTAGATACAATAGAGCTTGGGCCAACACCAATGGGGCAAATAGCTCACACAATATAGGTAAAACTTGCCACATACAATCACAAATTGGAGCAGAAGCTTCGCTCATAGGAGAAACTTACACAGCCAAAATAGCAGAAAACGAGTGAGAAATTTGGAAAAATGGACAGGGCCATCGCGTCTAGAACTGCCCAAAACCCCAGTCTACAACGTCAAAGTGCTCAAATCTGACCTCGGATGAGCAGTTTACGGCCAAAACAGGCTCCAAAAACCCCAAAAACACAGTTGCGGCTGTTCCTCCTCTTATCTCCATGTTTTTTTTGGTATTCTCTCTGTTTTTTCAGTTTCTACACTTAGATTTATTAGTTGGGAACCCTTGGCATTTTAGATGACCTCAAACGGACCCCGAACAGGCCAAAAACTGACGTCGCAGTGCATAGTTGTCACCCTGCTGCATCCATACGCACACCTAGCACTCGACTTTTTTCAATAATGCATCCCGCTACTATGTGAAGTGGCCCCAAAATATGATCCTCATGATGAAATTTATGCATAATTATCACAAGAAAACATCCACGTTGTGCCCGTACTTCTCCACGTGCAAGTATTGACCCCATTCGACCTCTTGACGCCACTAGATGCCATCTGACGCATCTGCTTACCTCATGTCATCGGCCCGTGGATAGCTTCATCGAGAAGTTTTACGTGCTACCAATTCCTCATTATTATAGAAAAAACACACTGGTACTGGTGATAGTGAAAATCGATGCACTATGTACATGTTGTCCTACCTGTACACATGTGGGCCCCACGTAACCACCTGGCTTTGAAAAAAGGGCAATTCTTTATTCGATGCACCATGCATGGGTATGTACATATGCGCAATCCCTTGCTCCAAAAAAACTCCAGACATAATTTACCCATCCCCTAGCCTGCTAGATCATTCATGATCAGCAGCAGCAAAAAGAGATATGAGACTCTCCGCGTCACAAGTCTCCTCATCCCTCACATACATTACTTGCTCCACAGACAGCTCATCTTGCTCCACCATCATTAACCTGGCATGATACAATTTAAGACGCAATCCATTTACCCTTGACTTATGTAGAACCCCATCGAGGTTAGCCAACTGATATGTACCATTTGGAAAACACTCCACTACCTTGAAAGGGCCTTCCCACTTAATTTGAAACTTCTTTTGAAAGGTGTTGTCCAACTTATTGTTGTAGCGCAAAACCAAATCATGCTTCTTGATACCCTTACTTTTGACCTTTTTATTTATCTTTGCCAAAGCCTTATCCTACATCTGCCCATAATGTTCCAATGCACTCATCCTATCCAGCTAAACCTCTTGTAATTGTAACAGCCTCTCTTTGAATGCATCACTAGGCGGCCCAAGCAGCTTTTCTAGCATCTTGACTCCAGGCAACTCTACTTCGATTCCACAAGCAATAGTGCTTCTTTTCCATATACCAAATGAAATGGAGTAAACCCTGTACCCCCGGGGCGGTCACTTATCAAAAGCTTCCGATATCCCATGCGTTCAAGAGGTTATTAATAATACCTTAATATACATACTATATTTACACTACCTGACTATTTAAAAAACCCCCACCCCCCTCTGTATGTATACATTTTGATACATTTTGATCTTTTAATAATCCTCTCCGGTTAACTCACGTGATAGCATACACATTCTAAAAAGTGACCGCCCCGGGCCTGTACCTGTCTTCACCGAAGTCCAGTAAGCCCATAATGCACTAGGCAATTCCAAATCCCAATTCTTTCCTTGGTGCTCTGTCACTTTTGAAAGAATTTGTACCAACTCACCATTGAATCTTTCATTTAAGCCATTACACTACGGATAATAAGGAGTGGTATGCTGGTGTCTAATCTTCATCTTCGCGCATAAAAAATCTAGCAGTTTAGCTCTAAATCCTGGCCCCTTATCTGAAAGTAGCTCCAGTGGCACCCCAAACTTGCAACATATTTCATCATACACAAATTTTGCTACATCCTTTGCAGTGATTTGTTTTACTGCTATAGCCTCTACCATCTAGAGAGATAGTCCACTACAGTCAAAATATAGCTTTTGCCCCTGCTTGTGATAGGTAATGGGCCTATTGCATCAATCCCCCACTTTTCAAACACATCAAATGCCATAATGGTTTTTCGTAGCTCTGGCTTCAACACTCGCTTCCCAAATGCTTGACACCTATTGCAAGACCTACACCAATGGTGAACATCCTTGTGCAAACTAGGCCATACATACCCCTCTTGCAAGATCTTATGCAAGGTGATCTTTAGAGCAAAATGGCCGCCACATGCTCCTTCATGATTCTCTTCCAACACTCTATAAAGCTGCTCCCGCCAAGGTACACGTCTCAACACAAGATCAGCCCCTTTCATGTATAAGACATCACCAATCAATTTGTACCTGTATGCTCTACGCACAAATCCATACTTCTTAGACTTCTGAATGTCCTTCGGTGTGATTCTTGTTAGCAAAAACTCCTCTTCTTGAGCCAAACTTTCCCGGCCATGATAAAGAGGTAAAGTGGTCCTCCACACAAATAGCTCCCCAATCATGCTTTGAGCTGCTTCATGTGCCTCGCCATTTAGAGCACGTTCAATATGTTTGATGCTCCATGCTTCGAACTTTTTTAACAGGCCTTTAATTCTGAAACACATTTCCTTCAATGAGGTTTTCTTGCTCTTCCACACACCCAGCACTTGCTTCACCATTAACAAGGCATCTCCTTTTATGCTCAACCTTCTAATTCCATGCTTCAAACAAATGCGTAATCCAGCTTCCAATGTAGCCTATTCAGCCTCATTGTTACTATGCGCATCCAACTTAATCCCTTTCTTGCATACTAACTGCCCCTCTGGACTGTAGAGTGCTATACCCCCTGAAGCCGCATCATGGCTCTTCTTGTATGAGCCATCAAAGAACAAAACATGTGCATTTCTGATCTATGGAACTTCTTCAACTACCTTTCTCACCACCTCTTCCTTAACAAGGAGGGGATTCTCCTTCTAAGTCAACAAATCAGCTAGGGTAGCTCTTGTTCTGTCTTCCACTAGAAAAGAGAACTCAAACTCTTGCAGCTCAATTACCCATTTCTTGACCACATTTGACATGTTAGTGCCATTAATTAATCATGGCAAAAAGGCGTAACTCGTCAAGAAAACAAAAGGTCGTGGTAGCAAGTAATGACGAAATCATCGACAAGCAAATATTACACTGGCCATCACTAGCTCTACTTCTGAGAATTTTCTCTCTGGTACCAACTTCACTCGGCTTGCACAATACACTGGCCTCATATAATGGTTGCCCTTTCCCTTTTGCAATAGCATGGCTCCAATGGCATCATACCCTACTGACGGATTTACATAAAACACTTGCTCCCAATCAGGAGCCTGCATGGCTGACAACCCCCCTAACACCTCTTTCACCTCTTGAAACACTTCTTCACACTTGTCATCCCATTGCAATGGATCATGCTTTGCCACTTGTTGTAATGGATAAAGAAGCTGTGAAGACAATGGAATAAACCGCGCCATATACTTCACTTTGTTTATAAAGGTTGCCAATTGCTTCGTACTCGTAGGTGATGGAAGAAGAATAATAGACTTAACCTTGTCTGGATCAGCCTCAATGCCATTTTCTGACACCATGTGGCCCAATAACTTCACCCTTGGCTGTGCTAGATGACACTTCTTTGGATCTAGTTGTCCTCCACATTCATCATATCGAGCTAATACCATCTGCAACTTCTCATGGTGTTCAGCCCTACTGTTGTAGACACAGAAGTCGTCGATAAAAGCCTTAACACAAGTACCAATGAATGGTTCCAATGCCCAATTTTCTCTCTCTTGACAGAAAGATGGTCCATTTGACAACCCAAATGGCAATACTGTGTAGCAATAGCAGCCCCATGGCGTAATGAAAGTTGTTTTTGTGCAGTCTTTAAGAGAAATCTTCAATTGAAAATAGCCTAAAAAACCATCACACACACTGTACCTCTCATAACTTGCCACTGAATCCAAGATCTGATCAATGAATGGAAGAGGATATGGGTTGTTCTTAGTGGCTGCATTTAAGTGCTTAAAGTCTACACAAATCCTCCACTTTTCATCCTTCTTTGGACTGACTACTACTGGACTCACCCATTCTGTGGTCTCCACAGGGACTATGAACCCTGCCTTCAATAACTTGTCCACCTCTTCCCTCAAGGCTTTCATTTGCTCTTGACCCATCCTTCTTAAACTTTGTCGCACTGGCTTAGCACCTTCTTTCAGCTCTATATGCATCTCTTCTCCCTTGAACCCTCTGATCTCTTCATATGAAGTAATGAACAAATCAGGAAAACTAGCCAGCATGTGCAAATATATCTCCTTCTCCATAGCTGAGAGGTCTCCACTAATCATTTGTGTCATCAATTCCTGCTTCTTTGACAATTTAACCTTGGTTTGCATCAGCCCTTCAATCACTTCATAAGGCCCTTCACTTTCATCTTCAACCTCATTCGCAAATGCAACTAAACCAGACTCCTGAATTTCTTTATCCATCAAAAGAAATGCAACATCAGCATCCTCATCATTGTTGGTAGTGCTACCACTATCCTCATCAGTCACTGTGCAATAGTCTTCATCACTAGACTCATCCTCATCTTCATAAAGCTCCTCCAATTGTTTCCTTGTGTCCATATTATAAAGCTTCTTGGCACCTATCTTTCCATAGAGGCTAATCGTACCAGGTCTCCAATGAACAGCTCCCACTGCACGTAACCATGGTCTACCCAGTATAATAGGATATGCTCCCAACTTTGCTGGCATTACATGAAAATCAACCACTACCTTTGCATCATATGCCTCCACTTCTAAGCTCTTTACAACACCCAAACATTTTACTTTTTGATGGTTTGCCAATCTGATCCGGAAGCCTGACACCCCTATCACTGTAAGACCCATCTTCTCAACGCATGAGTGTGTTATGACACATATTTGGGCTCCGCCATCAACATAGCCTTGTCCCAGATTTTTTCTTTTATGCCACACATCTACTATTGGACAAATGTCTGGTAGCTCATCCATTGCCAACACCTTTACTGAACCTCTCTCTGGCTCTTTCTCCATTGGGTTAACCATCCTCTTCCACTGGCGCTTTAGCTTAGGCACCATCTCTATAAGCTGTCTGAAAGTAATATCTGCCTTCCTGCTTGTCAGATCCTCCTTCAAGTCATAGCTCAATTGCCCATCCCCTAGTGGAAAATCTGAAACATGAAACTTGCGACGAGCCCTTCTTTTCCTATTGTCCTTGACATTCTCGCCTTCATGGCTCTTTCCCTTCTTCTTACTAGGACCTGGGTCACTTATTCCTTCCTTATCCTCTGTGGTCCTCTTCCTAAGGCATCACTAATGTATCCTCTAGCTTTGATGCCTTCTCCACGGTGACTACACTTAGCACTTTTGTCTTTCCCTTTTCCTCCTGGGTTAATCCACTGGTTCCTTCCTCTCCCTTAATTTCAATGCCATAACCATTTGACCTAGTTAGCACCTGTCTTGGCAATGGATACATGTCTCCCCCCATCCTTGGTGGCTTATCACATTGCGGGCTGATGTGACCCAACTCTCCACAATTATAACACGTGGGCATCTGCCTCCAGAACCTACCATTGCTTTATCCAACACCATTCCTAGGTCTTTCTTCACCTCCTGGCTTATTTTCAAACCTCCCTCGACCTCAATTATTTCCCACTTGACCTAGCATGTTTAGGCTGAGATTCTTCATTAAATCTACCACTTGCCTCATGTCTTGCCTTAGGCTATCATCTTGCACTGCTGTAGTGACCACTGCTGGCATAACTTGAGGAGTAACAAAAACCACTGGTTCATGATGAACCCCTGGCATGCGACCTTGCGAAGAATCCATAGGCTGAATTCAGACCTCATGGACAAAGACTCCACTCCTCAACTTCCACTCTTTGTTCCTTGCTACATCTAGTGCATCTTCATATGTCCTAGGATTCTTTAGCTCCACTCTCCAACGTATATTCTCCCAAAGACCAGCCAAGAACATGTCCTTCTTCGTCATGTCAGGCGGGGGTACTTGTGGTGCTAAGGCCTTGCACATTCTCTCCCATGCCAATGAGAACTTACGTATGTACGCATCTACTGGCTCACCTTCCTTCTGCACCAAACCTTGTACTTCTTGCCACACTTTGTCAGGATCTTCTATCTTCACAAAATCCACTTCCAACCCATGCCGTAGATTGTCCCAACTCAACCTTATGGGTGGATCAACCCCACACAACTCTTCTTCAAATGCTTTGGTCCAAACTCGTGCATCACTCTTCAAACAAATCTGGAGAAGACGTAACATTTGCGCAGGGTCATGAATCTGGTTGCTAATACAGGCAACCTAAAGGCAATCTGGTTGCTAATACAGGCAACCTCCATCTTTTTCAAAAAATCTTCCACATTTTCATCGCTTCTTCCATGAAACTCCGGATAAGAGAAAGCCATGGCTACCCAAGTTACAATGCTTTGAGAACCCCTTCGAACACACGTGCAAGAACCCAAAACTTTTGACTGACTCAATTCCCAGAAAATTCAATGGAGCTCAACTTTAGATGAGGACAAACACATGCACATCAAATGAGTTTTCATAGTTAATCATCGGAATTACAACAGGCAAAGGACATTCCAGGATCTCTCTTAATCTTCTTGGCTTGAACATAAAGACTATGCGCTGCTGGAAAAAAATCTGCCTGGACACAAGAACATTTATCTGGATTCTCTAAGTTAAATGAAAAGGAGTGAATTGAGGGCCATTTTGATCATCCATTAAAGTCAACCATGCAACTCCCAAGAAAGCACACCTGTCTTATGCTCTGATTTTGCCAAAATTTCAGTAGCATATTAGCATAAATGGCTTAAAAGACCAAAACACCAGCCATCATAACTTGGAAAATTTTTGGCAGAGTTTCCCCAGAAGTAGAGCAGTAGGAACCCAAAATATAGACTGTATATGTATGCATAAATTGCCAACAATAGAACTCGAGCATCAATTAGGAATCACTAGTACATAGCCAATGGCGAGGTCACGAAAAGGGTGCTCCAGCTACCTGTATCACCGAAAGGATCTCCACATTTGAGAATCCCCCAACTCAATAAAACCTCACGCTATCGACCCTCACACGAAGAATAATGCAAATCACCTATAGTCAAGTCTCAGAAATGGCTGGGACTGCCAAATAAAACCAAGTATGGATCCACAAAGGCGTACAATGGAAGTTTCCACAAGTAACATACAATACCAGCAAACAATGCGCTCAAACAGGTGCCAAATGATGCATACCCACGGCAGTTCCAAGTGACACTCATTGTCAGTGTGTCACTCTACTCTAGCTACCTGTACCTATGTGAATCACCTGTACCTGTACCTGTCCCTGTATGCTATAACTTGTAATCTGCAACCTATAATCCCGAATCTCGAAGCAGAAGGTACTCGAAAAAGATCCTCAGTGGGGACACCAAAAGAATGTGAGGGGGATGAAAACACACAGAACGCCTCTATAATGACCCGACACACACTCTTGGGATGAGACACACACACACTATGGGGCACCACTCGGCTTACACAACACACCTGGCCGAGACAGGGAACACACCTATGGAGTGAGAGGAGAGAGACTATCCATTTACCCACTCCACACAGAGACACACACACACACACACCCAAAAAACTCAGCTCAAAAGAGGAGAATTTATGATGTTTAGGTACAATAGATCTTGGGCCAACACCAATGGGGCAAATAGCTCACACAATATAGGTAAAACTTGCCACATACAATCACAAATTGGAGCAGAAGCTTCGCTCATAGGAGAAACTTACACAACCAAAACAACAAAAAAAGAGTGAGGATTTTGGCAAAATGTACAGCATCATCGCGTCCGGAACGGCCCAAAACCCCAGTCTACAATGTCAAAGTGCTCAAATCCGACCTCGAATGAGCCGTTTACGGCCAAAACAGGCTCCAAAAACCCCAAAAACACAATTGCGGTTGTTCCTCCTCTTCTCTCCACGTTTTTTCTAGTCTTATCTCTGTTTTTTCAGTTCCCATGCTTAGCTTTATTAGTTGGGCACCCTTGGCATTTTAGATGACCTCAAACGGACCCCGAACATGCCAAAAACTGACCTCGCAGTGCATAGTTGTCACCCTGCTGCATCCATACGCACACCTGGCACTCGAATTTTTTCAATAATTCATCCCTCCACCATGTGCAGTGGCCCCAAAATATGTTTCTCATGCTGACCTTTTTGCATAATTATCACAAGAAAACATCCACGTTGTGCTCGTACTTCTCCACGTGCAAGTATTGACCCCATTCGACCTCCTGACGCCACTAGATGCCATCTGACGCAATTTCTTACCTCATGTCGTCGGCCCGCGGATAGCTTCCTCGAGAAGTTTTATGCGCTACCAACTCCTCATTATTGTAGAAAAAACACACTGGTACTAATGATAGTGAAAATCAATGCACTATGTACATGTTGTCCTACCTGTACACATGTGGGCCCCACGTAACCACCTCGCTTTGGAAAAAGGGCAATTATTTATTCGATGCACCATGAATGGGTATGTACATCTGTGCAATCCCTTGCTCTAAAAAACTCGTGACAATGTGTAGCATCAGTTTTCACATCAGTTTCTCCTCTTTGGGGCAGCATTTTCCATGGTTGACAACAACACATATGTGGATGTTTTCTGGTAAGGATAGATTGGCTGGGGACAATTACCCTATGTGGGCTTATATGATGCAACATGTCCTTGTGTCAAAGGGAGTTTTCTAAGGATGTAGGAAATGTTGAAGATGTTAAAGGTTTTGGTGGCAAGATTGCTGCTATTAGAGTTCTTTTGCCTATGGTTGAGCAAGTTCGTTGGAATGTAAATTATACGTAGGCTCATGCTTTGATTGCATTGTAACTTTTTTGTGAAGTGCACTATTACACCTCATATTCAATAAAAATTTGCAAAAAAAACTTGGGATATTCTAGTTGGTCTTTATGCAAGCCACAACAATGAGGCTAAAATTGCGATGTTGCATAAACAGCTAGAGTCAAAGATTATGCATGAGGAAGATGAGATGGACACTCTCCTTGCTGGTGTTAAGGATATCAATGAGAAACTTATTTCTGCAGGTGAAGTCATTTTTTATATTTTCCTTATGCAGACTATTCTTGATGCTTTGTTAGATTCTTACCAAACTTTTGCTAGTATTTGGATACTTATGACCCAAGAAAATCCAGAAACTGTCAAGTTTGATGCTAAGAAGAAAGAGGCTGGTTCTACTACAAGTGTAGCTATTGTTGAGTTTTCTATGGAAGGAGATTGTGATGCTGATGTTGATGCAGAATGGGCCTTTAATGAAGAGTGTACTTAAGATCCTTATGTGCATGATGCATGAATGTAAGTTGTTGCAGCTACTCATGTGTGGTACTTTGAAAATGGTGCTACAAAGCACATTACCTCTCATTGTGACTTGTTTACCTCTCTCGAGGATGTCCCTCATGGGAATTTAATCACTTGTGCCAAAAATGCCTCTTATCCGGTTAAGAGAATTGAAAAGATTGTGCTTACTTTTTCACTTGAGAGTTCTTTCACACCTGGTAATGCATTGTATGTACCTCTGATAAAGAAGAATCTTTTGTCCATATCTACACTTGCTAGAGTTGGTCTTGTAGTCAAATTTTTGGATGACAGATGTACAGTACATGATCTAAATTTTGGTGATGAAATTGTTGAATCTGGTATTTTATGATGTGACTATATAAGCTCACTTTGTATGAAAAGTGTGGGAAAATTTTTGCAAATGCTGTTGTGGATTCAAAGGCTGTTTCATATGAAAAACTTTGGCATGCATGTTTTGGGAAACTAAATTTTGCCAGTTTGTTATGTTTGCAAAAAGAAGCTAATCTAGAAAGAGTGAGGCTGAAGCAACTCCAAGCTCCAAGCGCCAGAGGATGAAACGTGACTCGTTGAGGCCTTTGGTCAAAATTTCTACAATCATTTGGTCACTTGGACAGTGTTCAACCATAATGGTTCCTTTGCGTACTTCATACTTGACATAACGATAATGGACAGCAATGTGCTTTGACTTATTATGTTGAACATAGTCTTTTGCAAGACTAATAGCACTTTGGTTGTCACACCGCAAGGGTGTGCTAGAAAGAGGAGAGTGACCAATATCAACCAGCATTTGTCGAATCCAAATCAACTCACGAGCTGCAAGTGATGCCGCAACATATTCTGACTCAGTCGTAGAAACTGCAACACAACGTTGTTTCTTGCTGGTCCAAGAAACAAGACAACCATTTATAAAGAAGCAATTCCCACTAGTAGATCGCATAGATAGATGTAAGCTTGCCCAGTCTGCATCTATGTAACCCAAAAGAGAAAGAGATTGCATAGAATCCGATGTGAGTTGTCGTCGATAGACTAAACCAAAATCTGTAGTGCCTTTCAAGTATTTCAATACACGCTTTGCAGTAGACCAATGCTTAAGAGAAGGACATGCAAGATGTTGTCCAAGATAATTAGCAGCAAACAGAATATCAGGACGAGTGTTCATGCCAACAAACTGAAGACATCCAATCAAGTTAGCATAAGGTTTATTTGTGACAAGTTGACCGCCATTGTCAGAAGTGTTCTTTGTAGAGCTCGCAAGACAAGGTGTGTTGGCTGAATGTGCAGATTCCATACCAAATTTTTGAATAGGATCTGCAATAAACTTTGATTGTCGAAGGAATAAAATACCTTTTGTACGGTTCCGTTGGATTTGAATGCCAAGACACGAGTGAATCTCTCCAAGATCAACCATATCAAATGCAGAAGATAATAACTTTTTCACTTGCTGAAGAAATCCCAAATCATTGGAAACAAGGATGGTATCATCCACATAAAGAGCAAGAATCACAAAACTGCTACCTTGGCATTTTATGTAT
Source organism: Adiantum capillus-veneris (assembly GCF_014529385.1). NCBI lineage: Eukaryota > Viridiplantae > Streptophyta > Polypodiopsida > Polypodiales > Pteridaceae > Adiantum > Adiantum capillus-veneris. Next base: position 165,487,541 of record NC_140939.1, on the reverse strand, counting down.
AAGTTGGGGTCTGACGAGCAAGAGATGAATCCTTTAGAGGTGAGAAAAAGATCAAATTTTGTATACCAGGCTCGCGAAGCTTGTTTGAGACCCTATAGTGCCTTGTGGAGTTGAGCAACAAGGTCTTCTTTACCTGGAATAACAAACCCTTCTGGTTGTTCCATATAAATTTCCTCTTCCAAGTCACCATTAAGAAAATCAGTTCGCACATCCATTTGATGAGCTTCTAAATCAAATTGAACAGCAAATGCCAATAAAACTCGAACACTTGTAATGCGAACAACTGGTGAAAAATTCTCTTGATAATCAACACCAGCTACTTGGGAGTAACCTTTTGCAACTAAACGCGCCTTGAAATTGTCAAAAGATCCATCTGATTTTACTTTTGTCTTATACACCCACTTACATTTAATAGCTGTACGACCAGGAGGTAATTCAGTTAGTATCCATGTACCTTTAGAGATAAGATAATCGTTCTCTGCTTCCATAGCCTCTTGCCATTGATCCTTTTGTGGTGAAGAGATAGCTTTATCATAATAAGTAATGGGATCTTCGGAAGTAGAAAAAGCATTATCAGCAATATCGTCATCATAAACATAACATGAGCCATGTTCAAAATCAATAAGCAGATCAACAAAAATATCAATATCATCATTGGCAACATTCGGAATGGATGGTTGTGAAGAGGAAAGTTGCTCTATAGGAAGATTTTCATCTTCTGAAAGAAATGAAAAATCCTGAAGCAATGATTTAGTATCATCAGAATCATGCATGGACCATGAGCCTCCCATAAGCTGTTCGTTAAAAGTAGCATCACTATTCACAATTACTTTCTTGGAGGAAGGGTCATAGAATTTGTAGCCTTTGGAAGTGTCAGAATATCCAATAAAAATAACTTTAAGACCAGGAGCATCAAGCTTTGTTCGTGTTTCTTTCGGAACATGAATATAAGCAATACATCCAAAGGTTTGAAAATGAGACACAGAAGGAATGTCACCTGTCCATGCTGTGATGGGTATCTTACCAGAGGGTGCAGTAGTAGGAAGATGATTCTGAATAAATACTGCTGTCAAAGTAGCTTCAGCCCAAAAAACACGAGATAAGCCAGAATGAATTAGCATACATCTTACATCATTGAGAATAGTGCGATTCTTTCGTTCAGCAACACCATTCTGTTGAGGCGAATATGGAATAGTGTGTTCATGATGAATTCCACTGTCAGCACAGTAACTCATAAACTCTCGAGAAACATATTCGCCTCCATTGTCACTACGAAGCTTCTTAAGGCGACGACCAGTTTGAAGTTCCGTAGCCTTGTGGAATTGTTTGAAAACAGATAAGTCTTTAGATTTTTGTCTAAGTAGGAATACAGTCGTATACCTTGAGAAATCATCAATGAAAGTAATGAAGTAGCGATATTGTGATCTCGAAGAAGGTAGAGGTCCACATATATCAGTATGAACAAGATCCAATATGTCATGAGAATGAGTTGTATTTGAAATAGGAAAGGGTTTACGGTTGTGTTTCCCAAGAGCACAAAATTCACATATTCCCATATGGGGATGGTCTTTAAGATCCATGCCATGAACAAGATCACGCCGTTGAAGATCAAGGAGTTTTGAGAAATCAACATGAAAAAAACGGTGATGCCATACTTTGCAATCATGATCACCTGAAGCAGTGACAACATTTGCTACAGCATCGTTGAGAGAGAGATCAAACAAATTACCGTTTCGAGGAGCAGTGGCTATAGTCTATCCATCTTTCTCAATTCGGCATTTGGTATGATAAAATCCAACAAACAAACCAAGATCAACAAGTCTAGCAACTGAAAGAAGATTACATTGAAGATCTGGTACATGTAATACTCCTCGCAAAATTCGAGTGGAAGAAGATAAGGTACCAAGATATAAGTCTCCAATACCCTTTACTTGACAAGTAGTATCATCAGCAAGATAAACAACGCGTTGAACTGGCAGTGGATGATAGTTATGGAGCCACTTAGACTGATATGTCATATTTCCTGTAGCACCAGAATCGACAATAAAAAGTGATCCATCACGTACATGAAGTATTCTGTCTGGAGCAACTGAACATAGGACGCAGCTTGTTTCTGGTACAATGTTGTTTTGATGTTCAGTAGCATATGCTCTATTCCGATCTGTGTCGAATCGACGCTTATAGCACATATGAGTGGGATGATCAGATCATCCACAATATTCACAAGAAGAAGAAGAAGAGTCTCTAGATAAACGTGGTTTTTTTGTGGTAATATTGTGTTCTTCATCATATTGACGTGCCCAACAATCACCTTCAGTATGGCCATTTCTGTTGCAGTAAGAACATTGCTTATTAGGAAATTTGAGATGAGAGAAAATATTACCGCGACGGCCACCTCTGCGGTTTCCTCGTTGAAATAGACGCCTTCGAGCATAAAAAGCACGTTCCATCTGTTGTGACTCAGTCTCCTCTTGTGAAATCATAGCTGTATCATGACCAGCATTACGACGTTCTTGACGTTGAGAGTATTCAATTAAAGACATGCAGGCTTGGTCGAAATCAAGACCATCTTTATTAGAGAGAATAGTAACAATGTTATCATAAGAAGAGTCCTTCACCGTATCAAGGAGAAGTGTAATTAGTTGCTTTTGTGGAACAGGATCACCGGCAGCAGCAAGTTGATTAGTAATAGATTTGAAAGATTCAATATGTCCCGTCATGGCAGTACCAACTTCATATTGTAACTTGTTAAGCAACCCTCTCAAATAAAGTATTTTTGTGACAGATTTCTTCTGAAAGTTTGCAATAAGGTACTTCCATACGTCGTGGGAAGTAGGCAGTTCATACATATCAAGCAAAAGGGAATCAGTAAGAGCAGAAAGAATATACTGACGAGCTGCTTTATCACGCCGTTGCCAATCCGTATAGGCAACATTCCAATCTTCAAATATAGGTCCTTCAGTGATAAGCACGTTATCATTATCCGTATCAACAGGCTGAGGTGGACAAACACAATTTCCAAGAACAACATCGGAGAGTTCATCGCCTTTAAGAATTAACAACATCTTTGCTTTCCAGCCTGGAAAACCTTGACCTTGAAAAGGAGGAACAGAATGCTGGCCCGAAGGAAAGCCGTTGACGAGAATATTCATAGCCATATCTTGTTGCGAGAAGACGTATAAGATAAGATCACAGAATCTGCACACCATATATGGTGAAGGACGCAATTGAGAATGAGAGAGATATAAGGACCGCGTTCTATCAACGATAAACGTAAGAAGGATGCTCAAGGAACGTCCAAAGATATGAGAGACGTCACCCAAAAAAGGGAGGGTAAAGGAGACGTTAATAATAAAAGAGTCCTCAAAATAGAGTGGCGTGAGACGCAAGATTGACGACCACAATACGAATAGAAAAAATCTAAATCTTCTCAAAAAATTTAACGCCAAAATAAGAAAAACGATCGTGGACGCTTCACGAAGAAGTAGAACGAAGAAAGCTGCGTCAAGCTCAATTGCAGTAAAAACAGCATAACTTTCTGCTGCGAACTCCGATTGACGCAAACCTAGAACTCAAATCGAAGAGCTCAAGGAGACGAACAAGTTTTGGATGAAAAGTGCCATTGCGCTACGTTCCATCGCTCTTTTTCCGTTTCTCCAAATTTTGAGCAGAACAGCAAGAAAATTGAGATGAAGTTCAGGGTGTCATCAACAAGAAAACGTAATCAACGATTAGATTGATTAGAAATAAACGCCACATAAAACACTAATCATATTCTTCTTAACACAAAAAAACCACAGTTAACAAGAATCAATGTTCAAAAATAAAATTTGTAGCAATTTTGAATCTTACATGCAATCGCATACACATACTGTTTTGTCACCATGAATTGAATAAGCGCGTGATCGTTACCACTCTGATACCATGTTGAGATGTAGAGAGAAAGAGAGACGAGACAAGAGACACACCATATACGCTCCCAAAGACTGATTCATATTGAGGACAAGATACAAATATATAGGTGAAACCAAGTTGAGTAGAGTGAGCCATATATAGCTCCAACAATTCATCCAATTGTGGCTTTCTCAGCAATGTGGTACAATATTGTGATCCCCGTTTACTAGCCATATAGAAAGACTTGCTGTAAACCGTGGGGGAAACACACCTCAGTACTATCACTTGTCCAAGGGGATATGCAGATTACAAAGTGTAATCTTGTGCTAAAGGATATGCAAGTGTGTACGTTAGCACCACACGATCCAATCAGTAAGCATTTATTGCTCTACTTGGAGTTTGCTTACCATAAGTTAAAGCATGTTTGCGATTAGGTGTAGTCTCTTCATGTTTAAATCAAGTTCTCATCCTTGAACACTAGTTATGGTGGGGTTATTTACTGTTGAACTTGGAAAACAAGTCAAGGACTTAAACTTGGTTGATGAGTCATGTTAGCAAGTTACTTTCATGAAAAGTGAAAAGAGGTACTCTTTAGGGTACATCTTTGTGTGATAACTCGTTTTGCATACTCATGTGTGTTCTAAATGGAGTCTACACACTATGATTGGGTAGGAATCAGTAACACAAGATGGTTGCATATGGACAACAATGTGAAAAATCAAGATGTTACTCTTGGTTTCATTGAATCTCCTGCTGAACCCTGTTTCGGTCAACCAAACAGCTGGATCCATGAAGGGTGTCACTTGGGAAAATATTAGTGTTCTTAAGAAGAAGTTCCCAACTTTTGTTTTCAAGGATGAAAACTCTTTGTTAAGGGGGGAGTAATGTCAGGACACCGACAAGGCTGGACTAGACAAGGGCAAGGCCGGTCTAGGCAATGTGGAAAGGGAGTCCAACTAGGGCAAAGGGCGAGGGGATATGCTATATAGTGGGTGGTTGGGTGGTGGACTCCTAGTTTCTAGTTCCCCTTGTCTTACATGCTATCAACTAGAAGTGTTGAATATGAAAAATCCCTGTAGTATCAGCAATCACAATTGGAGCCACATGTCCTAGACATTGTATTTTGTAGTCCCAGGCCTTAGAGAATCTTGAGAGAGGTATTTTGATACCTTATTTGAGAGAAACAAACAGCTAAAATCATAAAGCACTCCGTGAAAGTTAGAGACTTTCCACACAATTTTTGACCTAATTTTTGCAAATTTTGTACATTCGGTCAAATTTTTGTGTAGTTGTGACAAGTGCACTCAAACAGCTAAGAGGTATCCAAAGCATTCAAAGCAAGGTGATGACATGAAAGACTACCATCCGACCTACCAGGTAAGATGTTGGGTTTGCAAACAAATCTTTTTGTGGATTCATGTATTTAAGGTTAGGAAGCTATTACCAAATGAACCCAGAGTAGGAGGTTACCAAGTTAGCCTAGTTTCCACAAAAGAGAGCGTAAATTGTTGGAACTAGGGTTGCAAGAAAACACACACATCTTGGAGGATACAAAGGAATCTCAAGGCACACAACAAAGAGTATATTACTTACTGTGCAATGGAAAGATAAGATAGCCCTAGCGTAATGAGCGTATATACAATGTACGCGGGACAAAACCTCCTCAATGAGGGAGAAAATTCCCCGGCGGTGCAGTCCTAAGTGTGTTCACACACATCACTACCACATGTATATGGTAACAAACCCCCCTTGGGAGTGATACGATGAACGCGAGTTGGTACATAGAGTATAGGAAAGTGCTATGCCCTATGAGGACATGACCAATCCACAAAGGGGAGTAAGCCCAAAGCTTTGAAAAAAGCTTCAAACTTTGCACGAGACAATGCCTTTGTGAAAAGATCTACAAGGTTGTCTTGTGTTGGAACATAAGCCAAGCTTATCTCTCCTGCTGAGAGCCTCTCCTTGATATAGTGGTAATGCACCTCTATGTGCTTTTGCGAGCATGAAAAATTGGGTTTCTTGCAATTGTGAATGTGTTATGATTGTCAATGTATATAGTTTTGGTAGTGTCTTGTCCGACACCCAAATCAGCCATAAGGCATCTAAGCCATACACACTCAACCGTAGCTGTGAAGACTTCCATGTACTCAGTCTCACAACTAGAAGTGGCCATAGTAGGTTGCTTCTTGATCAACCATGAGATACATGAATTGACAAGCATGAAACAAAAACTACTTGTGGACACTTGCATGTCAAAATAAACAGCCCAATATGAGTTCAAAAAAGCATGTAAATCTAGCGGCAATGATCCCCCTTTGGGATAAAACAAGCCAAGATGTAAAGTTCCACTCAAGTAGAAAAAAACTCTTGCAACCTGCCAATGCTTACACCTTGGGCTATGCATGAATCTTCTGACTTGTGAGACTGCAAACCAAATATGTAGCCTTGTGTTGCATACATAGATAAGGCAGCCAATAACAGTTTGGTAAAGAGTGACATCGGTAGGATCACCACACTCATGAAGACTCAATTTCAAACTAGTTTCCATGGGAGTGACAATAGATTTGCAATCTCAATTCTAAGCTTACATAGCAATGTCTCTATGTAACTTGTCTAACTGTTGGTTCTCTATTTCCTGTAGAAGCCAATAAATCTCACCCCTTTCTGAATTTGGATCCCAAAAATTGAAAAACCCCAAATTTTGTATCTCCAATGCCTGTTTTGTTGTTTTTGCCCTAACAACCAATTATGATGTGATTTTTGAGTTTTTCTTTCAAGAAAACTAGATGAGAGCAATGTCTCACTGATGCACAATGTCACTAATCAGTTTCTTGCAAAATTGGTCTCTAGGGTACATGGATTGTGATCCATGTTCCTCCATAGAATCTGGTCAAACTTTCCAGATTGCTTCTAGAAAGTATGTTGATGCCCTTCATCCACAAATTTTTGAATTTGGATCACTTTTGAGGTCTCTACCATCAAATTTTCAGAATTTTAGAGTTATGGTCATTTCGGCCAAAATATGGTTTTTGCGATTTTTTCCCTCAATCTTTTAGCCCAAAATTAATGGTGGTAGTTTCTACTTACCCTACTCCTAAGTACT